>NC_141693.1:4722260-5282260 GCF_964263255.1 Lissotriton vulgaris
AATTAGGTGCGGTGCGTGAGGGTCCTTGGCAGTGAATAGTCGGAGAGTTTTAGTGGGCGCCCCAGCAGGCATCTGAGATCCCTCACTTTTACTCAAAGGGACCTCAAACCTGCTGCTTCTACCTGGGGAGGGGACATCTCCTTGGGTGGCCCCCCTACATGTCCACCCCACAGCTGGTCACCCCCGCACATGAGTGCCTTCCTCCGTTTGGGCAGCTGCCTTGTCCCAGGGTCGGAGACAGAGCTCTCCCGGAGCACGTGGTACTGCCAACCTGTCAAGGTGAGTGAGTGGTTGTATGTGGACAGTGCTCGCCCCGACTTGTCCCCGAGAAGCGGGCAGCCCCTCCATTTCTCTGTATGGTAGTACTTCATTTTATTTTGTGGTGCACAATATTTGATTGATGTATCCAAGTAACCTGACAAATAAATATTGAAATACAAATTAAATGTATAACAGAGAATAGAAACAACTACTAATATCATCTGTGAACCAGGAACCAGTAAGGAGTACAACAAAAGGTATAAAATAACCATTGCTTAATTTGAGCTGGTGGTTTCCGGGACTCAGCACCGACACTTAATTGTCAACACCAGCATCGATGGCAGTCTGCCACATGGGGGTGCTGTTTGTCTAATTTAGAGATTAGCACACCACCAGTTCTTTGATAATTCAATTGAAAAATTACCAATACTTGTTGTCCAAGCCGTTCTTGCAGCTTTGCGGTCCTGGAATCATGGGAATTGTCACGGTTGTAAGGGTGTGATGGTTGGGAGGTGTATTGGTGCTGTCTTTGGCAGTGCTGGAAGGGGCAATGAGTGATGCAAGCTGCAGTGCCTCCTGACGAGGGACCTGGCGCTTGAATTAAGCAATGACAATAACACACAGCATATCACCAAGCATTGTTCATAAATTCATCTAAGACAGACTTCTCAAACCTAAGTTAGAAAGAGGTGGCCAGATTCATTCCTCTCTTTGTAAATTAACTCACCCCACATCTAGGATAGGATGACCCCCACCAAGGCTGCCAATCAGAAGTGATAGATCTAACCCAAAAATCAGACAATATCAAATATTTTGAATTCCTCTTTGTTTAAAAATATTTCAAACCTTTAGATTTATAAATGAGATATGAATATGGTAAACCCTCTTTTAGTTTAAATTGCATCTCAAACCAAACTCCAACAAGCATTGGCATATCCAATAGGTCTTGCATTTGGGACCTTATAAGTGTTTAGCCACGCAACAGTTGATGTTGTTGCGCCAAGGATATTGTGCTGCGTAACTAAATACTTGTATGTTCTGAAAGGCGAGACGTATTGGCTATGGCAATGTTTTTATAGCATAACTATGTTTCTAAACACTACTACAAAGTAATGAATTGTGTGCTACTGAAAAATCTTGTTCTAGCTTTTTTGCTTAAAAAGCAAATGTGGAACAGCTTTACAATTAGTTTTAATGCTAAAGTAGCCCGAAGGCTAAAAATACAAAATGTACCTTCTGAGCAATGAGCAGTAATATATTTTTTTACCATACATAAAACACCCAATTAGAGCTTGGTAGTTTAGATTTTATTTTTGAGCTATTGCATTGCTAATATGTGTTGTTTTTGTGGCACCTTATAAGTGTGTAACCAAATATATTGGCAATGGTTTGTCCAGGAATAACGGACAAACGTTTGTTAGTTTTAATTTTATCGCAAGAATTTTTAGTTAACATTTTTAGTACTTTAAAGTAAGTTGAGTGGAAAAAATATATTTATAATGTACATTTATACATGACATGTTTTATAAATATATTCATTCTGTTGCAATATCTCTTAATATTTTTGTAATAGTGTCATTGCACATTATTACTTCACATGTCTGCGGTAAATATGGCATAAGTGCATCGGATAAGTCTTCCAATCTGTTGGACAGGCCACATGAAGGGCTTGCTCCCTCCCCGCATGACAGGGCCCGAGCCCCGGCCCTCCAGGTGTTACCCACAGAAGCACCCCGCACCCCATCTCATACGGGATTCCTGCCCCCGGACATCTCTGTATCATGGGGCCAAACCACTACCGGCCCGGCCGCCATCTTGGACACTGCACCACGAGGCCGCATGGCCTCAGATCGACCCTAACCCTGGGCCTGGCCAGGCCCCGACATCCCGGCACCACCATCCACCCAGGAGGTGAACGGACCACTTGGCAGGTCAATGGGAGAAAGAAGTGTCGATGGCTCTCCCCCGCCAGGTGCCGATCGCCCCCCAGCTCCCCCGGGCGCTGGCTCCACCCCCCTGCCGGGTGTCTGGACTCCCTCATCCCGGACCTCCCGACCTCCAAGTGCGGGGGTCCGGACATCAAAGGGCGCCAGACCTATAACTGGGGCAGCCCCAGAGCAGGAAGGCAGTTGTATCCTAGAGTCGAGAGACACCGTGAAGAACTCATCCTTGACGGACTACTGGCGCTGCCGTAGCCCTGCCTTGCGAACTATCATCTTGCCTGCTGGCGCTGCCGCAACCTTCTGCATCCTTCAGCCTCGTCGGGACCTGCTGGCGCTGCCGCGGACCGTTGTAACTACCACCTTCACCGGGACCTGCTGGCGCCGCCGCGGACCGTCGCTACCTACAATCATCTCGGGACCCGCCGGCGCTGCCGCGGCCCGTCCAGCTAGAACGCCGAGCTCGAGGATTGTGAGCTATTCATCAAACCATCACATCTACCAGATTGGTAACAAGACTGTCCCGCTACCCCTTCCCATCCAAGAGACTAGAATCGAGGGGACCCCTGAGTCCAGACCTCCTTGTACCATTCCACCGTACTTAAAGATTGCATATAAAGAACGTTAAACCTTATCTTTGTGTGGTGTACGTCTGTGGGGGGGAAGTTACTCGTCTGTACGATCGCTGGAGACGGCTCTCCCTGGAGACCTCTCCCCTTGTCCTCGGCCGACCCTTCCGGTCCGTCTAACATTGGTGGCCAGCGGCGCGATCCGAATCAACGCGTAATCGTACAGAGAGTAGCTCACACCACGACAAAACCACAATGACAACCAAAGAGAGCGGATCCACCGAGAAATTCCAGATGGAGAAATTGGAAGAGTACAGCCATCGTGAATTGAAACAATTCTGCATTGAACTAGGCATGGCTACCACCGGTCTGAGTACTAAAGACGATTTCAAGCACGCCATTGAGTCATGGGCAGAAATCGGGGCCGTCAGACCCCCGGACCAAAATGTTGCAGCATCAGAGAGGAACACCACGGCTCCCGAGGAGCGAAGAACGGGTCTCTCGCAGGAAGAGATCCAAGAGAGAGAAAAAAGCAGACTACATGAGTTAGAAATGGCCCGACTCAAAATGGACGGTGAACTCAAATTAGCCGAACAAAAACTGAACCTAGAACATCTGCGGCTCCGAGAAGAACGGGAAGAAAAACAGAGGCAGAGAGAGCTCGAAGAAAAGAGATTAGCGTACGAACACGAGCGCCAACTAGCAGAAATAAACCTACGGAAGCAGAACAAAGAACTGGGGGTGCCCGAGCAACCGCGCACCCCAGGAGCAACAGAAAAGAAAGTACACATCCCCAAGGATGTCGTTCGAGAGTATTTCCGAGATGACGACATACAACAGTGGTTCAAGGCCTACGAGATCGCCATGACCTCCCACTGGATCGATCGAAGTGACTGGGGAGCCGGTCTATGGGGGAGGTTCATCAATGAAGGCCGCGATGCCCTGTTACAGCTCCCACACCATCTGATGACCTCCTATGACCACATGAAGGCGGCCCTCCTCACCCGATATGGGCTCACACCCGAAATGTACCGCCAGAGGTTCCGAGACTGCACCCGGATCCCGGGTACAACTTGGGTGGAATATGTAAACTATTTCAGCCGAGCCTTCGAGGGTTGGATCAAGGGAAGCCATGTAACGACCTACGAGCAACTTTTTAATCTCATGGTGTGGGAGCACCTCTCTAACAACTGCTTCGTCGAGCTCAGGCAGCACCTCCTCGACAGTAAATTGACTGACCCACGGCAGCTCGCCGCCGAGGCTGACCGGTGGGAGAGCACTCGAGTAGGCCGGAGTGGGCCACACGAACAGAACCGGAACAACCAAGGTCAGCACCGTCCCCGAGGAGGAGGAGGAGGCCAGGGACGAGGAAGAGACACCGTCCCGGCCGCTCCCGCTGCCAGCACCCCGCCCCCGGCCAACCGGGGCAACCCCCCGGTGCGCCCGGGGTTCCGAGCCAATGTCACGTGTCACCGATGCCAGCGAGTCGGCCACTACGCCAATGACCCGAACTGTCCACAGAACCAGACTCCGAGACCCCGCCAGGTAGCTGCCGCCGCCCTGGGGGGAGAACAAATCTCCGAAGAACATGAAAAATGCGAACAAGAACAACAAGAGTGGGAACCGGCCGCCATGGTTCTAGCGTGCCTAGGGGGAAGAGACATGGTCCCGCGGGCTCCCCTACCCGCCAACACCAGAAAATATAGTCAGTGGGTGAACATTAATGGGCGCAGGGCCGAAGCACTACGTGACACAGGGGCCAGTGTGACGGCCGTCCGCTGTCACCTGGTGACCCCAGAACAGATCCTGCCGAACATTCTCTGCCCCGTCCGTTCAGCCGACAATTCGGAGAGTCTGTGTCGGATGGCCTGCGTCCCCTTCGAATGGGGAGGAGTCTCTGGCATGTTGAAGGTAACGGTCCGAGATGATGCCCCCGTGGACTGTCTCCTGGGGAATGATCTTGAGAGTTCCCCGTGGGCCGCCGTAGAAAGAAGAGAGCACCTGGGGATGTTGGGCCTCCCGGACTGGGCGTGCGTAACCACCCGGTCCATGGCCGCCCGTACCATCCCCCGACCAGAAGAACCCGAATGGCCAGCACCTCCTCCCCCGATCGCTCCAGTAGAGGACACCGACCACACCGAACCCCCAGAGCAAACTCCCGAAGGGCTCGCTCAGCCCCAGGACCTTCCTGGCCTGGCTCAGTGGCGTCAAGAGGGGGGCCCACCCAGGAACAGTTCAGTCAAGAGCAGAAGACCTGTCCCTCCCTCGAGGGACTCCGCCAGTAAGCCCTCGCCCAGAGCGCAGGGGACACCACCGGAGCCCATTGGATCTATTGGGACAACGACCTGTTGTACAGTGAGCAGAGAATCGCGGAGTTAGGGGCCAGTCGAGTGCTGGTGGTGCCCCTCCGTTTTAGAGACTTCTTGTTAAATTTGGCCCACGATGTCCCCCTAGCTGGACACCTGGGTCAAGACAAAACCTACAGTCGCCTGGTGACCCACTTTTTCTGGCCCAAGATGAGAAACGACGTCCTCAACCACTGCCGGTCCTGCCCCACGTGCCAGGCCAGCGGGAAGAGCGGCCGCAAACTTAAAGCACCTCTGCAACCCTTCCCAGTTGTCACCACCCCGTTCGAGAGGGTGGGAATAGACATTGTGGGGCCCCTGGACCCCCGTACAGCACAAGGACATCGGTTCATCCTGGTACTGGTGGACCACGCCACCCGCTACCCCGAGGCTGTTCCCCTGCGAACTGTAACAGCCCCGGTGGTCGGCCGGGCCTTAATGGGGATCTTCTCCCGGGTGGGCTTTCCCCGAGAAGTCGTCAGCGACAGAGGCACAAACTTTATTTCAAAATATATGAAGTCCCTCTGGCAGCAGTGCGGGGTCACCTACCGATTCACGACCCCCTATCACCCTCAAGGAAACGGACTAGTCGAGCGGTTCAACCGCACGCTCAAAGAGATGATTGGGGGGTTGGAAGAGCCCCTCCGTCGCCAGTGGGATGTACTACTGCCATGCCTCCTCTTCGCATATCGAGAAGTCCCCCAGAAGTCCCTCGGCTTCAGCCCGTTCGAACTCTTGTACGGACACCCTGTGCGAGGGCCCCTCAGCCTAGTCAAAGAAGGTTGGGAGATGGCCCCCCTAAAGACCCCTCCAGATGTCTTCAAGTACCTCCTGGCCCTACGCAATCAGACCAGGCGATTCAGAGAAATGGCGAAAGCGAACCTGGAGGCCAGTCAGGAGGACATGAAAAAATGGTACGATCAAAATGCCTCCTCCATCGAATTCGAACCTGGCCAACAAGTATGGGTGATGTCCCCCACCGAACCATGTGCCTTGCAGGACAAGTGGACGAGGCCCTTCAAAGTGGTCGAGCGCAAGAGCCCCGTCACCTATCTCATCGATATGGAATCTCCACGGAACCCCCTCCGGGTCCTCCACGCCAATAGACTCAAACCCCACTTTGTGCGCTCGGAGCTCAGCCTCCTGATGGCTACAGACAGCGGAGCGGAAGAAGACGCCGAGCCTCTCCCTGATCTTCTAAAGACCCGGGAGAAAGATGGTTCCGTGGACGGGGTCCGACTCTCAGATGCCCTCACCCCGGAACAGCGCCAAGGCTGCCGGGACATCCTGCTGCAGTTTGCGACCCTGTTTTCCCTCACTCCAGGGGTCACCCCCTGGTGCTTGCATGACGTGGACACTGGGGACAGTCCCCCTATCAGACATCGGGCGTACCGCGTACCAGATCGGGTACGGGCCTGCATCCAAGAGGAGGTGTCAAAGATGCTCGCGATCGGGGTCATCGAGCCTTCGGACAGCCCCTGAGCCAGCCCGGTCGTGCTGGTCCCCAAAGCTGCTGCCCCCGGCACCACCCCTGAGCTCCGATTCTGCGTCGACTATCGGGGCTTGAACGCTGTCACCAGAACCGACGCTCATCCCATCCCCCGAGCAGATGAACTGATCGACCGCATGGGGGCTGCCCGCTACCTCAGCATCTTCGACCTGACGGCGGGCTACTGGCAGATCGGTCTCACACCCCGGGCTCAAGAACGATCCGCCTTTTCCACTCCCGATGGCCACTACCACTTCAAAGTCATGCCGTTCGGCATGAAGAATGCTCCAGCTACTTTTCAGCGACTGGTGAACCAGGTCTTGGCGGGGCTCGAGGAGTTCAGCGCCGCCTACCTGGACGATATCGCTGTGTACAGCCGCCACTGGTCCAACCACCTCCACCACCTCCGAGAGGTCCTGCAGGCCCTCCAACGGGCCGGCCTCACAATCAAGGCCAGCAAGTGCCAAATTGGTCAGCGGTCCGTGACCTATCTCGGACACCAGGTAGGAAGCGGTCTGGTGGCCCCTCTTCAACTCAAGATCGCTGCCATCCAGTCCTGGCAGCCTCCCGTCACTCAGACCGAGGTCCGAGCCTTCTTGGGGCTCACCGGCTACTACTGGCGGTTCGTGAGGGATTATGGCAGCATTGTGGGGCCCCTCACGGAACTCACATCCAAAAACCACCCGAAGAAGGTCAACTGGACCCCAGACTGTCAAGCGGCCTTCGAGAAGCTGAAGGCCGCCATGTACACTGCCCCTGTGCTCCAGGCCCCCGACTACAGTCGGGAATTCATCGTACAAACGGATGCCTCCGACCATGGTATTGGGGCGGTCCTCTCCCAGTTGAACCCCGAAGGACTTGACCAACCAGTGGCCTTCATCAGCAGACGTCTCCTGGCCCGAGAACAGCGCTGGAGCACCATCGAGAGGGAGGCCTTCGCAGTGGTGTGGGCCCTCAAAAAGCTCCGGCCCTATCTCTTCGGTACCCACTTCCGGGTGCAGACAGATCATCGGCCCCTGCAGTGGCTAATGCAGATGCGGGGGGAAAACCCCAAACTATTGCGTTGGTCCATCTCCCTGCAGGGGATGGACTTCACTGTGGAACATCGACCGGGCCAAGACCACGCCAACGCAGATGGCCTGTCACGCTTTTTCCGCCTCAACGAGGAGAGTCCCCAAGAGGATGGGTGACTCTCCCCGCCTTCAGCTGGGGGGATGCATGTTGGACAGGCCACATGAAGGGCTTGCTCCCTCCCCGCATGACAGGGCCCGAGCCCCGGCCCTCCAGGTGTTACCCACAGAAGCACCCCGCACCCCATCTCATACGGGATTCCTGCCCCCGGACATCTCTGTATCATGGGGCCGAACCACTACCGGCCCTCACCCGGCCCGGCCGCCATCTTGGACACTGCACCACGAGGCCGCATGGCCTCAGATCGACCCTAACCCTGGGCCTGGCCAGGCCCCGACATCCCGGCACCACCATCCACCCAGGAGGTGAACGGACCACTTGGCAGGTCAATGGGAGAAAGAAGTGTCGATGGCTCTCCCCCGCCAGGTGCCGATCGCCCCCCAGCTCCCCCGGGCGCTGGCTCCACCCCCCTGCTGGGTGTCTGGACTCCCTCATCCCGGACCTCCCGACCTCCAAGTGCGAGGGTCCGGACATCAAAGGGCGCCAGACCTATAACTGGGGCAGCCCCAGAGCAGGAAGGCAGTTGTATCCTGGAGTCGAGAGACACCGTGAAGAACTCATCCTTGACGGACTACTGGCGCTGCCGTAGCCCTGCCTTGCGAACTATCATCTTGCCTGCTGGCGCTGCCGCAACCTTCTGCATCCTTCAGCCTCATCGGGACCTGCTGGCGCTGCCGCGGACCGTTGTAACTACCACCTTCACCGGGACCTGCTGGCGCCGCCGCGGACCGTCGCTACCTACAATCATCTCGGGACCTGCCGGCGCTGCCGCGGCCCGTCCAGCTAGAACGCCGAGCTCGAGGATTGTGAGCTATTCATCACACCATCACATCTACCAGATTGGTAACAAGACTGTCCCGCTACCCCCTTCCCATCCAAGAGACTAGAATCGAGGGGACCCCTGAGTCCAGACCTCCTTGTACCATTCCACCGTACTTAAAGATTGCTTATAAAGAACGTTAAACCTTATCTTTGTGTGGTGTACGTCTGTGGGGGGGGAAGTTACTCGTCTGTACGATCGCTGGAGACGGCTCTCCCTGGAGACCTCTCCCCTTGTCCTCGGCCGACCCTTCCGGTCCGTCTAACACAATCCATTAGAAGTTCATTGCTAATATCCATAGATTGATATGTTTCAGTGTTGTGCACTTGTGTTGTTATTGTAGATGGCCCGAGAAATCTGTGCACACTCAGCAGCCACAGGTTCAAATGAAAGCAGGGCTGACTCTGAGTTTCAACCTTCCTATAACTTGAGAAGAGAGGCAGCATGTGCTAGGAGAGAGCGCTTGGTTATATGGTGTGTGTAGAGAGCAGCCCCTGTTTTAATGTATTATACAAAAATAAACGCTAGCAGATATTTTTAACAAAGTACGATTTTTAGGTCTCGCTGAGCTAATGCGCATGCGTTGCTCTGCGAGAGTTAAGTAAGGGGCTTTCAAAATTGCTCCCAAAGACTGCAGGCGGATGAAGTACAGTGCATGAGTGCCGGGCGCGCGCACCATTTGTAAGCCTGCAGCCTTTGGGAGCACTTTCGCGGCCGCTTTGATGTTAGCCGCTTTGATGTTAGCCGCGTGGCCACTGAGAACATCAAAGCGGCCGCAAAAGTGCTCACCATTTGCCACCCCCTCCCTTATCCCACTTCCTGCTTGTTTTTTCTGTTTCAGCAGTCCACATGAGTGCTTGTGTTTTCCCCTCTGCCCGTTTCTTCTCCACCCCTACCCACTTACTTCCCCCACCCACCCTTCCTTTTTTTTCTACGACCTGGAAGCATTTTCCCTTGTTGCTGAATGCATGTATTTGAAATTGCTTCCCCCCCACTCAGCATTCTTGCTTGCCCCGTACCCCACCCTCCTCTTGCTTGATCTCTCCCGCGCCCCATTGCTCTTTGGCTCTTTGCTCCTTCCCTCTCCCACCATCATAGGGTGTTGCGTACTCCTGTGCTCCCTTTTTCTGCTGCCCGTCGTCCTGTTTGGCCTCTCCTCTGTCCCTTATGTCTGTTGTTTTAAACTGTGTTTCTATTCCCATGTGCTTTATTCTTTGGCTTTCCAAAATCCCTCTCGCCCTTCCCTGCGTTGTACTTGTTTCAAGTACAGCTGCTAGATATGTAGCACAGTAACTGGCTGAGATCAAAAAGCCGTAAAGTTGTTTAAAAGGAACCGGTTGACAAGGGAGGGCGATGGTAAAGCAGACAGTGGAAGGGAAAGTAAAGAAATAGAAACAAGCACGCATGGCCACGTTAATTACAAACACAGAGGCCCCTGCACGCCACTGCTCGCTCCCGCAAGGTGGATGCCACCTGTTGGACTTGGCCCTTCTGGCAGGTTCACCCCTGAAGTTTTTGCTTGTTATATGTAACCTGGGGATGGTGATTCCCACTCTGAGTGCGTGTGGTGAGAGAGGCCTGCCCTCCCATAGGGATGCATGGGGAATGTATGTGTCCCTGGTAGTTCCTGATGTGTGGTGTTTGCAGGGTCGAGTCTGGTATGTGTGAACTCGTGAGATTGAATGCTGCGCAATGGTATATGCGGGTTGATTGTGACTAGTGTAGAAGCGCTACTTTTAGAAGTTGGCCTATTTGTGTAAATTGTGTCTGGCGTGTGATTGGCTGAGGCTGGCTGGTGAGCCTGGCTCCAAGAGTCTGGGAGGGTCTGCCCCGGTGGTGAATGGAGTGTTTAGCATGCTGATGTGAGGGGAGGAGTGACCCTGGGCCTGCTTGTGGATTGACTGTCTGGGTTGAGGGTCCTGAATGAGGCTGGGCTTTCCTCACACAATGCTGGCTCCACCCACTGGGGTGCGTCTGATGTCCCTAGCCTGGCCAGTGAAAATAATCCCCCATAACCAGTTCTAGCTGGTTCTCCCCCTGCCTGCCCCTTTAGACAAAGGATGTTGTGTATAAAAAGGGTGCTGTGACACTCTGAAAATGTTCTTGTTCTGACTTGAATCCTGCCAGGGGCGTGCTGCTGCTTGTTCTCAGGGGAAAGGCTTGCCTCCCTGAGCCCTGCCCAGCCCCTGAACTACTGCTGTCCTGGACTCTACCCAGACTCTGTTGCTTTTTGATACCCTAGCGCCTGGAAGCGCTTTACTTTCTGCCTAGCGCTTGGGAAGCGCCCTACTTTCTGCCTAGCGCTTGGGAAGCGCTCTACCTTCTGCCTAGCGCTTGGGAAGCGCTTTATTTCCCCTCTCACGGCTGCCCTCGCCGCTGTTTGCCGAGCGTAACGTCCCTGACAGGTGCCTACCCTGCCCAGGGACCCTGCTCTGTTTCGGATCCCCATCGAGTGCCCACCTCGATTTATGGACACTTTTTACCACGCCGGTGCCCACCCGGCATTGCCCTGAGATTGTTCTCGTCACCGCCGCAGCCCGGAGTCAGCCGGAGAGGCGCTGCGCCCGCCTCCCTATCCAGAGCAACGCTGCTATTGGCGGCCCCGGAGAAAGCATTGCCGCAGTTTCATTTGCCCCGGCGGCCGGGACTCCTATCGCGTCATTCCTGGGCCGCGCAGGGATTGGCCCGGCCCTGAGGGCTTCCCCACGCGCACCCGGAAGTCCTAGGAGCTCTGACGTCTGGCCGATAAACCATGCCCGGCCTGCCAAAGTGAGAGCTGTCCCCCTGCGAGGCTCCCCCGAGGAGAGAGCCCCGCCACCGCCACACCAAGGAGCCCAGCAGAAAGGAGCTGACTGCCATGAGGAGCCGCCGCCTCCGACAACCGGTGAGTGCGGGCGGGCTCCAGGTCGCTCCTCTGCCTAGGGAAGTGCTGTGTGCCGGCGAGGTTCCCGAGGGCCCCTCCCTTTGTTCTCGAGTCCGGGAAGGACTCCAACGATGGCCCCGCACCTTGAGTGAGCCTGAGAGGCCACCCCGCCCTGATTGTTCCTCGAACCTCAAGAGGCTCGGCAGTGCCACACTTGTGGAAGAGCCACGAGAGGCTCAAGGCCCTAATTGTCCACGGAGCCCTGGAGCTCCAAGAGGTCCCCTAGCAAAATCGGGTCCCACAAGAAGGACTCCCACGTTGGCCGCATCATCTCCAGCTGCCCAGCACTTCGTGGGCAGCTGCCACGTGTAGGTTCGTTCCTAGCTACTTGTTAGCTGTCCTGACACTGAGACATTGGGTGTCCTAGCCCAGAGAGGCCAGTTGGTCTGCTGAAAGTTATGAGCTATTGGTCATGTGATTCCTGAGAATTATTCTATGTTGCACCCCTGAAGGTGTCTCTAATGCGTTATGTGCATTATCCTTGTTCCCTCCTGAATACCCTATGCCTCATGTATGTTGCTTCTGGTTATAGTGAGTTCTAAGGCTAGTTCTATGAGGCTCCTAGTTGTGATGTGTTCTAATGCCAATTCCACCAAGTGCATATTCCTGGCAGTGGTCCCTTGGCCCTGTCCTGTACATAGTCCCTTGTAAATCCTGCCCGTGCCTCTGGTACCTTGTAAGTGTGTGTTCCTATCCAATGTGTCCTTTTTAATACAAAGACTATTTTCATATATACCTTGTGTAGAGTTCCTTTTGTGGGGGGCCCTGGATGTTATTGCTGGTGGGTGCGCGCGCAAATACTTAACCTACATAGACTCCGAGTTTAGCCTTGCTGTTCGCCCCTCGTTACCTAGAGGGTGAGCAGGGGTTATCTTGGCGTGTAGCCCCCTTGCCCTGACTTGGGAGTGGTGATCTCTGACTGGCCTTGGCGCAAGCCCTGACCAGCCAGGGATCCCATTTCCAACACCATCACAAGCACGAGTGCTTGAAAAGTGCAGACCGATTCCTAAAGGTCGTCTCCTAGAGCAGCGCATGTGCGCTGCAATAGGCTCGACCTAAAAAATAGTGACAGCTTTGCAGTGAAACATCCTATGGGGCAATGAGCCAACATTTTCATTACTTTTTAAAACATATGATTTAATGAGTTTAGCTTTAAACTTTTGCTAGGAGTGCACAACACACCATGAATCAAAATAAGTTGTTTGCAAAGTAAAGTGTGAAATACAAATCTGAGTCTAAGTTCCCAAATGACACTCGACTCTTCACCAGGAATCAAAATATTATGTTCTACCCAATTATTTTTGTTACAAACCTGGCTGGGAGATGTTGGATGTATTGAATTTCTGGGCTTAATTGCGACTTATTGCGCTTTGCAATTATTGATGAGATATTTTGCATCAATTTATGTGCCAGGTGGGTCTTACTAGTACGAGGTGTCAGTTCTGGTGTCATACATTGAACATTAATAATTTTATACTGTTTCGATGACATATGGCCTTTACACGTGAAGAAATTAAGATTATAGGTTTATTTTATTCAGAAATCTAGGCTTCGCCTCATGAAACAGTTTTTAGATGTAAATAATATGAACATTTATCTGATGGAAGATTAAACAAATATATTAATTATGCACATGACAAGATTACATTTTAAACATTAAATCACCTAGATGGGAAATATCTCTCAAGGGACAGCCTTGCCAATATATTCATTACCTGAATATTTAATTACAGGGTTATGCTGAATTGAAATTCAATTAGACTTCGTAATACTATGAGGAAGCCAAGCGTCTAATTTTAGTTCCTCTGTCCCTGTTATTCAACACATGGCATTGTCTGCTCCCTGTTGTAGCTACGTCCGCGCCCAGTAACAAAGTCCTAGGCGTCTTGGGGAGGATTATTTGAGTCTCCTGAGTGGTTGGTGACACTTTTGAGAATCTTGGCAAGAAAGGGGTCAGTTGGGCCTGTCGTTGACTAGCATTGGCTTTCTTGAGAAGAGGGTGGACATGTTCCTTTTTAAGGATACTCAGGGACAGCCATGAATTTAAAGGAGTTTATGACATGTACCTGTAGACGGGACATCGAGTGGTTTTCATCTAGGGAGAGGAAGAGGGTGGAATAGACCTCATGAGAAACTAGAAGGTTTTGAATTGCGTGAACTTTTCTAATATATCAGTGGAAATAGTTGTGTAGACGTTCTGGTGACCGGTCGATGCTTCTTGTATCACACAGCACTGTGTGTGTTTGACTGAATCAACCATAATTGGCATGATCTTGTTGCAGAAGTCGAAGGCCATGTCAATAACTGGATTCCATGGCGTGAGGTGGCACAGGCTCTGTGGATGAGCGCTGTATCAGGTGCGTGTGATCTGGATGAGTTCTCTCAGGTGCGTGTGGTCTGGATGAGTTCTCTCAGGTGCGTGTGGTCTGGATGAGTTCTCTCAGGTGTGTGTGATCTGGATGAGTTCGCTCAGGTGCGTGTGGTCTGGATGAGTTCTCTCAGGTGTGTGTGGTCTGGATGAGTTCTCTCAGGTGCGTGTGGTCTGGATGAGTTCTCTCAGGTGCGTGTGATCTGGATGAGTTATTTTAGGTGCTTGTGATCTGGATGAGTTCTCGGGTGCGTGTGATCTAGGTGAGGTCTCAGGTTTGTGTGATCTAGATGAGTTCTCTCGGGTGCGTGTGATCTGGATGAGTTCTCTCGGGTGCGTGTGATCTGGACGAGTTCTCTCAGGTGTGTGTGATCTGGATGAGGTCTCTCAGGTGCGTGTGATCTGGATGAGGTCTCAGGTGCGTGTGATCTGGATGAGGTCTCGGGTGTGTATGATCTAGATGAGTTCTCTCGGGTGCGTGTGATCTGGATGAGTTCTCTCGGGTGCGTGTGATCTGGATGAGTTCTCTCAGGTGCATGTGATCTGGACGAGTTCTCTCAGGTGTGTGTGATCTGGACGAGTTCTCTCAGGTGCGTGTGGTCTGGACGAGTTCTCTCAGGTGTGTGTGATCTGGATGAGTTCTCTCTGGTGCGTGTGGTCTAGATGAGTTCTCTCGAGTGTGTGTGATCTGGATGAGTTCTCTCTGGTGCGTGTGGTCTAGATGAGTTCTCTCGGGTGCGTGTGATCTGGATGAGTTCTCTCAGGTGCGTGTGATCTGGATGAGTTCTCTCAAGTGCGTTTGATCTGGATGAGTTCTCTCAGGGTGCGTGTGATCTGGATGAGTTCTCTCAGCTGTGTGTGATCTGAATGAGTTCTCTCAGGTGCGTGTGATCTGGATGAGGTCTCTCAGGTGCGTGTGATCTGGATGAGTGCTCTCAGGTGCGTGTGATCTGGATGAGGTCTCTCGGGTGCGTGTGATCTGAATGAGTTCTCTTGTGTGCGCGTGATCTGGATGAGTTATTTCAGGTGCGTGTGATCTGGATGAGTTCCTTCGGGTGCGTGTGATCTGGATGAGGTCTCTCAGGTGCGTGTGATCTGGATGAGTGCTCTCAGGTGCGTGTGATCTGGATGAGGTCTCTCGGGTGCGTGTGATCTGAATGAGTTCTCTCGTGTGTGCGTGATCTGGATGAGTTACTTCAGGTGCGTGTGATCTGGATGAGTTCTCTCGGGTGCGTGTGATCTGGATGAGTTATTTTAGGTGTGTGTGATCTGTATGAGGTCGCTCGGGTGCGTGTGATCTGAATGAGTTCTCTCGTGTGCGCGTGATCTGGATGAGTTATTTCAGGTGCATGTGATCTGGATGAGTTCTCTCGGGTGCGTGTGATCTGGATGAGTTCTCTCGGGTGCGTGTGGTCTGGATGAGTTCTCTCAGGTGCATGTGATATGGATGAGTTCTCTCAAGGGCGTGTCAGGTGCATGTGATCTTGATGAGTTCTCTCAGGTGCATGTGATCTGGATGAGTTCTCTCAGGTGCGTGTGATCTGAATGAGTTCTCTCGGGTGCGTGTGATCTGGAAGAGTTCTCTCAGGTGTGTGTGATCTGGATGAGGTCTCTCAGGTGCGTGTGATCTGGATGAGGTCTCAGGTGCGTGTGATCTGGATGAGGTCTCGGGTGTGTATGATCTAGATGAGTTCTCTCGGGTGCGTGTGATCTAGATGAGTTCTCTCGGTGCGTGTGATCTGGATGAGTTCTCTCAGGTGTGTGTGATCTGGATGAGTTCTCTCAGGTGCGTGTGGTCTGGACGAGTTCTGTCAGGTGTGTGTGATCTGGATGAGTTCTCTCTGGTGCGTGTGGTCTAGATGAGTTCTCTCAAGTGCGTGTGATCTGGATGAGTTCTCTCTGGTGCGTGTGGTCTAGATGAGTTCTCTCGGGTGCGTGTGATCTGGATGAGTTCTCTCAGGTGCGTGTGATCTGGATGAGTTCTCTCAAGTTCGTTTGATCTGGATGAGTTCTCTCAGGGTGCGTGTGATCTGGATGAGTTCTCTCAGCTGTGTGTGATCTGAATGAGTTCTCTCGGGTGCGTGTGATCTGGATGAGGTCTCTCAGGTGCGTGTGATCTGGATGAGGTCTCAGGTGCGTGTGATCTGGATGAGGTCTCGGGTGTGTATGATCTAGATGAGTTCTCTCGGGTGCATGTGATCTAGATGAGTTCTCTCGGTGCGTGTGATCTGGATGAGTTCTCTCGGGTGCGTGTGATCTGGATGAGTGCTCTCAGGTGCGTGTGATCTGGATGAGGTCTCTCGGGTGCATGTGATCTGAATGAGTTCTCTCGTGTGCGCGTGATCTGGATGAGTTATTTCAGGTGCGTGTGATCTGGATGAGTTCTCTCGGGTGCGTGTGATCTGGATGAGTTATTTCAGGTGTGTGTGATCTGGATGAGTTCTCTCGGGTGCGTGTGATCTGCATGAGTTCTCTCGGGTGCGTGTGATCTGGATGAGGTCTCTCAGGTGCGTGTGATCTGGATAAGGTCTCTCAGGTGCGTGTGGTCTGGATGAGTTCTCTCAGGTGCATGTGATCTGGATGAGTTCTCTCAGGGGCGTGTCAGGTGCATGTGATCTGGATGAGTTCTCTCAGGTGCATGTGATCTGGATGAGTTCTCTCAGGTGCGTGTGATCTGAATGAGTTCTCTCGGGTGCGTGTGATCTGGATGAGTTCTCTCAGGTGCATGTGATCTGGATGAGTTCTCTAAGGTGCGTGTGATCTGGATGAGTTCTCTTGGGGTACGTGTGATATGGATGAGTTCTCTCAGGTGCGTGTGATCTGGACGAGTTCTCTCAGGTGCGTGTGATCTGAGTGAGTTCTCTCGGGTGCGTGTGATCTGGACGAGTTCTCACTGGTGCGTGTGGTCTAGATGAGTTCTCTCTGGTGTGTGTGATCTGGATGAGTTCTCTCAGGTGCGTGTGATCTGGATGAGTTTTCTCGGGTGCGTGTTATCTGGATGAGTTCTCTCAGGTGCATGTGATCTGGACGAGTTCTCTCAGGTGTGTGTGATCTGGATGAGGTCTCTCAGGTGCCTGTGATCTGGATGAGGTCTCTCAGGTGCCTGTGATCTGGATGAGGTCTCGGGTGCGTGTGATCTAGGTGAGGTCTCAGGTTTGTGTGATCTAGATGAGTTCTCTCGGGTGCGTGTGATCTGGATGAGTTCTCTCGGGTGCGTGTGATCTGGACGAGTTCTCTCAGGTGTGTGTGATCTGGATGAGGTCTCTCAGGTGCGTGTGATCTGGATGAGGTCTCAGGTGCGTGTGATCTGGATGAGGTCTCGGGTGTGTATGATCTAGATGAGTTCTCTCGGGTGCGTGTGATCTGGATGAGTTCTCTCGGGTGCGTGTGATCTGGATGAGTTCTCTCAGGTGCATGTGATCTGGACGAGTTCTCTCAGGTGTGTGTGATCTGGACGAGTTCTCTCAGGTGCGTGTGGTCTGGACGAGTTCTCTCAGGTGTGTGTGATCTGGATGAGTTCTCTCTGGTGCGTGTGGTCTAGATGAGTTCTCTCGAGTGCGTGTGATCTGGATGAGTTCTCTCTGGTGCGTGTGGTCTAGATGAGTTCTCTCGGGTGCGTGTGATCTGGATGAGTTCTCTCAGGTGCGTGTGATCTGGATGAGTTCTCTCAAGTGCGTTTGATCTGGATGAGTTCTCTCAGGGTGCGTGTGATCTGGATGAGTTCTCTCAGCTGTGTGTGATCTGAATGAGTTCTCTCGGGTGCGTGTGATCTGGATGAGGTCTCTCAGGTGCGTGTGATCTGGATGAGTGCTCTCAGGTGCGTGTGATCTGGATGAGGTCTCTCGGTGCGTGTGATCTGAATGAGTTCTCTTGTGTGCGCGTGATCTGGATGAGTTATTTCAGGTGCGTGTGATCTGGATGAGTTCTCTCGGGTGCGTGTGATCTGGATGAGGTCTCTCAGGTGTGTGTGATCTGGATGAGTGCTCTCAGGTGCGTGTGATCTGGATGAGGTCTCTCGGGTGCGTGTGATCTGAATGAGTTCTCTCGTGTGTGCGTGATCTGGATGAGTGATCTGGATGAGTTCTCTCGGGTGCGTGTGATCTGGATGAGTTATTTCAGGTGTGTGTGATCTGTATGAGGTCTCTCGGGTGCGTGTGATCTGAATGAGTTCTCTCGTGTGCACGTGATCTGGATGAGTTATTTCAGGTGCGTGTGATCTGGATGAGTTCTCTCGGGTGCGTGTGATCTGGATGAGTTCTCTCGGGTGCGTGTGGTCTGGATGAGTTCTCTCAGGTGCATGTGATATGGATGAGTTCTCTCAAGGGCATGTCAGGTGCATGTGATCTGGATGAGTTCTCTCAGGTGCATGTGATCTGGATGAGTTCTCTCAGGTGCGTGTGATCTGAATGAGTTCTCTCGGGTGCGTGTGATCTGGATGAGTTCTCTGGTGCGTGTGGTCTGGATGAGTTCTCTCGGGTGCGTGTGATCTGGAAGAGTTCTCTCAGGTGTGTGTGATCTGGATGAGGTCTCTCAGGTGCGTGTGATCTGGATGAGGTCTCAGGTGCGTGTGATCTGGATGAGGTCTCGGGTGTGTATGATCTAGATGAGTTCTCTCGGGTGCATGTGATCTAGATGAGTTCTCTCGGTGCGTGTGATCTGGATGAGTTCTCTCGGGTGCGTGTGATCTGGATGAGTTCTCTCAGGTGCATGTGATCTGGACAAGTTCTCTCAGGTGTGTGTGATCTGGATGAGTTCTCTCAGGTGCGTGTGGTCTGGACGAGTTCTCTCAGGTGTGTGTGATCTGGATGAGTTCTCTCTGGTGAGTGTGGTCTAGATGAGTTCTCTCAAGTGCGTGTGATCTGGATGAGTTCTCTCTGGTGCGTGTGGTCTAGATGAGTTCTCTCGGGTGCGTGTGATCTGGATGAGTTCTCTCAGGTGCGTGTGATCTGGATGAGTTCTCTCAAGTTCGTTTGATCTGGATGAGTTCTCTCAGGGTGCGTGTGATCTGGATGAGTTCTCTCAGCTGTGTGTGATCTGAATGAGTTCTCTCGGGTGCGTGTGATCTGGATGAGGTCTCTCAGGTGCGTGTGATCTGGATGAGTGCTCTCAGGTGCGTGTGATCTGGATGAGGTCTCTCGGGTGCATGTGATCTGAATGAGTTCTCTCGTGTGCGCGTGATCTGGATAAGTTATTTCAGGTGCGTGTGATCTGGATGAGTTCTCTCGGGTGCGTGTGATCTGGATGAGTTATTTCAGGTGTGTGTGATCTGGATGAGTTCTCTCGGGTGCGTGTGATCTGGATGAGTTCTCTCGGGTGCGTGTGATCTGGATGAGGTCTCTCAGGTGCGTGTGATCTGGATAAGGTCTCTCAGGTGCGTGTGGTCTGGATGAGTTCTCTCAGGTGCATGTGATCTGGATGAGTTCTCTCAGGGGCGTGTCAGGTGCATGTGATCTGGATGAGTTCTCTCAGGTGCATGTGATCTGGATGAGTTCTCTCAGGTGCGTGTGATCTGAATGAGTTCTCTCGGGTGCTTGTGATCTGGACGGGTTCTCTCAGGTGCGTGTGATCTGAATGAGTTCTCTCGGGTGCGTGTGATCTTGATGAGTTCTCTCAGGTGCATGTGATCTGGATGAGTTCTCTAAGGTGCGTGTGATCTGGATGAGTTCTCTTGGGGTACGTGTGATATGGATGAGTTCTCTCAGGTGCGTGTGATCTGGACGAGTTCTCTCAGGTGCGTGTGATCTGAGTGAGTTCTCTCGGGTGCGTATGATCCGGATGAGCTCTCTCGGGTGCGTGTGATCTGGAAGAGTTCTCTAAGGTGCGTGTGATCTGGATGAGTTTTCTCGGGGTGCGTGTGATCTGGATGAGTTCTCTCAGGTGCGTGTGATCTGGATGAGTTCTCTTAGGTGCTTGTGATCTGGATGAGTTCTCAGGTGTGTGTGATCTGGATGAGTTCTCTCAGGTGCGTGTGATCTGGATGAGTTCTCTCGGGTGCGTGTGATCTGGATGAGTTCTCTTGGGTGCGTGTGATCTGGATGAGTTCTCAGGTGTGTGTGATCTGGATGAGTTTTCTCGGGTGCGTGTGATCTGGATGAGTTTTCTCAGGTGCGTGTGATCTGGATTGAGTTCTCTCAGGCGCATGTGATCTGGATGAGTTCTCTCAGGCGCATGTGATCTGGATGAGTTCTCTCAGGTGCATGCGATCTGGATGAGTTCTCTCAGGGGTGTGTGATCTGGATGAGTTCACTCGGGTGCGTGTGATCTGGGTGAATTCTCTCAGGTGCGTGTGATCTGGACGAGTTCTCTCAGGTGCGTGTGATCTTAATGAGTTCTCTCGGGTGTGTGTGATCTGGATGAGTTCTCTCAGGTGTATGTGATCTGGGTGAGTTCTCTCAGGTGCGTGTGATCTGGATGAGTTCTCTCGGGTGCGTGTGATCTGGATGAGTTCTCAGGTGTGTGTGATCTGGATGAGTTCTCTCAGGTGTGTGTGATCTGGATGAGTTCTCTCGGGTGTATGTGATCTGGATGAGTTATTTCAGGTGTGTGATCTGGATGAGTTCTCTCAGGTGTGTGTGATCTGGATGAGTTCTCTCAGGTGTGTGTGATCTGGATGAGTTATTTCACATGTGTGTGATCTGGATGAGTTCTCTCGGGTGCGTGTGATCTGGATGAGTTCTCTCGGGTGCGTGTGATCTGGATGAGGTCTCTCAGGTGCGTGTGATCTGGATAAGGTCTCTCGGGTGCGTGTGGTCTGGATGAGTTCTCTCAGGTGCATGTGATCTGGATGAGTTCTCTCAGGGGCGTGTCAGGTGCATGTGATCTGGATGAGTTCTCTCAGGTGCATGTGATCTGGATGAGTTCTCTCAGGTGCGTGTGATCTGAATGAGTTCTCTCGGGTGCGTGTGATCTGGACGAGTTCTCTCAGGTGCGTGTGATCTGAATGAGTTCTCTCGGGTGCGTGTGATCTGGATGAGTTCTCTCAGGTGCATGTGATCTGGATGAGTTCTCTAAGGTGCGTGTGATCTGGATGAGTTCTCTTGGGGTACGTGTGATCTGGATGAGTTCTCTCAGGTGCGTGTGATCTGGAAGAGTTCTCTCAGGTGCGTGTGATCTGAGTGAGTTCTCTCGGGTGCGTGTGATCTGGATGAGCTCTCTCAGGTGCGTGTGATCTGGATGAGTTCTCTAAGGTGCGTGTGATCTGGATGAGTTTTCTCGGGGTGCGTGTGATCTGGATGAGTTCTCTCAGGTGTGTGTGATCTGGATGAGTTCTCTCAGGTGCTTGTGATCTGGATGAGTTCTCTCAGGTGCGTGTGATCTGGATGAGTTCTCTCGGGTGCGTGTGATCTGGATGAGTTCTCTTGGGTGCGTGTGATCTGGATGAGTTCTCAGGTGTGTGTGATCTGGATGAGTTTTCTCGGGGTGCGTGTGATCTGGATGAGTTTTCTCAGGTGCGTGTGATCTGGATTGAGTTCTCTCAGGTGCGTGTGATCTGGATGAGTTCTCTCAGGCGCATGTGATCTGGATGAGTTCTCTCAGGTGCATGTGATCTGGATGAGTTCTCTCAGGGGCGTGTGATCTGGATGAGTTCACTCGGGTGCGTGTGATCTGGATGAGTTCTCTCAGGTGCGTGTGATCTGGACGAGTTCTCTCAGGTGCGTGCGATCTTAATGAGTTCTCTCGGGTGCGTGTGATCTGGATGAGTTCTCTCAGGTGTGTGTGATCTGGCTGAGTTCTCTCAGGTGTGTGTGATCTGGATGAGTTCTCTCGGGTGCGTGTGATCTGGATTAGTTCTCTCAGGTGTGTGTGATCTGGATGAGTTCTCTCAGGTGCGTGTGATCTGAATGAGTTCTCTCGGGTGCGTGTGATCTGGATGAGTTCTCAGGTGTGTGTGATCTGGATGAGTTCTCTCAGGTGTGTGTGATCTGGATGAGTTCTCTTGGGTGCGTGTGATCTGGATGAGTTCTCTTGGGTGCGTGTGATCTAATGAGTTCTCAGGTGTGTGTGATCTGGATGAGTTTTCTCGGGGTGCGTGTGAACTGGATCAGTTTTCTCAAGTGCGTGTGATCTGGATTGAGTTCTCTCAGGTGTGTGTGATCTGGATGAGTTCTCTCAGGCGCATGTGATCTGGATGAGTTCTCTCAGGTGCATTTGATCTGGATGAGTTCTCTCAGGGGCGTGTGATCTGGATGAGTTCACTCGGGTGCGTGTGATCTGGATGAGTTCTCTCAGGTGCATTTGATCTGGATGAGTTCTCTCGGGTGCATGTGATCTGGATGAGTTCTCTCAGGTGTGTGTGATCTGGATGAGTTCTCTCAGTTGTGTGTGATCTGGATGAGTTCTCTCAGGTGCGTGTGATCTGGATGAGTTCTCAGGTGTGTGTGATCTGGATGAGTTCTCTCAGGTGCGTGTGATCTGGATGAGTTCACTCGGGTGCTGTGATCTGGATGAGTTCTCTCAGGTGCGTGTGATCTGGACGAGTTCTCTCAGGTGCGTGTGATCTTAATGAGTTCTCTCGGGTGCGTGTGATCTGGATGAGTTCTCTCAGGTGTGTGTGATCTGGATGAGTTCTCTCAGGTGCGTGTGATCTGAATGAGTTCTCTCGGGTGCGTGTGATCTGGATGAGTTCTCAGGTGTGTGTGATCTGGATGAGTTCTCTCAGGTGTGTGTGATCTGGATGAGTTCTCTCGGGTGCGTGTGATCTGGATTAGTTCTCTCAGGTGTGTGTGATCTGGATGAGTACTCTCAGGTGTGTGTGATCTGAATGAGTTCTCTCAGGTGCGTGTGATCTGGATGAGTTCTCAGGTGTGTGTGATCTGGATGAGTTCTCTCGGGTGTGTGTGATCTGGATGAGTTCTCTCAGGCGCATGTGATCTGGATGAGTTCTCTCAGGTGCATGCGATCTGGATGAGTTCTCTCAGGTGCATGTGATCTGGATGAGTTCTTTCAGGGGCGTGTGATCTGGATGAGTTCACTCGGGTGCGTGTGATCTGGATGAATTCTCTCAGGTGCGTGTGATCTGGACGAGTTCTCTCAGGTGCGTGTGATCTTAATGAGTTCTCTCGGGTGTGTGTGATCTGTATGAGTTCTCTCAGGTGTGTGTGATCTGGATGAGTTCTCTCAGGTGCGTGTGATCTGGATGAGTTCTCTCGGGTGCGTGTGATCTGGATGAGTTCTCAGGTGTGTGTGATCTGGATGAGTTCTCTCAGGTGTGTGTGATCTGGATGAGTTCTCTCGGGTGTATGTGATCTGGATGAGTTATTTCAGGTGTGTGATCTGGATGAGTTCTCTCAGGTGTGTGTGATCTGGATGAGTTCTCTCAGGTGTGTGTGATCTGGATGAGTTATTTCACGTGTGTGTGATCTGGATGAGTTCTCTCGGGTGCGTGTGATCTGGATGAGTTCTCTCGGGTGCGTGTGATCTGGATGAGGTCTCTCAGGTGCGTGTGATCTGGATAAGGTCTCTCGGGTGCGTGTGGTCTGGATGAGTTCTCTCAGGTGCATGTGATCTGGATGAGTTCTCTCAGGGGCGTGTCAGGTGCATGTGATCTGGATGAGTTCTCTCAGGTGCATGTGATCTGGATGAGTTCTCTCAGGTGCGTGTGATCTGAATGAGTTCTCCCGGGTGCGTGTGATCTGGACGAGTTCTCTCGGGTGTGTGTGATCTGGATGAGTTCTCTCGGGTGCGTGTGATCTGGATTAGTTCTCTCAGGTGTGTGTGATCTGGATGAGTTCTCTCAGGTGCGTGTGATCTGAATGAGTTCTCTCAGGTGCGTGTGATCTGAGTTCTCTCGGGTGCGTGTGATCTGAATGAGTTCTCTCGGGTGCGTGTGATCTGGATGAGTTCTCAGGTGTGTGTGATCTGGATGAGTTCTCTCGGGTGTGTGTGATCTGGATGAGTTCTCTCGGGTGCGTGTGATCTGGATGAGTTCTCAGGTGTGTGTGATCTGGATGAGTTCTCTCAGGTGTGTGTGATCTGGATGAGTTCTCTCGGGTGCGTGTGATCTGGATTAGTTCTCTCAGGTGTGTGTGATCTGGATGAGTACTCTCAGGTGCGTGTGATCTGAATGAGTTCTCTCAGGTGCGTGTGATCTGGATGAGTTCTCAGGTGTGTGTGATCTGGATGAGTTCTCTCGGGTGTGTGTGATCTGGATGAGTTCTCTCAGGCGCATGTGATCTGGATGAGTTCTCTCAGGTGCATGCGATCTGGATGAGTTCTCTCAGGTGCATGTGATCTGGATGAGTTCTCTCAGGGGCGTGTGATCTGGATGAGTTCACTCGGGTGCGTGTGATCTGGATGAATTCTCTCAGGTGCGTGTGATCTGGACGAGTTCTCTCAGGTGCGTGTGATCTTAATGAGTTCTCTCGGGTGTGTGTGATCTGGATGAGTTCTCTCAGGTGTGTGTGATCTGGATGAGTTCTCTCAGGTGCGTGTGATCTGGATGAGTTCTCTCGGGTGCGTGTGATCTGGATGAGTTCTCTCAGGTGCGTGTGATCTGGATGAGTTCTCTCGGGTGTATGTGATCTGGATGAGTTATTTCAGGTGTGTGATCTGGATGAGTTCTCTCAGGTGTGTGTGATCTGGATGAGTTCTCTCAGGTGCGTGTGATCTGGATGAGTTATTTCACGTGTGTGTGATCTGGATGATTTCTCTCGGGTGCGTGTGATCTGAATGAGTTCTCTCAGGTGCGTGTTATCTGGATAAGGTCTCTCGGGTGCGTGTGGTCTGGATGAGTTCTCTCAGGGGCATGTGATCTGGATGAGTTCTCTCAGGGGCGTGTCAGGTGCATGTGATCTGAATGAGTTCTCTCAGGTGCATGTGATCTGGATGAGTTCTCTCAGGTGCGTGTGATCTGAATGAGTTCTCCCGGGTGCGTGTGATCTGGACGAGTTCTCTCAGGTGCGTGTGATCTGAATGAGTTCTCTCGGGTGCGTGTGATCTGGATGAGTTCTCTCAGGTGCATGTGATCTGGATGAGTTCTCTAAGGTGCGTGTGATCTGGATGAGTTCTCTTGGGGTACGTGTGATCTGGATGAGTTCTCTCAGGTGCGTGTGATCTGGAAGAGTTCTCCCAGGTGCGTGTGATCTGAGTGAGTTCTCTCGGGTGCGTGTGATCTGGATGAGCTCTCTCAGGTGCGTGTGATCTGGATGAGTTCTCTAAGGTGCGTGTGATCTGGATGAGTTTTCTCGGGGTGCGTGTGATCTGGATGAGTTCTCTCAGGTGCGTGTGATCTGGATGAGTTCTCTCAGGTGCTTGTGATCTGGATGAGTTCTCAGGTGTGTGTGATCTGGATGAGTTCTCTCAGGTGCGTGTGATCTGGATGAGTTCTCTCGGGTGCGTGTGATCTGGATGAGTTCTCTTGGGTGCGTGTGATCTGGATGAGTTCTCAGGTGTGTGTGATCTGGATGAGTTCTCAGGTGTGTGTGATCTGGATGAGTTCTCTCAGGTGCGTGTGATCTGGATGAGTTCTCTCGGGTGCGTGTGATCTGGATGAGTTCTCTTGGGTGCGTGTGATCTGGATGAGTTCTCAGGTGTGTGTGATCTGGATGAGTTTTCTCGGGGTGCGTGTGATCTGGATGAGTTTTCTCAGGTGCGTGTGATCTGGATGAGTTCTCTCGGGTGCGTGTGATCTGGATGAGTTCTCAGGTGTGTGTGATCTGGATGAGTTCTCTCAGGTGTGTGTGATCTGGATGAGTTCTCTTGGGTGCGTGTGATCTGGATGAGTTTTCTTGGGTGCGTGTGATCTAATGAGTTCTCAGGTGTGTGTGATCTGGATGAGTTTTCTCGGGGTGCGTGTGATCTGGATCAGTTTTCTCAAGTGCGTGTGATCTGGATTGAGTTCTCTCAGGTGTGTGTGATCTGGATGAGTTCTCTCTGGCGCATGTGATCTGGATGAGTTCTCTCAGGTGCATGTGATCTGGATGAGTTCTCTCAGGGGCGTGTGATCTGGATGAGTTCACTCGGGTGCGTGTGATCTGGATGAGTTCTCTCAGGTGCGTGTGATCTGGACGAGTTCTCTCAGGTGCGTGCGATCTTAATGAGTTCTCTCGGGTGCGTGTGATCTGGATGAGTTCTCTCAGGTGTGTGTGATCTGGCTGAGTTCTCTCAGGTGTGTGTGATCTGGATGAGTTCTCTCGGGTGCGTGTGATCTGGATTAGTTCTCTCAGGTGTGTGTGATCTGGATGAGTTCTCTCAGGTGCGTGTGATCTGAATGAGTTCTCTCGGGTGCGTGTGATCTGGATGAGTTCTCAGGTGTGTGTGATCTGGATGAGTTCTCTCAGGTGTGTGTGATCTGGATGAGTTCTCTTGGGTGCGTGTGATCTGGATGAGTTTTCTTGGGTGCGTGTGATCTAATGAGTTCTCAGGTGTGTGTGATCTGGATGAGTTTTCTCGGGGTGCGTGTGATCTGGATCAGTTTTCTCAAGTGCGTGTGATCTGGATTGAGTTCTCTCAGGTGTGTGTGATCTGGATGAGTTCTCTCTGGCGCATGTGATCTGGATGAGTTCTCTCAGGTGCATTTGATCTGGATGAGTTCTCTCAGGGGCGTGTGATCTGGATGAGTTCACTCGGGTGCGTGTGATCTGGATGAGTTCTCTCAGGTGCGTGTGATCTGGACGAGTTCTCTCAGGTGCGTGTGATCTTAATGAGTTCTCTCGGGTGCATGTGATCTGGATGAGTTCTCTCAGGTGTGTGTGATCTGGATGAGTTCTCTCAGGTGTGTGTGATCTGGATGAGTTCTCTCAGGTGCGTGTGATCTGGATGAGTTCTCAGGTGTGTGTGATCTGGATGAGTTCTCTCAGGTGCGTGTGATCTGGATGAGTTCTCAGGTGTGTGTGATCTGGATGAGTTCTCTCAGGTGCGTGTGATCTGGATGAGTTCTCTCGGGTGCGTGTGATCTGGATGAGTTCTCTTGGGTGCGTGTGATCTGGATGAGTTCTCAGGTGTGTGTGATCTGGATGAGTTTTCTCGGGGTGCGTGTGATCTGGATGAGTTTTCTCAGGTGCGTGTGATCTGGATGAGTTCTCTCAGGCGCATGTGATCTGGATGAGTTCTCTCAGGTGCATGTGATCTGGATGAGTTCTCTCAGGGGCGTGTGATCTGGATGAGTTCACTCGGGTGCGTGTGATCTGGATGAGTTCTCTCAGGTGCGTGTGATCTGGACGAGTTCTCTCAGGTGCGTGCGATCTTAATGAGTTCTCTCGGGTGCGTGTGATCTGGATGAGTTCTCTCAGGTGTGTGTGATCTGGATGAGTTCTCTCGGGTGCGTGTGATCTGGATTAGTTCTCTCAGGTGTGTGTGATCTGGATGAGTTCTCTCAGGTGCGTGTGATCTGAATGAGTTCTCTCGGGTGCGTGTGATCTGGATGAGTTCTCAGGTGTGTGTGATCTGGATGAGTTCTCTCAGGTGTGTGTGATCTGGATGAGTTCTCTTGGGTGCGTGTGATCTGGATGAGTTTTCTTGGGTGCGTGTGATCTAATGAGTTCTCAGGTGTGTGTGATCTGGATGAGTTTTCTCGGGGTGCGTGTGATCTGGATCAGTTTTCTCAAGTGCGTGTGATCTGGATTGAGTTCTCTCAGGTGTGTGTGATCTGGATGAGTTCTCTCTGGTGCATGTGATCTGGATGAGTTCTCTCAGGTGCATTTGATCTGGATGAGTTCTCTCAGGGGCGTGTGATCTGGATGAGTTCACTCGGGTGCGTGTGATCTGGATGAGTTCTCTCAGGTGCGTGTGATCTGGACGAGTTCTCTCAGGTGCGTGTGATCTTAATGAGTTCTCTCGGGTGCATGTGATCTGGATGAGTTCTCTCAGGTGTGTGTGATCTGGATGAGTTCTCTCAGGTGTGTGTGATCTGGATGAGTTCTCTCAGGTGCGTGTGATCTGGATGAGTTCTCAGGTGTGTGTGATCTGGATGAGTTCTCTCAGGTGCGTGTGATCTGGATGAGTTCACTCGCGTGCGTGTGATCTTGATGAGTTCTCTCAGGTGCGTGTGATCTGGACGAGTTCTCTCAGGTGCGTGTGATCTTAATGAGTTCTCTCGGGTGCGTGTGATCTGGATGAGTTCTCTCAGGTGTGTGTGATCTGGATGAGTTCTCTCAGGTGCGTGTGATCTGAATGAGTTCTCTCGGGTGCGTGTGATCTGGATGAGTTCTCAGGTGTGTGTGATCTGGATGAGTTCTCTCAGGTGTGTGTGATCTGGATGAGTTCTCTCGGGTGCGTGTGATCTGGATTAGTTCTCTCAGGTGTGTGTGATCTGGATGAGTACTCTCAGGTGCGTGTGATCTGAATGAGTTCTCTCAGGTGCGTGTGATCTGGATGAGTTCTCAGGTGTGTGTGATCTGGATGAGTTCTCTCGGGTGTGTGTGATCTGGATGAGTTCTCTCGGGTGCGTGTGATCTGGATTAGTTCTCTCAGGTGTGTGTGATCTGGATGAGTTCTCTCAGGTGCGTGTGATCTGAATGAGTTCTCTCAGGTGCGTGTGATCTGAGTTCTCTCGGGTGCGTGTGATCTGAATGAGTTCTCTCGGGTGCGTGTGATCTGGATGAGTTCTCAGGTGTGTGTGATCTGGATGAGTTCTCTCGGGTGTGTGTGATCTGGATGAGTTCTCTCGGGTGCATGTGATCTGGATGAGTTCTCTCAGGTGTGTGTGATCTGGATGAGTTCTCTCAGATGCGTGTGATCTGAATGAGTTCTCTCAGGTGCGTGTGATCTGAATGAGTTCTCTCAGGTGCGTGTGATCTGAATGAGTTCTCTTGGGTGCGTGTGATCTGGATGAGTTCTCAGGTGTGTGTGATCTGGATGAGTTCTCTCGGGTGTGTGATCTGGATGAGTTCTCTCAGGTGCGTGTGATCTGGATGAGTTCTCTCGGGTGTGTGTGATCTGAATGAGTTCTCTTGGGTGCGTGTGATCTGGATGAGTTCTCAGGTGAGTGTGATCTGGATGAGTTCTCTCGGGTGTGTGTGATCTGGATGAGTTCTCTCGGGTGCGTGTGATCTGGATGAGTTCTCTCAGGTGCTTGTGATCTGGATGAGTTCTCAGGTGTGTGTGATCTGGATGAGTTCTCTCAGGTACGTATGATCTGGATGAGTTCTCTCGGGTGCGTGTGATCTGGATGAGTTCTCTCAGGTGCGTGTGATCTGGATGAGTTCTCTCAGGTGTGTGTGATCTGAATGAGTTCTCTCGGGTGCGTGTGATCTGGATGAGTTCTCAGGTGTGTGTGATCTGGATGAGTTCTCTCGGGTGTGTGTGATCTGGATGAGTACTCTCGGGAGCGTGTGATCTGGATGAGTTCTCTCAGGTGCGTGTGATCTGGATGAGTTCTCTCGGGTGCGTGTGATCTGGATGAGTTCTCTCGGGTGCGTGTGATCTGGATGAGTTCTCTCAGGTGTGTGTGATCTGAATGAGTTCTCTCAGGTGCGTGTGATCTGGATGAGTTCTCTCGGGTGCGTGTGATCTGAATGAGTTCTCTCGGGTGCGTGTGATCTGGATGAGTTCTCAGGTGTGTGTGATCTGGATGAGTTCTCTCGGGTGTGTGTGATCTGGATGAGTTCTCTCAGGTGCGTGTGATCTGGATGAGTTCTCTCGGGTGTGTGTGATCTGAATGAGTTCTCTTGGGTGCGTGTGATCTGGATGAGTTCTCAGGTGTGTGTGATCTGGATGAGTTCTCTCGGGTGTGTGTGATCTGGATGAGTTCTCTCGGGTGCGTGTGATCTGGATGAGTTCTCTCGGGTGCGTGTGATCTGGATGAGTTCTCTCAGGTGTGTGTGATCTGAATGAGTTCTCTTGGGTGCGTGTGATCTGGATGAGTTCTCAGGTGTGTGTGATCTGGATTGAGTTCTCTCGGGTGCTTGTGATCTGGATGAGTTCTCTCGGGTGCGTGTGATCTGGATGAGTTCTCTCGGGTGCGTGTGATCTGGATGAGTTCTCTCGGGTGCGTGTGATCTGGATGAGTTCTCAGGTGTGTGTGATCTGGATGAGTTCTCTCGGGTGCGTGTGATCTGGATGAGTTCTCTCAGGTGTGTGTGATCTGAATGAGTTCTCTCGGGTGCGTGTGATCTGGATGAGTTCTCAGGTGTGTGTGATCTGGATGAGTTCTCTCGGGTGCTTGTGATCTGGATGAGTTCTCTCGGGTGCGTGTGATCTGGATGAGTTCTCTCAGGTGCGTGTGATCTGGATGAGTTCTCTCGGGTGCGTGTGATCTGGATGAGTTCTCAGGTGTGTGTGATCTGGATGAGTTCTCTCGGGTGCGTGTGATCTGGATGAGTTCTCTCGGTTGCGTGTGATCTGGATGAGTTCTCTCGGTTGCGTGTGATCTGAATGAGTTCTCTCGGGTGCGTGTGATCTGGATGAGTTCTCAGGTGTGTGTGATCTGGATGAGTTCTCTCGGGTGCGTGTGATCTGGATGAGTTCTCTCGGGTGCGTGTGATCTGGATGAGTTCTCTCGGTTGCGTGTGATCTGAATGAGTTCTCTCGGGTGCGTGTGATCTGGATGAGTTCTCAGGTGTGTGTGATCTGGATGAGTTCTCTCAGGTGTGTGTGATCTGAATGAGTTCTCTCCGGTGTGTGTGATCTGAATGAGTTCTCTCAGGTGTGTTTGATCTGGATGAGTCCTCTCAGGTGTGTGTGATCTGGATGAGTTCTCTCAGGTGCGTGTGATCTGGATGAGTTCTCTCGGGTGCGTGTGATCTGGATGAGTTCTCTCAGGTGTGTGTGATCTGAATGAGTTCTCTCCGGTGTGTGTGATCTGAATGAGTTCTCTCGGGTGCGTGTGATCTGGATGAGTTCTCTCAGGTGTGTGTGATCTGGATGAGTCCTCTCAGGTGTGTGTGATCTGGATGAGTTCTCTCCGGTGTGTGTGATCTGAATGAGTTCTCTCAGGTGTGTGTGATCTGGATGAGTTCTCTCAGGTGCGTGTGATCTGGATGAGTTCTCTCAGGTGTATCCTCTCTGTGGGGTTTGGTGATGGGTGCTTAGAAGTTTTAAGTGAAGTCATGTTAACCCTGTGGGGTTTGGTGAGAGAGCCCACATCCCTCAATGAGGTGTGGGAATTGAAGGTCTTAATGAGATATGCAAAGCATAGGAAACTTCCATTCTCTGCAACAATTCCTCATGGTAGCAGCACATTAATATCTGGTGTGTGCCAGTGTCTACACTGGAGCTCCCTTCATGCCCGTTGCGAGCCAGGGGCCCTCTATGTAATACGGCCCCTGGTGTCTTTGAGTCTGTTTCTGAGCCAGTTGATGTCTGTGTATTTTCTGTGGTTCGATGGCGTATGTTTCTCTACTCCTGACTATCCTGTGTCTGTCACTAAATCAGCTGCTCTTTGTTTTGCAGGCGCCGGTGCTCCAAGTGGAAGAGGTGGTGGAAGGCGCTATCTACAGTGTGGCAGTGAGGCAGGCCTTTGGGCACGCGGGCCTCTCGGTGAGTACCCATCACCCATTTATTTAAACAATGCTGCGCTAACTAGAATGGCTTGAAGAAAGCACTCTAAGACCATCATGCAATACTACTGTCACTCTGCCTGCTGTTCTTTCATCTGGGTCTTTCCATGTCCTCGCCTCTGTCTTTCCTCTCTGTCCAGGTCATACCTCTGTCTATGTCCTCGCCTAGTCTCTTCCCTCTGTTCAGGTCATGTGCTCATCTATCCTCCCTGTCCATCTTCCAGAAATTCAGAAATTCTTCTCTAAAATTATTTGCATTTCTTCTAACATATCTAAAGAACTCTTTGGCATTATTTTTGAACTTCAACACCCTAGAGCCATAAAATAAGAAATAATAACGGCACAAGTCCTTCGTGAGAACAGGGTCCTCTTTCTAGAGGAGGAAACTTATACTATCCCGGACTCCATCATTAGGGCCTCATCCTGATGCTGCTTCTCCATTTAAATCTCTTTTGCAAACGGAGAGCTGTCTAGGCTCCATCACACAAATAACAGAAGACGAACTCTTGCAGACCACACCTAGCAGCGCCCTTCAGGGTCAACACATGATCCTGTCCCGGTCCGACATCTAAGGCCACTTGTTTTTCCCACAAGTGACTCCCTCAAGGCTGTAACAGCTCCTTAAGCTTGGCTTGTTTTCAGATCCCTGGACGGAGGCTGCAGCATCACAAACAACCTTAGGGCCTGATTTAGATCCTGGCGGACCAGATTACTCCATCACAGCGGTGACCGAAATCCGGTCCGCCGAAATCTAAATCCCATAGGATATAAAAGTATTTGTATTTCGGTGGACGGGATATTCGTCACCGTTGTGACGGAGTAACAATCCGATAGGATATAATGGGATTTATATTTCGGCCGACAGGATATCTGTCACCGTTGTGATGGAGTAACCCGTCTGCCAAGATCTGAATCGGGCCCTTCGACTCACCTCATTGGTCCTGTACAGGGGCAAACTTGTGGAAATGTTGCTGTGCTTCAGGACTTTGTAGAAGCTGATAACCCAATGACAAGGCAACAAGTGGGCTGTCGTCCCGGGGACAGAACAGAGCTAATGGTCATATCAGCCCTTTGTTATCTCCGTGAGCTCATTGATAAAGGCAAAACTGGCGCGCCAATCCTCTTAGACTTGTCGGCAGCATTTGTTACAACTGACCACAACATCCTGCTTACGGCTCTGGAAGCAGTGGTTATCTCCAGTACGGGCCTGAAGTGCATAAAATCTTTCATTTCAGGGAGATCACAAGTGGTCACTCTTTCTCGGTACTCTTTGAAGGAGTACAACATTGACTCCGGAGTCCCGCAAAGATGAACCCTCTCGCCCTTTCTGTTTAGCATGTACGTGTGGCCCCAATGCCCAATTATTCCACCAAGCAGTGGTTGGTAATGATAATTGCCATTTCATGTAGTGAGGGCCATATGTACGAAGCATTTTTCTGGTCACAAACAAACTAATTTGCAGAATCATCCCGTTTGCGACCAGAAAAATGCTTTTTGGAATGTACAAAGCCCAAATTGTGATTCGGTAACTTGTTAGTGAATCGCAATTTGGGTTTTTCGATTCGGTGTTTGGAAAGGTGTAATTAGGGCATCTCTTTCAAATACCAAATTGCAATGGTATGTACGAATGTTTTGTGACCGAAATATGGTTGCAAAACATTTGCACTTTACCACCAACTCAAAGTTGGTGGTAATGCATTTGCAAATTGGAAAGGGTCCTCATGGGCGGGACCCCTTCCCCCTAGTGAATGTTGGGAAAACCTTTTTTTAAGAGCAGGCAGTGTTCCCAGAGACCACTGGCTGCTCTTAAACAAATGAAAACCAAACGTTTCATTCTTTATTGTAAAAATGTATCCTGTTGTCCTTTAATTAAAACGGGTTGCATTTCAACAACAACAAAAAGCCCTTATTAAAACGCATTCACAGACGTGGTGGTCTGCTGACCTCAGCAGGCCACCATCCCAGTGATGGCTGCGATTCCTAATGGGACGCAAACCGAGACCTACCTTATTAATATTCATAAGATAGTTCGATTTATGTCCCATTAGGAATTGCAAGCATGAAACTAAAAGTTTAATTCAAAAAGAATAGCGATTTACAAATAGTGATTCGTATTAAATCAGTATTTGGAAATCTCTGTTCCTATAGTTTGTACATGTGGCCCCTGGTGCGTTAGAGTCTTTCAGTCACAAGACGAGACCTTTAGTGGCGGCTCTCACCATTCTCAAGGGATGTGCAGCAAGTTCCTCAAGGTGAACCCGGGCAAAGCAGAGATCTTCATCACCTTCACTTCATCGCTGTGGCGTGGGACGCGTCCTTCGTCGGTCAACACACTGTCCCTAGAAGCCCAGCCCATGGATGTGGCCAACGCTGTTTCATCCATCTTTGTCTTCTGAGAAGATTATCCCTCCTTTGTTGAGTCCCCTTTGCAAATGCCAGCAGTGACCGCTAGCATTCAGGCTTGTCTTGACTAAACTCATTCATTCCACCTTGAGTCTCCAAACAACGTTTTATGACGCTGAAGCAGGCTCAGAATTCTGAGGCACGAGTGAGCGCCTACGAAAACTGCCAGAAGGTTGCATATGACACCAGAATTGCAGTCTGTACACTGACTCCCAGTTCGAACTTGGTCAGCCTTTAAGGCCCTAACAATCACCTCAGAGCCTCCTACTTCTGGTCAGTAGATGTTCCTTCTATCAGTCGTCACGTGCCCTCAGATCGGAAAGCCAATCCTTTCTCGCCACCGCCAGGACCAGGACAGCCACTTGTGGAGACCCGGCTGTTTCCGCAGCAGTGGCCGGACTTTGGAACACTTTTTGTTTCTGGCATCAGATTAAACCCTGGTTCTTAATAATTAAGCGTCGTCCGGCCTTTTACCCGTCACTGTTAAGTTTTAAGGACAAGTCTTCCAAAAGCGCCAAGAAGCATCTCCGAATGAGTGCTCTACAGATGAGTTATAATCTAACTCACTCCATCCTTGTTTCTCCTCACTTTCCATGCTATCTCTGTCTTTTCACTCTGTCCACACCCTATGCCTAGTTTTCTACTCTGTCCATTTCACCTCTATGTCTCTTTACTCTCTTCATGTTCTCTTTGTTTTCATCCTCTGTGTGCATGTGCCGGGACACCCCGTTGGGGTAGCTGTGCGCTTAATAAATGCGTCATTATTATTATTATGTGCTCTCCCTGCCTGTTGTCTCTGTCAGTGCCCTCCCTCTCTCCACCCTTCTTTTGTGGCCTGGTCTATTTATTTATTTTTTGCACTTGTAAAGCACACAACTACCCAACAGGGTTTCCCGGCACTGAGGACACGTGTAGGCAAACAACCAAATTAGGCACCTGGCATAAAGAAGCACACAGAGATCATTCAAGCCGACTCAGTGAACAGAAACGTCTTTAAACCTTTACGAAAAGATAACAAGGATTGACAGTTCCTAAGGGCAATTGGAAGGGAGTTCCAGAGCTTGGGACCAAGACAGGCAAATGAGCGACCTCTCATACGGGCAAGTCAGAATCTTGGGACTGAATACAGTGAGAGGCTGTGTTAGACGGACCGGGAGGGTCGGCCGAGAATAAGGGGAGAGGTCTCCGGGGAGAGCCGTCTCCAGCGATCGTACAGACGAGTAACTTCCCCCCCACAGATGTACACCACACACGGATAAGGTTTAACGTTCTTTATAAGCAATTCTTTAAGTACGGTGAAATGGTACAAGGAGGTCTGGACTCAGGGGTCCCCTCGGTTCTAGTCTCTCGATTGGGAAAAGGGTAGCGGGACAGTCTTGTTACCAATCTGGTAGATGAAATAGCTCACAATCCTCGAGCTCGGCGTTCTAGATGATCGGGCCGCGGCGGAGCCAGCAGGTCCTGGGATGGTTGAAGTTAGCGACGGTCCGCGGCGGAGCCAGCAGGTCCCGATGAAGGTGGTGGTTACAAACGGTCCGCGGCCACGCCAGCAGGTCCCGACGACGATGAAGGTTTCAGAAGGTTGCGGCAGCGCCAGCAGGCAGGACAATAGTTCGCAAGGTAGGACTACGGCAGCGCCAGTAGTCCGTCAAGGATGAGTTCTTCACTGCGTCTCTCGACTCCAGGATACAACTGCCTTCCTGCTCTGGAGCTGCCCCAGTTATAGGTCTGGTGCCCTTTGATGTCCGGACCCTCGCACTTGGAGGTCGGGAGGTCCGGGATGAGGGAGTCCAGACACCCAGCAGGGGGGTGGAGCCAGCGCCCGGGGAGCTGGGTGCGATCGGCACCTGGCGGGGGAGAGCCATCGATACTTCTTTCTCCCATCAACCTGCCAAGTGGGCCGTTCACCTCCTGGGTGGATGGTGGTGCCGGGATGTCGGGGCCTGGCCAGGCCCAGGGTTAGGGTCGATCTGAGGCCACGCGGCCTCGTGGTGCAGTGTCCAAGATGGCAGCCGGGCCGGCCGAGGGAGCGGGAAGGAATTCGGCCCCATGATACAGAGATGTCCGCGGCAGGAGTCCCGCATGGGACGGGGTGCGGGTAGCCTTTGTGGGTAACATCTGGAGGACCGGGGCCCGGGTCCTGTCATGTGGGGAGGAGGCAAGCCCCTCACGTGGCCTGTCCAACATGCGTCCCCCCCAGCTGAAGGCGGGGAGAGTCACCCATCCTCTTGGGGACTCTCCTCGTCGAGGCGGAAAAATCTTGACAGGCCATCTGCGTTGGCGTGGTCTTGGCCGGGTCGATGTTCCACGGTGAAGTCCATCCCCTGCAGGGAGATGGACCAACGCAACAGTTTTGGGTTTTCCCCCCGCATCTGCATTAGCCACTGCAGGGGCCGATGATCTGTTTGCACCCGGAAGTGGGTGCCGAAGAGATAGGGTCGGAGCTTTTTGAGAGCCCACACCACTGCGAAGGCCTCCCTCTCGATGGTGCTCCAGCGTTGTTCTCGGGCCAGGAGACGTCTGCTGATGAAGGCCACTGGTTGGTCAAGTCCTTCGGGGTTCAACTGGGAGAGGACTGCCCCAATGCCATGGTCGGAGGCATCCGTTTGGACGATGAATTCCCGACTGTAGTCGGGGGCCTGGAGCACAGGGGCAGTGCACATGGCGGCCTTCAGTTTCTCGAAGGCCGCTTGACAGTCTGGGGTCCAGTTGACCTTCTTTGGGTGGTTTTTGGAGGTGAGCTCCGTGAGGGGCCCCACAATGCTGCCATAGTCCCTCACGAACCGCCTGTAGTAGCCTGTGAGCCCCAAGAAGGCGCGGGCCTCGGTCTGGGTGATGGGGGGCTGCCAAGACTGGATGGCAGCGATTTTGAGTTGCAGCGGGGCCACCAGACCGCTTCCCACCTGGTGCCCGAGGTAGGTCACGGACCCTTGGCCAATCTGACACTTGCTGGCCTTGATCGTGAGGCCGGCGCGTTGGAGGGCCTGCAGGACCTCTCGGAGGTGGTTGAGGTGGTCGGACCAGTGGCGGCTGTACACAGCGATATCGTCCAGATAGGCGGCGCTGAATTCTTCGAGTCCCGCCAGGACCTGATTTACTAGCCGCTGGAATGTTGCTGGAGCATTCTTCATGCCGAATGGCATGACCTTGAAGTGGTAGTGGCCATCAGGGGTGGAGAAGGCAGATCGTTCTTGGGCTCGGGGTGTGAGACCGATCTGCCAGTAGCCCGCTGTCAGGTCGAAGATGCTGAGGTAGCGGGCAGCTCCCATACGGTCGATGAGTTCATCTGCTCGGGGAATGGGATGGGCGTCGGTTCTGGTGACCGCATTGAGGCCCCGGTAGTCAACGCAGAACCGGAGCTCCGGAGTGGTGCCGGGGGCGGCGGCTTTGGGGACCAGTACCACTGGGCTGGCCCAAGGGCTGTCTGAGGGCTCGATGACCCCGAGCGTGAGCATCTTGGACACCTCCTCTTGGATGCAGGCCCGTACACGATCTGGTACGCGGTAGGCCCGATGTCGGACAGGGGGACTGTCTCCCGTGTCTACATCGTGGGAGCACCAGGGGGTGACCCCTGGGGTGAGGGAGAACAGAGCGGCAAACTGCAGTAGGAGGTCTCGGCAGCCTTGACGTTGCTCCTGGGTGAGGGCCTCCGAGAGTCGGACCCCATCCACGGAGCCGTCCTTCTCTCGGGTCCGTAGGAGATCAGGGAGTGGCTCGGAATCCTCTTCGGCTCCGCTGTCTGTTGCCATCAGGAGGCTGAGCTCCGAGCGCACAAAGTGGGGTTTTAGTCTATTGGAGTGGAGGACCCGGAGGGGGTTCCGTGAAGATTCCATATCGATGAGATAGGTGACAGGGCTCTTGCGCTCGACCACTTTGAAGGGCCCTGTCCATTTGTCTTGCAGGGCGCATGGTTCGGTGGGAGACATCACCCATACCTGTTGGCCGGGTTCAAATTCGATGGAGGAGGCATTTTGATTGTACCACCTTTTCATGTCTTCCTGGCTGGCCTCCAAGTTCGCTTTAGCCATTTCTCTGAACCTTCTGGTCTGGTTGCGTAGGGTCAGGAGGTACTTGAAAACATCTGGAGGGTTCTTCAGAGGGGGCATTTCCCAACCTTCTTTGACTAGGCTGAGCGGCCCTCGCACCGGGTGTCCATATAAGAGTTCGAACGGGCTGAAGCCGAGGGACTTCTGGGGAACTTCTCGATAGGCAAAGAGGAGGCACGGCAGTAGCACATCCCACTGGCGACGGAGGGGCTCTTCCAACCCCCCAATCATCCCTTTGAGCGTGCGGTTGAACCGCTCAACTAGGCCGTTTCCTTGAGGGTGATAGGGGGTCGTGAATCGGTAGGTGACCCCACACTGTTGCCAGAGGGATTTCATGTATTTTGAGATAAAGTTCGTGCCTCTGTCGCTGACGACTTCTCGGGGGAAGCCCACCCGGGAGAAGATTCCCATCAAGGCCCGGCCAACCACCGGGGCTGTCACAGTTCGCAGGGGAACAGCCTCGGGGTAGCGGGTGGCGTGGTCCACCAGTACCAGGATGAACCGATGTCCTTGTGCTGTACGGGGGTCCAGGGGCCCCACAATGTCTATTCCCACCCTCTCGAACGGGGTGGTGACCACTGGAAAAGGTTGCAGAGGGGCTTTCAGCTTGCGGCCGCTCTTCCCGCTGGCCTGGCACGTGGGGCAAGACCGGCAGTGCTGGAGTACGTCATTCCTCATCTTTGGCCAAAAAAAGTGGGTCACCAGGCGACTGTAGGTTTTGTCCTGACCCAGGTGACCAGCCAGGGGGACATCGTGGGCCAGGTTTAGCAAAAAGTCTCTAAAGCGGAGGGGCACCACTAGCACTCGACTGGCCCCTAACTCCGCGATTCTCTGTTCACTGTACAGCAGGTCATTGTCCCAATAGATCCAATGGGTTCCGGCGGTATCCCCGGCGCTTTGGGCGAGGGCTTGTTGGCGGAGTCCCTCGAGGGAGGGACAGGTCTTCTGCTCTTGACGAAACTGTTCTTGGGTGGGCCCCCCTTCCTGACGCCACTGAGCCAGGTCGGGAAGGTCCTGGAGCTGGGCGCGCCCTTCGGGGGTTTGCTCGGGAAGGTCGGCACGGACGGTGTCTTCGACTGGAGCGACCGGGGGAGGAGGTGCCGGCCATTCGGGTTCTTCGGGTCTGGGGATGGCACGGGCGGCCATGGACCGGGTGGTTACGCACGCCCAGTCCGGGAGACCCAACATCCCCAGGTGCTCTCTTCTCTCTACGGCGGCCCACGGGGAACTCTCCAGATCATTTCCCAGGAGGCAGTCTACGGGGGCATCATCTCGGACCGTCACCTTCAACATGCCGGAGACTCCTCCCCACTCGAAGGGGACGCAGGCCATCCGACAGAGACTCTCCGAGTTGTCGGCTGAGCGGACAGGGCAGAGAACGTTCGGCAGGATCTGTTCTGGGGTCACCAGGTGACAGCGGACGGCTGTCACACTGGCCCCGGTGTCACGTAGGGCTTCGGCCCGGCGCCCATTAATGCTCACCCACTGACTGTACTTCCGGGTGTTGGCGGGTAGGGGGGCCCGCGGGACCATGTCTTTTCCCCCTAGGCATGCTAGAACCATGGCGGCCGGTTCCCATTCTGGGTGTTCTTGCTCATGTTCCTCGTGTTCTTCGGAGATTTGTTCTTCCCCCAGGGCGGCGGCAGCCATCTGGCGGGGTCTCGGGCTCTGGTTCTGTGGACAGTTCGGGTCATTGGCGTAGTGGCCGACTCGCTGGCATCGGTGACACGTGACATTGGCTCTGTACCCCGGGCGCGCCGGGGTGTTGCCCCGGTTGGCCGGGGGTGGAGTGTTGGCAGCGGGAGCGGCCGGGGCGTTGTCTCTTCCTCGTCCCTGGCCCCCTCCTCCTCCTCGGGGACGGTGCTGACCGTGGTTGTTCCGGTTCTGTTCATGTGGCCCATTCCGGCCCACTCGGGTGATTTCCCACCGGTCAGCCTCGGCGGCGAGCTGCCGTGGATCAGTCAATTTACTGTCGAGGAGGTGCTGCCTGAGCTCGACGAAGCAGTTGTTAGATAGGTGCTCCCACACCATGAGATTGAAGAGTTGCTCGTAGGTCGTTACATTGCTTCCCTTGATCCAACCCTCGAAGGCTCGACTGAAATAGTTCACGTACTCCACCCAAGTTGTACCCGGGATCCGGGTGCAGTCTCGGAACCTCTGGCGGTACATTTCGGGTGTGAGCCCATAGCGGGTGAGGAGGGTAGCTTTCATGTGGTCATAGGAGGTCATTAGATGGTCGGGGAGCTGTAACAGGGCATCGCGGCCCTCATTGACGAACCTCCCCCATAGGCCGGCTCCCCAGTCGCTTCGGTCGATCCGGTGGGAGGTCATAGCGATCTCGTAGGCCTTGAACCACTGCTGTATGTCGTCATCTCGGAAATATTCTCGCACGACATCCTTGGGGATGTGTACTTTCTTTTCTGTTGCTCCCGGGGTGCGCGGTTGCTCGGGCACTCCTAATTCTTTGTTCTGCTTACGTAATTCGATCTCTGCTAGGTTGCGTTCGTGTTCATACGCCAGTCTCTTCTCTTCGAGCTCTCTTTGTCTCTGTTTTTCTTCCCTTTCTTCTCGGAGCCGTAGATGTTCTAGGTTCAGTTTTTGTTCGGCTAATTTGAGTTCGCCCTCCATTTTGAGCCGGGCCATTTCTAGTTTATGTAGTCTGCTTTTCTCTCGCTCTTGGATTTCGTTTTGCGAAAGACCCGTTCTTCGCTCCTCGGGAGCCGTGGCGTTTTTCTCGGCTGCTGTGATATTTTGGTCCGGGGTTCTGTCGGCCCCGGTTTCTGCCCATGACTCAATGGCGTGCTTGAAATCGTCCTTAGTACTCAGACCGGTGGTAGCGATACCTAGTTCAATGCAGAATTGCTTCAACTCACGATGGCTGTACTCTTCCAATTTCTCCATCTGGAATTTCTCGGTGGATCCGTTCTCTTTGGTTGTCATCGTGGTTTTGTCGTAGGGTGAGCTACTCTCTGTACGATTACGCGTTGATTCGGATCGCGCCGCTGGCCACCAATGTTAGACGGACCGGGAGGGTCGGCCGAGAATAAGGGGAGAGGTCTCCGGGGAGAGCCGTCTCCAGCGATCGTAATGACGAGTAACTTCCCCCCCACAGATGTACACCACACACGGATAAGGTTTAACGTTCTTTATAAGCAATTCTTTAAGTACGGTGAAATGGTACAAGGAGGTCTGGACTCAGGGGTCCCCTCGGTTCTAGTCTCTCGATTGGGAAAAGGGTAGCGGGACAGTCTTGTTACCAATCTGGTAGATGAAATAGCTCACAATCCTCGAGCTCGGCGTTCTAGATGATCGGGCCGCGGCGGAGCCAGCAGGTCCCGGGATGGTTGAAGTTAGCGACGGTCCGCGGCGGAGCCAGCAGGTCCCGATGAAGGTGGTGGTTACAAACGGTCCGCGGCCACGCCAGCAGGTCCCGACGACGATGAGGGTTTCAGAAGGTTGCGGCAGCGCCAGCAGGCAGGACAATAGTTCGCAAGGTAGGACTACGGCAGTGCCAGTAGTCCGTCAAGGATGAGTTCTTCACTGCGTCTCTCGACTCCAGGATACAACTGCCTTCCTGCTCTGGAGCTGCCCCAGTTATAGGTCTGGTGCCCTTTGATGTCCGGACCCTCGCACTTGGAGGTCGGGAGGTCCGGGATGAGGGAGTCCAGACACCCAGCAGGGGGGGGGGCCAGCGCCCGGGGGAGCTGGGTGCGATCGGCACCTGGCGGGGGAGAGCCATTGATACTTCTTTCTCCCATCAACCTGCCAAGTGGGCCGTTCACCTCCTGGGTGGATGGTGGTGCCGGGATGTCGGGGCCTGGCCAGGCCCAGGGTTAGGGTCGATCTGAGGCCACGCGGCCTCGTGGTGCAGTGTCCAAGATGGCGGCCGGGCCGGCCGAGGGAGCGGGAAGGAATTCGGCCCCATGATACAGAGATGTCCGCGGCAGGAGTCCCGCATGGGACGGGGTGCGGGTTGCCTTTGTGGGTAACATCTGGAGGACCGGGGCCCGGGTCCTGTCATGTGGGGAGGAGGCAAGCCCCTCACGTGGCCTGTCCAACAGGCTGGAAGATCTCAAATGTTGAGCCGGAACATTGGGTGTAACCAAACTTTGAATATAGGATGGGGCAAGGCCACATTTAGCACGAAACATATAACATAAGGCTTTGAACTCGATACACTTGTTAACACCAAGCCAGTGTGACAGCGATGGAGCAGAGGGGACGCAGAAGCTTATCTAGGAAGATGTAAAAGAAAGCCAGCAGCAGTATTTTGAATGACCTGTAAGTGATGCATAGAGGCTTTGTCAGCGCCCGGGTACAGCACATTGCCGTAGTCCAGCCTGGATATCACCAAACCCTGCAGGACCGTTCTCTGAGCTGGAGGTGGGATTAGCCAGAGGATTTTTTCAATCCACCTAAGAGTAGCAAAGCAAGATGACGCTACCCTGGAGACCTGAGGCTGGAGGGAGAGCTTTTTATCAGTGATAAAACCCAGGTTTTTGACTTTGGGACCAGAGGCAGGTACCGGGCCCAAATTGTCAGGCCAATTCCCCAGAGCTCTGGGTTATTACCCAGGATAAGCACCTCAGTTTTGGTGCTATGAAGCTTAAGAGCATTACTAGACAGCCTCAAAGAGACATTCCTCAAGCCAAGCTGCAACAAAGAAGAATCTTGATTCTGGGCAGCAGAAAGGGAAAAACAATTTGGGTATTGTTGGCATAGGAAACTATAGTTAAACCCGACTTCTCAGCAATGACATAAAGCAGCCTGGCAGCCAAATCATCTCATGTAAAGCATCCTTTCAGCCAACCTGCGTCACATAAAGGAGCTATCCAGCCAACTCGCATTACATGAAACAGCCTTCCAGCCAGCCCGTGTCACACAAAGCAGCCTTCCAGCTGACCCACGTCACATAACGCAGCCTTCCAGTTAACTCGCATCCCATAACGCAGACTTCCAACCTCCCTGTGTCACCTAAAGCAGTCTTACATCGAATCAGCACTTTGCGTCTCAGATTTGTGCTTTGTGTTCTGCCACAAAGAAGGAGCCTTCGCTTTTGGTAATTTCTGTTGTGGAATATTTGTGTCTCTTCATCCCCAGAGCCTGCATGCCACGGCGCTCACTTATCGGCTATTTCTTCTCTGCTCGCAACCACAGTCAAAGTCCAGCTCGATGTCCAGGACAACCCCTGACTATGCAGGTTATTTCCACTGAGACACATCGTAAAGTGCTCTTGTGTGGATATTCCTAATCCTGGTCCCGGGCCAGCCTTCCTCGGCCAACATTGCCCTCCCTGATTCTAATCGGAATTTTTTTTAAATCATGAGTATTTACTCTCCTAAATCATTGCAGGGCTATTGAAGGTTCTGGATAAAACAGCACTAGTCGGCTGCAGAACTTCGGTGAGTCCGATTGTATTTTGGAGATGAACAGGCGGGCTCCCATCCTAACAGAGGAACAGAAACAGTTTTGTTAGATGACTTGAAGGATCAGACCCTTCTGATGTTTGGAGACCTTGCAGTTTTTTGACGGCCTCGATCACTCCACACCTTTGAGGAGACGAGCGGGGGCGCCAGAGACTTCCATGAAGTGAACGGAGTCATTCTTGGACTCAGCTAGAACTTTAATGTCGAAAGGCCTGTTTGGATTTTGGCAGACGGGTTACTCGATCATAAAATCTACAGTTATCTTGTCCGACGAAATATAAATCCCATAGGATATAATGTGATTTATACTTTGCAGGCTGGGATAGCCGTCGTCGTGGTGATGGAGTAACCCGTCCACTGAGATCTAACTCCGGCTCTTTGTCTTGCCGCTACTCAACGCCTAGCTATTGTGGTATTACCTTTCACAACTATGCAGACAACATGCAGATGGTGCCTCTCTCGCGATGCTGTGACAGATCATCTCAAAGTTGCCGAGGTGTCCACGGTTATCTAAAAATGGTTGGATGAGAGCCGGCTGGAGCCGAAAGCAGCCAAAGCGGAGTTTCTACTCCTAGGAACCAATTACTGGCTGGCCTCAGGAGCTCCGGGCACCGTTCCTTCCAGGTAGGTGAGGTTGAAATCCATGTAAAAGATAAGGCTAAGACTTTGGGCGTTACTTTCGACGAAAGGCTAACCCCGGAAGGAGGGGAGCCAGGTGATAATCCTCCACTTACCTTCTGATTAAAACAAGGTCTTCTGTTCTCGCAGTCTAGTACAGAAGGTATAACCGGGACTAGGATACAAGCTGAACTGCATTACAGGAAAGTTTTACTTGCAGGGACTTTGAAATCTAATTTAAACAAACTTCAGGTGTTGACGTTCACGGCTGCAGGAGCAATTTTTGGTCGATCAGCCTAGGAAGCCGCAAGAGACGCACTAGCTCCTAGTAGCAGCTAGAATTAAATATAACGCGCTTACTTTAACCAATAAGACCCTTTGTAGCAGTGCACCAGGATATCTGAAGCTCACTTCTGAAAACATTGGGGTCAGCTGAGGACAAGCTCCAGGTGTGGTCATAGAGCGTATGAGAAAGGCTGGGGGTAAAGCCCTCCAGGTTAATGCCTCTGAGTTATGGGATTTTATCCCCAGAAGATACACCAGCTCCTTTAATTTCTGAGGTCCCTGTTCTCTGTTCTGGTGCCCATAGCTCCTAGGTGCCTTTTTGCTTATCTAGCGCTTAATAAGACTGTGCTGTGAGAAGGCTGACTCCTTGCATGGATCCTTCAGTGGTCCTGGTGCCTGACTGCTGCTCTGTAAGTGTTGTGTTCCCTTTTCAAGGACTTGTTTAATTTTGGCCATTTTCTGACAGCTGATCGCCCAGCTGCGTGATACCAGACGTTACAGGAGTGGGCGGGTCTAGGCAGCTTGTGCATAAGGCCAGTCACAGTCAAGGACAGGTAGTGCAGACTGTCAGTCAAGGACAGGGACAGAACGACGCGCTGCGCTCGGATGAATCAAGGTCTTCTCTCGCCTACGAGAGGTCACTCGTAGCCAAGGCTGGGACTCCCCGAGCCTCTGCGTGAACTTCAGGGGCCTAAACGCAGTCGCAAAGTCACCCATCTCATACCATGAGTTTATTGAGAAGCAAGGCGCTAGTAAGGGCCATATGTACCTAATTTCCATTTTGCATTTCCTAAATAGTGAATCCCCAGAAATTGCTATTTAGAAAATGCAAAATGGAATGTACAAAATTTCAGATTTCCAAATAGTGATTCCTACAGAGTTAGAATTGCAATTAGGAATTCGTTATTTAGGAAATGTTAACTCATTCGTTCCTATAGGACCAAGGCCCATAGGTATGAATGGTTTTGCATTTCCAAATTTGTGGTTTCCTAATCGCAAATTTGGAAATGCAAAACCAAGGGTGCCTGTGGGCCTAAGCCCCCCCCCCTTGATGCACCCACCCCCCTAAAATGTGGCACACATGTAAAGCTCACAAATGCCGTAGGGGCATGTGTGCCTTATGGCACTTTATATAAAGCAATTTTGGGATGCTTTTAATAAATTGCACATGGATACCATCGACTTGGAGTCGATGGTAATAACATTTCCTAAATGCCCTTTTCACATTTAGGAAATGTTTTGTACATGTGCTTAGGAAATCGCAAATAGGAAAAAAGCTATTTGAAATTTCCTATTTAGGAAATTGCTAAATTTGATTTCTTCCGGGTAGAAATTGCATTTTGCGATTCCCAAATCTGTCTTTGTTCATAAAAAAGGCTGTTTTGCATTTCTTAACGGGCCAGAATTGAAATTCGTCCCAATAAGAAATGCAAAAAGCTTTTGTAAATATGGTCCTAGGTTACGATAGATACTATTGAGGGGATCACCTTGAGAGAGGGACGGAAGGGAGAGGGGGGGGGGGGGGGGGGGATGGGCGTGTGTTTAACACCCCCAGGCATGAGCTACCCGCTTACTGACAGAACGAGCTCAGCTTTAAGTTTTTTTGCTTTTGACTTTTATTCAAGGTTTCGTCGCCATAACAATGAAAACAAACAACAATAAATGAACAATGCAAAGAGGAAGTAAAGAAATACATCAAAGGAACCCTCAATGACAGATGCAAATAATTTTTAATAAAATGTTATGTTGTTATGTTATGTTATTATCATTTATTTTGCGCACAGATGCTCCAGCTAAGGAGCGTCCTGGCGCAAGGAAAAGGTGAACATAATACAACGCAGAAAGGAAACAGAAAAGTGCAGGAGTCAGTATAGGAGAAATTAAAACAAGTACGTTTTCGCTCAAATAGAGCAGTGAAAAAAAGGTCAGTTACTCGAACACCGGCAGTGCATGCGACAAAGTTGGACGCACATCTGATCATTTTGATATTTCTCATGATAGCAATCACTGTACTATGCTACCATGTACTTCCATGGTGGCTTTTCTGCGCTATATAGAGGCAGATCAGTGCAGCGTGATGTAGTTGATTTTGGGTATCGAGTTGAATGCGAGGGATAGTATTCATCGTCCTTGGTCCTTTCTTGATCGCTGTGTGGCTCCGGGAGTCCAATCCCTGTTGAAGGTTTTCCGGATCAGGAACCAGTCCTTCGTGTTCCACTTTCATGAATTGAGCCTGATTTCTGAGTTCATTCAGTCCTTTCAATTGCAGAGCTCGTGACAGCCCTCCATGTAGTGTATTTAATTGTCGATGCTTCTCTTTTACCGAGAAGTGTCGATACGCAGGATCAGGGAGGCAAAGTAGGCTCAAACACTCCGCTGCAAATTCCACCCACGGACCTGACTTGGGCCTGATTTAGATCTGCCGGACAGGTTACTCCGTCACAACGGTGATGGATATCCCGTCTGCCGAAATATAAATCCCATTATATCTTACAATGTTTTTTACGAGGCCTGTTGAGAGTATTGTCGTAGGCTGGCCTGGAGATGATCAGGGTCTGTTCCACTGAGAACAGATCTGATTCTGCAAGACGGCCTCTTCGTTTCTATTGCAAAAGGTGTTTTCGTTGAGTGCCTTCAACTTCTCTTTTCTCGTGTAGGTCGCGTAGCAGCCTCCAGTTCAGAGTAAAACCCAGAACATTAGAACTGGTGACCAGAGGATGGGATTTCTGAATTGGGGGACAGTTGAGTGGTAAAGAGAGCCATGAGTACTTTTGCCCTCATTTAGATGTTTTGGATAGATCACCCCCGCCAGGGTGGCTGCGGTCATTGCCACCTTTCATATTTAGAGATCTCACCGGCTTGGCAGAGGTCTCTGTTCTTTCCTGTTCCTCTAAAAGGACTAGGGCCGGACTACGATCTTGGCAGACAGGGTTACTCCATCACAAATGAGACATCCGATAAATTACAATTCCATTATATCGTATGGAATTTGTAATTTGGCGGAAGGGAAATCCGTAATGTTTGTGACCGAGTATCCCATCCACCAAGATAGGCCCTAAAACTTTAACGAGCAGCCATGTATCCTGCGGTCGCTAAGCAAACTTTTCTTCTTCATAAATTCAAACTCGGAAAGCATGCGTCTGTTTTTCCAAGCCATATTCTAATGACCCTCCCACCATGGGAGTGTTCTCCAAGGATGTAGTGGTAAGCTTTATTTTTTTTCTGTTCAGGACTTCCAGGATTTCCAGGGCAGGCATTTTAATGTACTTACACTGGCTGCCGCAAGTCCATCGGGCTATTGGTGTAAGATGGCAGCCAGTAGAAACATAAAAGTTTGCACTACTCCAAATAGAGGGGGAACACCGAATAGTTGTCCACTCCCCTCTTTTTGTGGTTGAATTTCAGGTACTGATGAGTTATCCAGCTCTGTGTTAGTCAATTGTTGCTTTAGCTGGGTGTCGTTTCCCATATTTTGGGAGTAGGAGGCAGACAATAGTTACCATGCTTTTTGAAAGTTTTCAGAAAATAAATCCTTGAATAGAGAGACTTTTTTGTTGAGTGGGCGTTTGATGTCAGGGGAAGCACGGGTGATCATAACTTGCCGAATCAAAGAGGTTTCTGAGTTTTTCTATGAGTCAGTTTGGGCTTTCAGATGCTCGGCTCTATATTTCTTTTTAAAGTTTATTCCTGGCTGCTTGTTGATCTCTAAAGCTGTTTTTGGATGTGATTCATTAACAACTAAAAATACATCCACAATCCCAACGGCGGACTCCTAGCTCTGACAGATCCTGGTCCTGCGCAATCCTCCCCAGCGCCAGCCGTTGCGTGACGCCTCCGTGCTCCAGATCCAGATCGATTACTACAAGCCAGGCTGAGCGTTGTTTATTATTGAACTTTTGAAAAAGCAATTTGAAAGAAAGCATTTTTTTGATACTACATTGAGTCTATTGGCCTTCATTGCCTGACGGACCCCCACTTGCATTAACAACCAAAAGTATACAAAAAATGATGGCTGTAATTAATCTCAGCCACTGGTAAGTACTTTAGGCCGCATCCTGGGCCATCATTATTTTGCCCACCATGCCACCACAGTTTGGACGCAGCTGTATGCCAATCAGCCTTGACCCTGCTCCAATGGGAACAGTCCAGCCCGGTCTGCAGGCCAAGTCCTCCATGAGCCAGAATACAAGCAACCCAGGACCAGGTGTGCCCTAGTTTGGGCTCAACATCCAGGTATAGGTTGGTTCCGGTGGCACGAGCCCCACGTCTTCTAATCACCTTTTATGTGTTTGATGTAACTCCCTAAGTGGCCATGGGTATGTCCAGATGAAGGTCCTTTTCTCAATGTGTTACTGAAACAATGCTACACCCGACTGAACCAGTCACAGCGAAACCAGTCTTGGGCTGCTTTGGCGATTTGCCTATCTGAGGTGGTAGAGTGGGCAAGAGAGCTGTGGTTTGGAGTGCTACCTCGAGTGATTGGCAGTAGTTAGACTTGTTGCAAGCAGCCTGCCATCATCTTTTGTGTGCTTGATTCGCAAACCACCATCAACACATCTTTACTGTAAGATTATTGTGCCTGTTTGAGGGATGCACCTCTGAAATGTGAGGCGTGAACACACACAGGCATCATATCTCACCTTTGTATCCCATCTCCTTTCACAGGCGGACAGCGAGGCGCTGAAGGACACTCCTGAGTCCCCCAAGGTGCGCATCCTGAAGGGCGGCTCGCTCCCGAAACTTGTTCATCATCTCCTCGAGGCCTTCACCATGGGGGACACGTCCTACGTCCCGGCGTTCCTGGCCACCTTCAGGGTCTTCACCAGTGTGGAGACCGTCCTGAAGCTCCTCTTGGACAAGTGAGTATACGCAAGACCCCTGCTCCAGGACAGGGTCCTGTTAGTCCTGCTTTATTGGGGTCAGACCTTGTAGGTACCTTGAGTCCCAGAAGGCAAATACAACCCTTTTGGAGAGAAGGGGTGTTGGCAGGTGTCTCTCAATCTGCCCCTGAAAAGTTAGACTCCAGCAGAAGGGAGTGTGAGAAGTTTGATAAACCAGTTAGTATTCATAGAGCCCAGGCCCTGACATCAGTCTGCACACGCATTGTTTGTTTTTGCTCTTATCATTTATTATACAGTATTTGGCTACAATTCATGAGCATTAGAATGATGCTAAGAATTATAAACATATCATCCATAATGACACAAATGAGGGCAAAGGTTAAATATGCCTCAATCATATTTCATGACGTATGGATATCCTGCTGCTTTCATCTGGGTGGGTTGTAACCAGTGATGTCACGTATGTTTTAGACGACATGCCAAGTCAGGCAATGCCTCCCCGGGCCTGAGGGCGACCTTCACGGTTCAGCATCCCCTACAGCGACGGGTCCATTTGTCTGACCCCACCAATACCCTACAGGGCATATTCATCAAAATGTCATGCAGCGCATCAAGCCGCCTGCTGCGCTGCGGACAGGGAAGGGGCAGGAATGCGCTGTATTTAACATCATATGATGCAGTCCTGTCTTTTCCCAGCGCTGGCGCACCCTGTGCAGCCCAGCGCCACTGCAGGCGCGCTTGGACCGTGGTACACGGGGGTCTGCTTTGAAGACAGGATTGCTTTTGTGCAGGAAGAGACTCCTTCCTGCACAAAACTAGCCCCTGAGACACTTTCCTCAACGCAGCACACATAGAAAGAGGAAAAGACGAGGAGAAAGAAAGGTATTTCTCCTTGTTAGACACCACTTGGGGAGGCGAAGCATTTTGGTGAATGCCCAGGTCTGCCAGTTGTGGTACATTTGGGAATACGCCGAGGTGGGACCACCCACGCAGCGCCCAAGGCACGCCTCCCTGGGGCAGAGTAACACAGCGCCCAAGGAACGCCTCCCTGGGGCAGAGTAACGCAGCGCCCAAGGAACGCCTACCTGGGGCAGAGTAACGCAGGGCAGTGATTTGTGCCGCACTGCGCTACTCTAGATTTATCAAGCAATGCCTATCAAGGTGGCCTTGCGTGCCTTGAAACGCACTTACGGGTTGTGTCGCTTTTGCACCATGTTGTGAGGTGCAAACCCCACGCAACACTATGATCAATATGCCCCTCCGTACCTCACGAAAGCAGGGTTTTCAATGGCGCTGGGAGTGTTTGGTTCATGCTCGCCTCCTGTATCTTGACTCAGGACATCTGAACCATCCTCCTCGTTCTCAAGCGCTGGCAGAAACTTGCTGCTATTGTCCTTCCTTCTTCTTACAGGAAGTGCGCATCGTCCCTTGTAGGTAACTTCCAGCTTCCGCGCTCGCAGTCAGTACGCGCATATCATGTTAGCACAAGTTCAGATAATCCCCTGTTAGCTGCTCCAACTAAAAACAACATGGAGCTCTGCTGTCTGGGCTCTAAGCGTGGACCAAGCATGTATGGCGTTTGATTGTGAAGGTTGTTACTAAGTCATCCCAAGCGACATGCAATCAGGCCTGTACTGCATGGAACACACACAAACCTAGCCACACACTTCAATCAAAGTGCACACTGAAATGTGTCTATCTTCTCCTCGAAGCCTTAACCAAAGGGGATACTTCATACGGCCAGGCCTTTCGGGCTTTCTTCAGGGTCCTCACCAGCTTGCAGGCTGTCCTGGGCTCCTCCCGGGGAGGTGAATGTATGCAAGCACAGGACAGGTGAATGTAAGCAAGCACAGGACAGGTGAATGTATGCAAGCCCTGTACTCCTGGACAGGTGACTGTATGCAAGTACTGTACAGGTGAATTTAAGCAAGCCCTGTACTCCTGGACAGGTGAATTTAAGCAAGCCCTGTACTGCTGGACAGGTGAATGTATGCAAGCCCTGTACTCCTGGACAGGTGACTGTATGCAAGTACTGTACAGGTGAATTTAAGCAAGCCCTGTACTCCTGGACAGGTGAATTTAAGCAAGCCCTGTACTGCTGGACAGGTGAATGTATGCAAGCCCTGTACTCCTGGACAGGTGACTGTATGCAAGTACTGTACAGGTGAATTTAAGCAAGCCCTGTACTCCTGGACAGGTGAATTTAAGCAAGCCCTGTACTGCTGGACAGGTGAATGTATGCAAGCCCTGTACTCCTGGACAGGTGACTGTATGCAAGTACTGTACAGGTGAATTTAAGCAAGCCCTGTACTCCTGGACAGGTGAATTTAAGCAAGCCCTGTACTGCTGGACAGGTGAATGTATGCAAGCCCTGTACTCCTGGACAGGTGACTGTATGCAAGTACTGTACAGTTGAATGTAAGCAAGCACAGGACTGGTGAATGTAAGCAAGCACAGGACAGGTGAATGTATGCAAGCCCTGTACTCCTGGACAGGTGACTGTATGCAAGTACTGTACAGTTGAATGTAAGCAAGCACAGGACTGGTGAATGTAAGCAAGCACAGGACAGGTGAATGTATGCAAGCCCTGTACTCCTGGACAGGTGACTGTATGCAAGTACTGTACAGGTGAATTTAAGCAAGCCCTGTACTCCTGGACAGGTGAATTTAAGCAAGCCCTGTACTGCTGGACAGGTGAATGTATGCAAGCCCTGTACTCCTGGACAGGTGACTGTATGCAAGTACTGTACAGGTGAATTTAAGCAAGCCCTGTACTCCTGGACAGGTGAATTTAAGCAAGCCCTGTACTGCTGGACAGGTGAATGTATGCACGCCCTGTACTCCTGGACAGGTGAATTTAAGCAAGCCCTGTACTGCTGGACAGGTGAATGTATGCACGCCCTGTACTCCTGGACAGGTGACTGTATGCAAGTACTGTACAGGTGAATTTAAGCAAGCCCTGTACTCCTGGACAGGTGAATTTAAGCAAGCCCTGTACTGCTGGACAGGTGAATGTATGCACGCCCTGTACTCCTGGACAGGTGACTGTATGCAAGTACTGTACAGGTGAATTTAAGCAAGCCCTGTACTCCTGGACAGGTGAATTTAAGCAAGCCCTGTACTGCTGGACAGGTGAATGTATGCACGCCCTGTACTCCTGGACAGGTGACTGTATGCAAGTACTGTACAGGTGAATTTAAGCAAGCCCTGTACTCCTGGACAGGTGAATTTAAGCAAGCCCTGTACTGCTGGACAGGTGAATGTATGCACGCCCTGTACTCCTGGACAGGTGACTGTATGCAAGTACCGTACAGGTGAATTTAAGCAAGCCCTGTACTCCTGGACAGGTGAATGTATGCAAGCCCTGTACTCCTGGACAGGTGACTGTATGCAAGTACTGTACAGGTGAATTTAAGCAAGCCCTGTACTCCTGGACAGGTGAATTTAAGCAAGCCCTGTACTGCTGGACAGGTGAATGTATGCAAGCCCTGTACTCCTGGACAGGTGAATTTAAGCAAGCCCTGTACTGCTGGACAGGTGAATGTATGCAAGCCCTGTACTCCTGGACAGGTAGGTGTGTGGGGCCTCTCACATGCTAGGCACGTGTGAGACAGCCTTCCACAGGCCAGGCAAGTGTAAGACAGCCTTCTATTGCACGAGTGCGGATTACTCAGATTTATGATGGAGTGTTAAGTTTGCGGCGGCTTTCACTGGGGCAGGTGAGTATGAGACAGCTTGTAGAAGGAGTGTGAAAGGGCCTAACATAAGGCATGTAACAGAGGGACCGACACCAGCAGGGCAGCCAAGATGGAGACACCTCCCAAGGGGCAGGTGAGACTAGGACAGATCTCTGGTGATGGACAGGTGAGTATAAGGCATCCCCCAACAGGGCAGGTGAGTGTGAGAGATGAGTGGGAGATGGCCTCTCTCAGGGTGGGCAAGTGTGTCTCCGGCAGGGCAGGTGAGACTGGGATAGGCCTTCGCGATGAAACTGGAAAGCTATGTTACAGCTTTTTTGGTGTGGTACGATATGGGTATTGATATAGTTTTCCTTCCCCTGATGAGGCGCTGACGCGCTTTGCAGACATGTAGCACGCTATTTTGTGGGAGGCCAATGTGATGTTAGTGAAGTCTAGGGGCCGCAGATAGGATGTTTACATACGGTGCCATGCAGTTTAGCGCCATGCTCTGGATGTTCCACGTGTGATATTAATTTCATATCTTGGAGTTAACAGGGTGCTTCACACAATTAGTAACATTATCACCCCTATGGATAATATATTGTAATGCTGGTTGTTATGGAAGTGGATGCCACACTGTCACGCCATCCGTGCACACACCTATGTTATGGAGGGTAACAGAAGGAGCCACTTAGTCGATGAGCATGAGCGCTTCAAGCTGTGCTACGCAGTTGTTTGATTGCAAAGCAAACCCGTAATTTAGGGAAAATTAAGGGCACATTCTGTAGCCATGCATACACTGATAATGCAGGGGTGATGCAGGGTAACCTTCAGGGCCTTCACGGGTATGGACGCGCTCTTGTGGGTCCTCCTGGATGTCACCCCTTGTCTCAGGGGCAGGTGAGTGTGAGGCAGGCTCCCATGGAGAAAGGATGTGCTGGGGGCGGCTGGCAGCTGAGTATGGGACAGCGTCATCCATACAAGTGAATGAACAAAAGGCTTCTGGGGGCAGGCAAGAGTGAGCCGGACCCCTGTGTGCCGGTGAAGGCGAGCCATGCTCTTAGGGCCGGCTCAAGGACAGCCAGGCTAGCCCTTGGTGAGACCAGGCGAGTGTGAGGCTACTTTCTGCTGTGGGACAGAAGGAAGGCACAAAACTGTCCTAGTGTGCTGGGCTTGCAAATACCCTCCAGGGGGACTGGGTGTGTGAGACTGCCCTGGCCTGTAGCACATTGGGTTAAGTTTGCCTTCCTGGGGGACAAGTGGGACCCCGCACTTCAACTGAGCGTGGGACCGCCATCATGCATACTGGAGCGTGAGGAACAGGTGAGTCGAAGACAGTCTTCTTGCAGGATAGTTGATGCTGGCCTCTGATTGGACACCTGCTGGACTATGGGACTGCTTGTCCATCGTTTGTTTTGACCATTCCCAGTGTGCCATGGGAAATGTGGTTCTGTTTATTAAATGAAAAGGACTGCTGTAAAATAAAGTGAAGAAATCTAAAGAGATTTGCAGGGTGACCTCAATTGGAGAATGCTGACCCCGCTCATCTTTGCAGGTTGGAAGCCTTCGAGGCCACCAGGAGCATGAAGTCCAAAGGGCGAGAGAGTCCCCTGGAACTGCATACGTGAGTGCAAGGGTACAGGCATGAGGGTATAGCGGGTGGGAGTGGGGTGAGCATCCTGGAGCTGCACACAAGGTGTGAGTGAGGAGTTTACACACAAGGAGGGCAGAGTTTGCATGAGCTTCACACCTCTTCCGTGCTTTTGCTCCAACCCGAGCCCTTCTATAGGTCTCTTCTCTACTTACCCTCCCTAAAGCCCCTCAAAGACACCACATAATAGTGTTTCCAAGATGCTGCCATTTCCTGCAGCTCTTAATCGTACTAGACCCCCTCTTGTCTGTCTGTCTGTTCCTCTGTCTCTGGCCTATGCTAATGTTACTTCTCACATACATCCGTGCTGTCTGTCCCACCTGCTATCATCTCCTTCAAATACGGTCCTCCACAGACCCCATCTTTTCTGTTGTTCCCGTTTGGTCTGTCTGAAGCTCGCGCTGAAGTTACCCCATCCTAGACCGCTGTTCTGTCTGGCCACACTCCCCGCTCGTGCTGCTATCCTTTGCTGGTTGAGCTGACTCTGGCCCTCAGATGTCTTGTTGGTCTCTGCCATGTGCTGCTGTTCTTTGCTTGTGCTGACGCTGCCCCTCACAGACGCCATCTTGGTCCTCTTTCCCAGGGCTGCATCCTCCGTGTTCTGCTCTTGGATGGACTGGTACCCTGAGGACTTTCGTGGCTCCCTGGACCCTGCTCTCCTGGAACGCTTTTCTGCCTACCTTACCAGGGAGTTTGGGGAAGGCTCCGGCCCTGGCCGGCGACGTGACTCCCTCTTGCAGATGTTGGAGAAGATACGGAGCACAAATGGTGGTAAGCGTGTTGGGCCAGGCGTAGTGCTTTAAATACAGTAATTTTACTTGTTTATTGTAAGCCTATTTTTAGGTGCTCACCCAACAAACATGCTAGGGGACGTTTAAACTCTAATGCATCATCTACTGGCTAATTGAAATCCATGAAAACCGAGGACTACCCAGGTATAATCAGAAATGGGTTCCTAAAAAATTAATTATAAGATATGTAAAATAAAACTATGAATCTCATGGAGAGAACAGTGAGAGGCCAGTGTGAAAGGCCGTGCCACCAGATTGCATTATAATATTTGTTTAACACAACATATACACGACAAGGCCGCAAAGAGTTCCTACCTCTGTTGGTCCCTGGCGTCCTTTTCATGGTACATGCTTCGAAGGATGTTGATGCTATATGTCCTGTGTTGGAGACATTGGTTGAGGTGCATGAGGTTTAGAAACATGCTCCAAACATGGGGCAGCTGATAGTGTAAAAAACACAGTTGATGGACAGAATGTAGAACAATGTCATACATTCACCCCAGTACAAGGATCTGGGCCTAAATCCATCGTTTTTTTGCACTCCACACCACCCTAGGTCAGACACTGGCTATATGCAAATCAGCCTTGACCCTGTGCCTCATGGGAACAGTCCAGCCCGAACTGCCAAGCCATGTCTTTCCTAGACCGGAATCAAGCATCCAAGGACCGGTTTCTGGCTATCAGCCTTCATCAGCCTGGATAGCTTGACTCCAGTGGTGTAGAGAGCCTGGGACTCACGTCTGAGTATACCCATCACACTCGGGGTGAAAATTGCAAAAAACACAGTTGATGGACAGAATGCAGAGCAATGTCATACATTCACCCCAGTACAAGTGTAAGCATGTTGTGTTGCGGAGTGTATGACGGCAGATGCAGCCATGTATATCTGCTCGCTCACCAGTTTGCACAGTTCGTGCTCTGCATCTCGGTGTTATAATGAGGAGAAGAAGTAAGGGCCGTGATTTAGAACTCGGCGGACGGGTCAGTCCATCCCCTCGGTGACTGATATCCTGTCCGCCGGAATATAAATCCCATTCTATCCTATGGAATTTATATTTCAGCGGATGGGATACCCATCACTGTTGTGATAATGGCAGGTCTCCCTTCTGTGTACACCTTTCAAGGCTCCAGTTCTGATCACACTGACTGGCCACCAGGCCTGGGAGAAGATTCACACGCGGACTCTGGGACTTGTACGTCGCGGATGTTTGCAGCCTTCTCCTTGAAAGGAGCATTAAGATTATTACTCGATTCCTGCAAAGATTTTGACTTTAGATTTAGGACATGTGGGAAACAAATATACATTACTTTCGATTGATTAAGGATACTGAGAACTGATGAAGGATATCGAAAATTGATTAAACAGAAAGCTACAAAGATTGCTTGACATGAGCTCCTGGCTAGCCTGAGTTTCAGAGACCTGCCATTTTCTCCATTCTATGCCTATGGATCTACAACGCAATGTAGTATTAAATCACTTTAATTGCCGGTGAAACAAGCACACGTGTAAGCCATCCTGCACCAGAGCCATGTAAAAAAGTGACACAAAGTTGAGAGTAAACTAAAACCGGTGCAGTGGGGCTGGGGCAAGAGATGGAGGAAGCACGTGGGCTTGGAAGGGGCTGAACATTTTAGTGTATATGGCGTAGCCAGTATAAAAAAATATGTCTATATTCCATCATTAAAAACAAGACAATACTGTTATAAAAGTTCCCTCTGAAGTGCTCCTAAATGCTGCCCAGCGAAAGGCTCGTAGGTGCGCTGAGCAAGTCCTTATTTTGTTACATTTTTTTGATTTCAGGCAGTATAACCCTGTGCATGCCCTTTTTGCGTTTTTACGTCTAAACAAACTATCTCAATCACATATTCTTATATCACTCGCTAGTGAATATTGCCGTGATTAAGGAATTACAAAATAATCAGAAGATGTCACTACAAAGAATGCAAGATAGGTCAAAATTAAGATTCTCGAAAACATATGTTGAAATAAAGATGCCACTCTGGCTGTTTTGCCACCACGGTGATCATCTATTTACCCTCCTCATCTGGAGCCACCACCAAGCTTCAGGCGCGGGGGCACAGCAGAGCCGTACCACAGCCAGCAAGATCCCACACCTTGATGCCAGGTGTTCTGTGGTCTCACATGGTAACATGTTACATACACGACAGGCAGTGAGATGCATGCCCCTCTCACAATCCCTTCTCTGTTCTGTGTGTGGGGGAAGCTTGCACTGCTGCTGATTGCATGATACCAGTATGATGTATGAGAGAAGTGTGCCTGGTACTTGTTTTGTGTGTGAGGGAAGCTTGCACTGCTGCTGATTGCATGATACCGGTATGATGTATGAGGGAAGTGTTCCTAGTACTTGTTCTGTGTGTGGGGGAAGCTTGCATTGCTGCTGATTGCATGATACCAGCTTGATGTATGTGAGAAGTGTGCCTGGTACTTGTTCTGTGTGTGGGGGAAGCTTGCATTGCTGCTGATTGCATGATACCAGCTTGAGGTATGTGAGAAGTGTGCCTGGTACTTGTTTTGTGTGTGGGGGAAGCTTGCACTGCTGCTGATTGCATGATACCGGTATGATGTATGAGGGAAGTGTGCCTGGTACTTGTTCTGTGTGTGGGGGAAGCTTGCATTGCTGCTGATTGCATGATACCAGCTTGATGTATGTGAGAAGTGTGCCTGGTACTTGTTCTGTGTGTGGGGGAAGTTTGCACTGCTGCTGATTGCATGATACCTGCTTGATGTATGAGCGAAATGTGCCTGGTACTTGTTTTGTGTGTGAGGGAAGCTTGCACTGCTGCTGATTGCAAGATACCTGTTTGATGTATGAGAGAAGTGTGCCTGGTACTTGTTCTGTGTGTGGGGGAAGCTTGCACTGCTGCTGATTGCAAGATACCTGTTTGATGTATGAGAGAAGTGTGCCTGGTACTTGTTCTGTGTGTGGGGGAAGCTTGCACTGCTGCTGATTGCATGATACCTGCTTGATGTATGAGAGAAATGTGCCTGGTACTTGTTCTGTGTGTGGGGGAAGCTTGCACTGCTGCAGATTGCAAGATACCTGTTTGATGTATGAGAGAAATGTGCCTGGTACTTGGTTTGTGTGTGAGGGAAGCTTGCACTGCTGCTGATTGCATGATACCTGCTTGATGTATGTGAGAAATGTGCCTGGTACTTGTTCTGTGTGTGAAGGAAGCTTGCACTGCTGCTGATTGCATGATACTGGTATGATGTATGAGGGAAGTGTGCCTGGTACTTGTTCTGTGTGTGGGGGAAGCTTGTATTGCTGCTCATTCTCTACATGTCCTGTAAGTTAGTGAAGCTTGAGAAAAGGTTTTCACTATGCCATTTGTGAAATCTATTGGATTTGACGGTGGGTGGTACAAATGCCTCTGACTTGGAACCTGGTAGGGTGAGGGTCAGTAATCTTCAAATCTAAGGGGCCTCCTGGACCAGCCGGGTCGATCGTAAATTAGCCAAAAAACTGGGGCTCTAGTTACTAAGATTTTACTAAGCACAGCAAGGGAAGTTGCTGTGCAAACCTGCACAAAAACTACCCTTTGAAGTGCTATCTTTGTACGTGTGCAGAAAGCAGTACACGTGCAATGGGGTAAAAACAAGTAGAAATAAAGATATTCCTTCTCCTCCTCTCTGTAAATATGGGTTTGTGTCAAAATCCATGGACGGATGCATGTGAACGCCACGCTCTACCCATGTAACGCCTCCTGATGCAAGGTGACGCAAAGGAGCTTTATGCAGTGTTGCGCTTTTTTTTTTTTTTTTTTACAAAGCCACGCAAATCAAGTTTTGTTTTGAAATCCCAAAATAGATTTTACATCGGGACTGCGCCAAAAAAGTGAGAGAACTTCAGAGGCAGAATCTTAGTATATCTGGGCTTGGAAATACTAGCAGCACACTTCTAGCTCAAAGAAGCCAGAAATAACAGCAGCAGGATTCTTGCCTAACCCAGCCTGGTAGTACTAGCAGCAGGATTCTTGCCTAACCCAGCCTGGCAGTACTAGCAGCAGGATTCATAGCCAACCCAGCCTGGCAGTACTAGCAGCAGGATTCATAGCCAAACCAGCCTGGTAGTACTAGCAGCAGGATTCATAGCCAACCCAGCCTGGCAGTACTAGCAGCAGGATTCATAGCCAAACCAGCGTGGCAGTACTAGCAGCAGGATTCTTGCCTAACCCAGCCTGGTAGTACTAGCAGCAGGATTCTTGCCTAACCCAGCCTGGCAGTACTAGCAGCAGGATTCTTGCCTAACCCAGCGTGGCAGTACTAGCAGCAGGATTCATTTCCAAACCAGCCTGGCAGTACTAGCAGCAGGATTCTTGCCTAACCCAGCGTGGCAGTACTAGCAGCAGGATTCTTGCCTAACCCAGCGTGGCAGTACTAGCAGCAGGATTCTTGCCTAACCCAGCGTGGCAGTACTAGCAGCAGGGTCTTGCCTAACCCAGCGTGGCAGTACTAGCAGCAGGATTCATTTCAAACCAGCCTGGCAGTATTAGCAGCAGGATTCTTGCCTAACCCAGCGTGGCAGTACTAGCAGCAGGATTCTTGCCTAACCCAGCGTGGCAGTACTAGCAGCAGGATTCATTTCCAAACCAGCCTGGCAGTACTAGCAGCAGGATTCTTGCCTAACCCAGCGTGGCAGTACTAGCAGCAGGATTCTTGCCTAACCCAGCGTGGCAGTACTAGCAGCAGGATTCTTGCCTAACCCAGCGTGGCAGTACTAGCAGCAGGATTCATTTCAAACCAGCCTGGCAGTACTAGCAGCAGGATTCTTGCCTAACCCAGCGTGGCAGTACTAGCAGCAGGATTCTTGCCTAACCCAGCGTGGCAGTACTAGCAGCAGGATTCATTTCCAAACCAGCCTGGCAGTACTATCAGCAGGATTCATAGCCAACCCAGCGTGGCAGTACTAGCAGCAGGATTCATACCCAAACCAGCCTTGCAGTACTAGCAGCAGGATTCTTACCTAACCCAGCCTGGCAGTACTAGCAGCAGGATTCATACCCAAACCAGCCTTGCAGTACTAGCAGCAGGATTCTTACCTAACCCAGCCTGGCAGTACTAGCAGCAGGATTCATAGCCAACCCAGCGTGGCAGTACTAGCAGCAGGATTCATACCCAAACCAGCCTTGCAGTACTAGCAGCAGGATTCTTACCTAACCCAGCATGGCAGTACTAGCAGCAGGATTCATACCCAAACCAGCCTTGCAGTACTAGCAGCAGGATTCTTACCTAGCCCAGCCTGGCAGTACTAGCAGCAGGATTCATAGCCAACCCAGCCTGGCAGTAATAGCAGCAGGATTCATACCCAAATTAAGCCAAAAGCTAGGAGATAACATCAAAGAAAGAGAATGAGGGCAGCCCACCAACAGGGAAGTCAGGACAATTACAATTCTAAAAGACAAGAGCTTCCAAAGGAAGGCTGTAGTATTCAACAAGTATGTTTCTAAAACGACCACATCCACATGAAAGAGTTTTCAGAGGGAAGGAATGAAACCAGGAATCAAATATACAAATATATACATTTATATGATTTTAATTTAAATGGAAAAGGGAATTAATTCAAATGCAAAAAATTAAAATTTAAAAGTAAATGTAAAAAAGAATAACTTCATTCATGTTTGCATTTACATTTAAATCCCATATAATAAAATATTTGTACATTTGTGGCTCTCAGGTCTTCAGAGGAGGTTCCCTGTTGACTTGAGAGACGGTCTGGTTCATTGTCTCATGTCACGGGGGCATGAGCCAGTGTCTGCAGCAGTGGTGAGGGGTTGGATGTTCCACAGCTTGCAGGTGAGGCCTCTCATGCTATTGGCAGTTTAGTGTTTCCCAAAGTGTGAACTAGTGACCTGGAGCTCAGAACAAGAGGAAGCACTAAATGAAACCGGTCTGAGGGCGAAGCTCAGACCCCACCGGCGGGCTGTCAGACAGGACGTGTGACCGACGCGGACATACCGTTGACCTGTTTTTCTCTTTTCCAGCAGCAACTGAAGACCAACTGAGTCCTACGTCCCCTGAGACGAGCGACACTGCCCCCGGGGAGGTCCTGGATATCCTGATCTTCCTGGCAGACCACGTGGCGGCTCAGCTGACCCTGTTAGATGCAGTAAGTAGCTCCGTCTGGCTGTCCTCGGGGAGAAGGCCATAGGGTGGAGAACCAACCAATCACTCTCCAGCAGGGAGAAGCAGACATTTCTAGATGCAAATTCTGTTTGTGCCTCTTGGAAGCCCCTTCCCTAGACCATGTGCCTACAGGTTTGAGCCGAGCCAGGTTTTCAGCCTGTTATTTTGGTTTACAACAGCTGCACTGGCGTAAACACAGTGTGATCTTAAGCAAATAACTATTTCAGATGCTATTCCAGGAGAATGACAATGGTAAAACCTTTAGCCTGATCTAGTATATCTACGGAAAGGGGGCCTGGCACCTGGATCAGGACATTGAGGCTGGCACCTGCAACGGGGCCATTTAAAAATATTGAAATTGGGGCAGAATTTATGGATCACGGTTATGGACCACTAGTAAGAGGTTTTAGGATACTGGGGCTAGGAAGGGGGTTCTCCTTCACAAAGACCCTCTCTAGCTTGTCTCGTGGGAACTGGAACTAGGAATTTATTGGAATCCGCAGTCTCTCTGTGGTGATGGCAATGCTGTCGAACGCAATAACGCCTTACCTCTTGCTCATGTTTGAGGGCAGAATCAGGGTGGGGAAAGCTTGACCTTCAGCACCACAGAGTCTAGGAGATTTGGATGTCATGAAAGATGGCGGCCTTCTGACGCCACGGTCACATGATCAGCGTCCCTCACTCTCTCGCCTTATGTCTCTTTCAGGATCTTTTTCGAAAGGTTGTACCGTACCACTGCTTAGGCTCCGTCTGGTCTGCGCGTGACAAGAAGGGACGCGAGCCCCGCTGCCCCAGCGTCCGCGCCACCGTGTCCCAGTTCAATAAGCTGGCCAATGTGGTCATCAGCTCCTGCCTCAGCCACACCCATCTGCGGCCCCAGCAGAGGGCGCGGATCCTGGAGAAGTGGATAAAGGTGGCGGAGGTGAGGAGCCTCATGGCCGGCACTGTCCTCTTCATTCCCCTCTCTTCACTGTCACTTGACCCACTACCTCGCGCTCTCTGCTGCTTTCCCTTACTCTACTTTCAATCCCTTTTTTCTTTGCCTCTCTTTGCCCTGCTACATCCCTTCCTATCTTGCTGGATCTCTTTATAACTCCGTCGCTTTTTACCTCTCCAGGAGTGCCGTGCCTTGAAGAATTTTTCATCCCTGTACGCCATCATATCCGCGCTTCAGTCCAATGCAGTGCACCGTCTGAAGAAGACTTGGGAGGAGACATCCAGGTGAAGGGGGGACAGACCGAGATCTGGGGTGGAACGCGGTGAGACCGCAGTCAAGGGTGGTCTAGAGACGTCCAGGTGAAGGGGGGACATACTACTATCTGGGGAGGAACACAGTGAGACCATAGACAAGGGTGGTCTAGAGACGTCCAGGTGAAGGGGGAAAGACCAGGATCTGGGGTTGAGTACAGTGAGACCATGGCCAAGGGTGGTCTAGAGACGTCCAGGTGAAGGGGGAAAGACCAGGATCTGGGGTTGAGCACAGTGAGACCATGGCCAAGGGTGGTCTAGAGACGTCCAGGTGAAGGGGGAAGACCAGGATCTGGGGTGGAGCACAGTGAGACCATGGCCAAGGGTGGTCTAGAGACGTCCAGGTGAAGGGGGAAAGACCAGGATCTGGGGTGGAGCACAGTGAGACCATAGACAAGGGTGGTCTAGAGACGTCCAGGTGAAGGGGGAAAGACCAGGATCTGGGGTGGAGCACAGTGAGACCATGGCCAAGGGTGGTCTAGAGACGTCCAGGTGAAGGGGGAAAGACCAGGATCTGGGGTTGAGCACAGTGAGACCATGGCCAAGGGTGGTCTAGAGACGTCCAGGTGAAGGGGGAAAGACCAGGATCTGGGGTTGAGCACAGTGAGACCATAGACAAGGGTGGTCTAGAGACGTCCAGGTGAAGGGGGAAAGACCAGGATCTGGGGTTGAGCACAGTGAGACCATGGCCAAGGGTGGTCTAGAGACGTCCAGGTGAAGGGGGAAAGACCAGGATCTGGGGTGGAGCACAGTGAGACCATGGCCAAGGGTGGTCTAGAGACGTCCAGGTGAAGGGGGAAAGACCAGGATCTGGGGTGGAGCACAGTGAGACCATGGCCAAGGGTGGTCTAGAGACGTCTAGGTGAAGGGGGGAAAGACCAGGATCTGGGGTGGAGCACAGTGAGACCATGGCCAAGGGTGGTCTAGAGACGTCCAGGTGAAGGGGGAAAGACCAGGATCTGGGGTGGAGCACAGTGAGACCATAGACAAGGGTGGTCTAGAGATGTCCAGGTGCAGGAGGGTCAGACCTTGATATCGGGTGGAGCAGTGAGACCATTTACAAGGGTGATCTAGAGACATCCAGGTGCAAGGAGACAGACCGGGATCTCTGGTGGAACACTGCGAGACTGTGGTCTATGTTAGGGTAGCGATGTCCAGATGAAGGAGGGACAGATTGCAATCTGGGTTGAAACACAGCAAGCTTGTGGGCAAAGGCGAACTGGAGCCATCTAGATAAAGGTAACAGACTGGGATCTGGGGTGGAACACAGTGAAACTGGGGTCAAACATAGCCTAGAAAGGTCCAGGCTGTAGTGGTTTGTAAATAAAAGAAGGCTGGAACTCTTTTGGTTCCCACGGTACACCGTAGGTGTATGATGCAAGTGTTGGTGTGATGAGCTGAAGGCAGGCTTGGAATGTTGAGTTCTGACTTACACGCAGCGAAATAAAGATGTTTAAAACTACTCTCCGTGAGCGGTGTGGATACTGGCGAGTACTAACCCTGAGCGCAGGACTATACTACGCTTGCGTAGTTTGCGAAGATTGCGCAACTACGAGCTTCGCGAATTGCACTTAGCACAGTGCAAAACCGTGTAGCGTAGCGGGCATTTTTTGCTTGCTTGCGGCCCTAAACGTCAAGTTGGTGACCGCGAGCGAGCAAAATAACATCCCGGCAAGGCTTTTTCCTCGTTCGCGATCAGCAACATCAAGTTGCCGATCGCGATCGTGGAAAATAAACCTCCAGGCGAGATTCTCAACGTGGGGAGGTCAGGTTTCTCAGTGCGAGTGGTCGCACATGCTCGCAATGAGAAACTACCAGTCTGCGTTGAGAAAGCTGCCACTCGAGTACAAGATGCGGTTTGCAATGATTACACAGTGCGGACAAGCATCCAGCACTGTGCAATCAGTGCAAACAGCATTTTGCACAGTGCACTACGCAGTTCGCGTAGCTTGCATAGTGCGAAGTGCACTTCGCGTAGCTATGCGTAGCGCTACTATGCAAACTATGCCCAGGGTTAGTGAGTATCTGGGCTGGAAGGAGGCTACACAGGTGGAGTGGGAGGGGGGATTGGGGGAGGACTGGGATCTTGGGTGGAACACCAGGATACTCTGGCCTAAAGCGAGCTGGATAGTATGCAGCAGAGCCTTTACTCTTTCCTGCGCCGTGTTTCATAATCCATCTCTGGTGGATTGTGCGTGTTATATGTGACTGTTCTTCATGTGTGTTTCGTAGCTTCTCCTGTGCTCCAAGTGAACGTTCCTTGAATGTTATCTCACCTATGGTCTCTACGTGTATTACAATATTCTGTGTTTTGTAACTCCCCTCCCCTCCATTGGACTTTATGTATTAAATGTGGCTGTTCTCTCTGTGTTTAATGCTGTAGTGTAGTTCATATATTCCCAATAGGCTTTGCGCATATAAATAACATATACTATAGTTTAGACGTAGGACTGAGGTCGACTAGGTCTCTATTGTATATATTAAACTTAATAGTGAGTGCCAGCTAGCTCAGAGGTCACTAGAAACTTTCTCGAATTCACAAGAAGGGATTAGTTTCTGACAACCGCATAAACATGACAACTTTGTTTCCCAAGAATAAGAAATCAATCTCTAGAGTCGCGGAAACAATTGATAACTATTGTACTCTGTCAATCGTGCATGCTTTGTTTCACCAGATGTGCTGAGTAAATAGAGAGACAGGCGTTTTCAATAAAAAGTATTTATTGAACAGTCTTCTTTCTCAAGCATAAGAAATGTACTGCTACAATCGTAATACTGATTATAAAGTACAGCGTATATAATACGAACAGTATTATAAAGTAGTACTGTAAAAGCATGATATGGTTTCTAAGCCATAAGTTGCCTAAAACGTATAAAATACATACAGTAATAAAATAATGACTAAAAGTACTCAACTGGTGCTTCTAAAATACGCCTACCCCGGTGTACCTAACCTAAGTCTAGTACAAGGGAAGAAGTAAGTGAGGAGTAGCTTAAGTTTAGTATTTCTCTGCCAAGGATCTATCTAAGAATTCTCTAAGGGTCTAATCAGCTCCGTACCTTGGTTTTAGAATGAAGGAGGTCTTGCATCTCTCTCTCAGGACTCGATTTCCCAGCAATCCCCAAGGGTAGCCTGGAAACACTGGAGCTGTTTTTCTCGGCAAGAGAAAAGACAGCGTCTCTCAGTGCGTCAGCTGGAGGGTCGGCTTCCTTCGGCACTTGCTGCTGCAGGGTGTCAGGCAAGTAGTTAGTCGATCTGCTCCAAACCACTGTGTGTTTGTCTGGGCAAATGTAGGCATATTTATACTTTGAAGGTGCCGAGTTTGACGTATGATTGGACTTAATAACGTCACTCAAAGACCCAGTTCTGTAGAAACTCCATGATTTCCTAGATAAATTAGTATTTAGGCGAGGGGAAGTCCCTAGCTGCTGAAGGCGGGTTTTTCTAAGAAATCGTTGTTGATATTCAAAACTTAGTGGAAGTAGCCATACCGTACTTGGGCTGCATAGGCTCAGTCTAAATGTGGTAATGATTTCTATGTCTATATAAGGATCAGGTAATTTATATCTATATAAGGGCATGAATCGAGAAAATTACACTAGGGTCCTAGATTCATTTACAACAATGCCTCTCACTTGTTTCCATGAACATTATTTGTACTTTTTGAATTAGTTCCACCCCCTCCTCAAGGTGTCTGTCTGTTCGAGGCATGTGGGCTGCTGAATTCATATCTGTGCATAGATCGCCGCCTAGTGTTGGGTCCGGATGATTGCACATTGTTGTCCTGGAAGAGTCTTCGAAGTATCACGAGATAGGTGGCTCCTCCCCTGGACTACAGTGCGCATGGGCATCGACTCCATCCCCAGATAGTTTTTTTTCGCCATTGGGTTCGGATGTGTTTCGGTTCCCTCTGTCGGAATCGATAGTTGTTTAACTTACTTTGCTCGAGACCAAAAGGTCTTTAGGACTTGCGTCGGTATTGTCTATCGTTCGGGTTCGTTTGTTCATCGGCTCCGAACCAACACTGCCCTTCCGCGTGCTTTCGGCGCGGACGGGCCTACACGACGCTCCAACCTACTTCCATCATGGAACGAAGTCCATTTAAACGGTGCCCGGTGTGTGCCTCGAAGTATCCACATATCGACGTGCACCCGGTGAGCAATAAGTGCTTGTCGCCGGACCACGACGAGGCCATGTGTATGGCCTGCTCCAAGTTCCGGTCGAAGAAGACACTCAAGCTCCGCCGAGCTGCGCGCCTGCAGGCCCAGCGATCGGCGCCTCCTCCGGCAGACATCTTCGACGCGGAGGATGTCGGCGACGACACTATCCAGGAGATCACAGAATCTAACCTGGCATCGGAGGTCGAGGACGACTACGACGCGGAAGACGAGGATTTCGATGAAATCGTCGAGGAGGTAGGGGACGACGACAGGGCCCTTGCCACCGTAGAGGATAGCTCGGACGAGGAGCTTCCTCAAACTGACTCCGGGGCCAGCCACCATTCTAAGGCCCAGCCCGAGGGTTCGCCTTCGGGCCTTACCCAAAGCCTTGATTCCTGTCCCACGGCTCCGCCTTCCGGCCCGCCACGGACATTGATACGGCACCACTCACGGTACAAAAACCGAAAGTGAAACCATCGGTCTCGGCGCCAGACGTATCGAAACCGAAAGCGCTAGTCGCGCTGGTCGGGTCGGAGACTTCGGAGGCCTCGGCGCCGAAGAAATCCAAGATGGCCGTCGAGCTCAAGGGCCACGCCAAAATGGCCGACCCGAAGACTACGGTATCGAAGCCGAAGGTTAAAAAGACCGACGCGGCTGCATCGGCGCCGAAGATGGTCGACGCACTTAAGAGTCGCCTCGATCCCAAGAAGGCCGACGACCATAAGAAGGCCACTCTCGACCCGAAGAAGCGGCAGGACGACCCCAAGTCTCTCACTGCCTCGCTTCCACTCGACAAGGCCAAGGGGGCAGCTGCGTCGGCTCCGAAGACTGCGTCATTGGCCGCCATCCCAAAACCAGCTGCAGAAGGCTCTCTCGAGCCGGTGCGTCCCTCCGCCTCGTTCACTAAGAAGGTTACGGAGTCCCTTCAACGTATTAGGGAGGGGGCCGCAGCAGTCGAGCCGAAGGACCCTGTGCCGACCAAGCCTCTTCAAAACCGGCAAAGGCGCCAACGCCGATTCTGTTCACGATGCCGCCGAAGACGGCGCCGAAGGCTTTCACAGCAAAACCTGGGGCCGGAGTGCCCGTGAAGATATCTTCGACGCCGAAGGCATCGTTAGTGGTTCCAAGCCCACGGCACCGACCGCTGGCAGACGAGGAGCGTCAAGAAGTGATCATCGACGCCAACACGGGCAAACTCTCTCTCCTTAAGAGAAAGATCACCCCTGAACCTCAATTGGAGCATTACCAAATTCCACTTAAGAAAAATATGGACTCTGCTGGTGCCTCTGCCTCTATGGAGCCTGTGTCACCACAAGCACATGAACTTTCACCCACTCATTCCAATGTGGAGGAGGGTGACGGCAACGGCGAGGATGAGTATTCCTATCCAATCTACTCAGACCCAGAAGATGTGACTGAGCCATGGTCTGCTGGTGGCGACCCTGGGGACCCGCATTCGGGGCAGGAGCCTCAGCTTTTTTCAGCCAAGACTTCCCCAACAGAGGACTCTGCAGCTTTCAATGCCCTCATTGAAAGGGCGGCAGCCAATCACGACGTCGATCTCCATGCTGACCCAGTAGACGTCGACTTCCTCTTTGACACATTTTCAGTCTCTGAAAAAAACGGTAAAAACTTTGCCAATGCTAAAAGGGGTGTTGAAACATGCGGCAGAAGTCTTCAAGGAGCCCACCCGAGCAAGAGTCATCAACCCACGTATCGACAAGAAGTACAAGGCAGCGCCCACTGATCCTACTTATATCAAAGGACAGTTGCCTCTGGATTCCCTGGTTGTCTCCAATGCACGCAAAAGAGCCAACTCACAAACTACGGGTGATGCTCCTCCCCCTGACAAGGAATCAAAAGTGTTTGAGGCTTCGGGGAAAAGGGTGGCTGCACAGGCAGCCAACATATGGCGCATATCCAACACACAGGCGCTACTGGCGCGTTATGACAGGGCACACTATGACACTCTAGAGACCCTTTTACAGCACTTACCCGATCAATATAAGGAAGCAGCAGAAATGTTGATACAGGAGGGGAAGCTTATCACCAATGCTTTGATTAAGTGCGCTCTGGATGTGGCTGACATCGCCTCAAGAGCAATTAACACTAGCGTTCTACTTCGTAGACATGCATGGCTCAGGATATCCGGTTTCAAACCAGACATTCAGACTACCATCTTGAACCAGACGGTCAACCCAGACCACCTGTTTGGCCCAGAGGTTGATACCACCCTCGAGAAGATGAAAAAGTCTATGGGTGCCTTGCAGTCCCAGCAGTTTCGGGGTGGTTCCTTTCGTCGCTCCAATAATAGAGGCACCTCGAGGGGTCAACTGTCACAGTCGACGCAATTCTACAAGAGCAACACCCAACCTTCCTATACCAACAAGGGTCGGGGTGGATACCGTGGCAACAACGTCAAAGGCAGAGGACGTGGAAATAACAGCTCCAGGTCCTCCACCGCCAACAAACAGTGACGCCTTGTCACTGCCCCCCGACCACGCAACACCGGTCGGGGGGAGACTCCAGCAGTTCCTGCCCGTGTGGAAGTCCATCACCACGGACAGGTGGGTCAGATCTCTTATCCAATACGGTTATTGTCATGGAGCTCACATCCACTCCACCCAACATACCCCCAAAGAACCGTCCTATGTCCGGCGAGCACTTGCACTTGTTGCAGCAAGAAGTCAACGTCATGCTGCAAAAAGGGGCAATAGAGCTTGTGCCCCTGCAGGAAAGAGGTACAGGAGTTTACTCCCTGTACTTTCTGATTCCAAAGAAGGACGGATCGCTCAGGCCCATCCTAGACCTCAGACCTCTCAACTTTTACATTCTGTCAGAACATTTCCATATGCTCACGCTGCAGCAGGTTCTCCCACTGCTTCGGCAAGGGGACTTCCTAGCAACTCTGGACCTAACGGATGCGTACTTCCACATTCCACTGCATCCTTCACACAGAAAGTACCTCAGGTTTACCATTCAAAACCAGCACTACCAGTTCAAAGTCTTGCCTTTTGGGGTCACCACAGCACCCAGGGTTTTCACAAAGTGCCTGGCGACGGTGGCGGCGCATCTAAGACGTCAGAATATCCACGTCTACCCCTATCTGGACGACTGGCTCATTCAGGCGAAGTCGGCCCAGCAGTGCGCCGACCACGTGTCCCACACCATTCACCTTCTGCACGATCTGGGGTTCTCACTGAATTACCCAAAATCCCATCTCCAGCCCGCCCACATACGGCAGTATCTGGGTGCGACCATAAACACTCTGGCGGCCACTGCGCAGCCAAATTCAGTGAGAATCAACAGCATTCAATCGCTGATCCAAAAATTCAGACCTCAACACTCACTTCCAGCAAGAGTGTTCATGCAGTTGATAGGCATGATGGCCTCCTGCATCTCCATAGTCCCACACGCGAGACTATATATGCGTCCGTTTCAGGAGTGCTTAGCACGTCAGTGGACTCAGGCTCACGGGCAGTTAAAAGACCTAGTGTTGGTGAGCGGTCGGGCATACAACTCTCTGCATTGGTGGAATCCACGAAACCTTTGCAAGGGCCGACCGTTTCAAGAGTCTGTGCCGCAGATTGTCCTGACGACGGAGGCTTCTCTCCAGGGTTGGGGAGCGCATGTACTCCAATACACGGTGCAGGGACTATGGACACTACAGCAAAGGAAGATGCACATCAATGTACTGGAACTGATGGCAAGCTTCATGGCCTTAAAGGCATTCAAAGTACATCTGTGCAACAAGGTCGTGTTGATCCGGACGGACAACATGACTGCAATGTACTACATTCAGAAACAGGGGGGCACACACTCTCCGCAGCTGTCTCATCTGGCTCAGAGCATGTGGAAGTGGGCCATTCAGAGGAACATTTTCCTCATGGCAGAACATCTCCCAGGCAAGGACAATCAAATGGCGGACCTGCTCAGCAGGCACAGCCACCAAATGCACGAGTGGGAGATACATCCATCAGTACTCCAACCGTACTTCCACAGGTGGGGTCATCCAGAGATCGACCTGTTCGCCACAAGGGAGAACGCAAAATGCCAAAGCTTCGCCGCCAGGTTCCCACACCCGCAATCGCAGGGCAATGCGATATGGACGAACTGGTCAGGCAGATTTGCGTACGCTTTTCCCCCAGCACCTCTGATACCGCTGGTGGCGCGCAAGCTCAGGCAGCACTCAATGACTCTCATCCTAGTTGCTCCAACGTGGGCTCGCCAACCATGGTACACCACGTTTCTGGAACTTTCCGTGGTACCGCATCAAAGGCTTCGTCTCACACCCAGCCTTCTGACGCAGAGCCATGGCGACATTCAGCACCCAGATCCGCAACAGCTCAACCTGGCGATCTGGCTCCTGAAGTCCTAGAGTTTGGCTACCTCAACCTTCCTCCCAATTGCATGGACATCATTCGGGAGGCTAGAAAGCCCACTACTAGAGTATGTTATGCGGCGAAATGGAAACGGTTTGTCATCTATTGCGCAAACCACGACATTGATCCACTAGATGCTTCTATTCAGAACATCATCTGTTACCTGTTCCATCTATACAGGTGTAATCTGGCATATACTTCCATTCGCATTCACCTGTCTGCGATGGCCGCATACCTCCAAAATAGACAGCACCTTTCACTTTTCAAAGTGCCTGCCATCAAAGCTTTTCTGGAAGGCCTCAAAAGAGTCATTCCGCCACGGACTCCACCAGCTCTTGAATGGAACCTCAATGTGGTTCTTACAAGACTGATGGGTCCTCCGTTCGAGCCACTACATTCCTGCGAGATTCAGTTCTTGACATGGAAAGTGGCTTTCCTGGTAGCAATTACATCGCTACGGATGGTTAGTGAACTGCAGGCCCTCACAATCCAAGAACCTTTCTTCCAAGTTCATTCAAACAGGGTAGTGCTCCGCACTAACCCTAAATTTCTACCCAAGGTTGTGTCTCAATTCCACATCAACCAAACCATTGAATTGCCGGTGTTCTTTCAAAATCCAGAGTCACTGGCGGAGCGGATGCTCCACACCCTTGACGTTAAGCGGGCCCTGATGTATTCCATTGATAGGACCAAGGATTTTAGAAAGACTAAGCAGTTTTGTGTTGCCTTTGCGCCACATCACAAAGGTAACCCTATTTCCAAGGCTGGCATTGCTAGGTGGATTGTGAAATGTATTCAAATCTGCTATGCAAAGGCAAAACGCACTCTTACCATTCCACCAAGAGCCCACTCCACCAGGAAGTTGGGGGCCTCTATGGCTTTCCTTGGAAACATTCCCTTAGAGGACATATGTAGAGCAGCCACATGGTCTACCACACACACATTTACTAAGCATTACTGCGTAGACGTGCACTCCAAACAGCAGGCAGCTGTAGGGCAGGCTGTTCTCAAGACACTTTTCCAAACTGCTGCAGCTGGCACGGGCGGCCGCCGCTAATGGAGGGACTGCTATGTATTCTATGCACAGATATGAATTCAGCAGCCCACATGCCTCAAACTGCAAATGCTACTTACCAGTATGCATCTGTTCTTGGCATGTAGGGCTGCTGACATTCATATCGCCCGCCCTCCTCCCTGGCGCCTGTAGCAGCTGCAGTGTTCACATATCATTTCATGGCATGGTCATCATTCACTGAGTTTCACTCCATCTTGGCCACAATGGCTAAAAACAATCTGGGGATGGAGTCGATGCCCATGCGCACTGTAGTCCAGTGGAGGAGCCACCTATCTCTTGATACTTCGAAGACTCTTCCAGGACAACAATGTGCAATCATCCGGACCCAACACTAGGCGGCGATCTATGCACAGATATGAATGTCAGCAGCCCTACATGCCAAGAACAGATTCATACTAGTAAGTAGCATTTGCATTACTACAGATACACTTTCTATGACTATTCAATGTCTTCCTCACTGATCTGTGTGTGGTTTACCGGTGTGCCTCTCCTGCGGGTGAATGTGTATTCCATGTCTGTACGTATTCCATGTACGTCTCGTGGCTGCTGTCTGGTCTCACTGTGTGTGACACATGTATATTGCATTTGTGGTTCATTGCTTTTCTTGTGATCTCTGTGTGTCTTACTTCTTTTGTTATGTGTGTGTACTCCACTTCACCTTTCATGCTTCACTCTTGTGGTATTTCTGTGCAGCTCAGGTGTGCAGTTCTATTTCACAGCTTCCCAGGTGGTTTGTACGTGTTTTCAGAACTAAAAACCATTTGTGTTCCGTGGCTTGCCCTGTGCTCTGGATGTGTTTTACAGTATACATAATCCACGTATTTCACAGCTTTCCTTGCTGCCCATGTGTGTATTGCAGAAATAAATCCTTTAAGTGGTCCATGGCTCCCCCTGAGGTGTGTATGTGTATTGCAGTATACATACATCATGTGTTTCCCAGCTCCCCCTGTAGTCTGAGGGCCTGAGTTACAAAGGGAACGTTAGACCAACAGTCTAAGTTATAACAAAAGTTTTACTTTACTACTTTTGGTCTAACTTTACCTTTGTAAATACCGTAAAGTAATAAAGTCAGACTTTTGATCAAAGTTAGACTTTTGGTTGGACTTTACCTTTGTGAATACCGGAGAAGCGGTAAAGTTAGGGCCAAATTCACAAAGGTAAAGTTATACCAAAAGTTTAACTTTACTAGTAGTAACTTACCTTTGTGAAGAACCGAAAAGTAGTAAAGTAAAATTTTTGGTCCAAGGTAGACGTGGTGTCAGAGAGGCAGGTGCCTGGCGCTGGTTTTGCAGCTTTGACTTTGATTTTGACGCGATGGGTCATGTTGTGTGGAGCACCAGTCGTCACTTCTCTGATGTGAAAGCAGAGAGGCGAGATGAGGGCAGCGTAACCTGTAGGATCCTCTTGAGCGGGGCCTCGGCCGCCAAGAGGCTGTTTATGTTTAATGACCATGACGCTCCGCAGGTCATGGCCATCAGTTGACTTTGGGCTGAACTCACCTTCGACACTGAAGTCGACTTGAGCATCGACTTACCACAGGAGAGTTTGGAAGTTTTTATGTTGGATAACTGAGAAGACACTGCAGAGGGGCCTCATGGGTAGGGGTATCCAGGACAAGTGCCTTCCAGTTGGGAGTATCCACCTGTTGAGGGAATTTGACAAGGTCCACATCTTTATTTACACTTTGAGCATTCAAATGGTGGGTTCATCAGCACAGACATCAACCCCCCCTAGGACTAGTGGTCAGACGGTTAACATAGCGTAATCCATCTGATGGGAGGAGCCAGGAATCTGCGGGAGGTAGGAGACAACTACACACATAAAGGAAGATGCTGGAGCTGGCTGTTTCACGTGTCTGACGCTTAATTTGTCAAAGAATCAAAAAAGGGCCTTGACTCATTACTCAGAAAGGCTGAGTCCAACTAATATTATTAACCAACACAAGAGCCAATACTGGAGTTTCAATAATTCAACGAACTGGTTAAAGTGAAGGTTGCTTTGATTGAAGCAAAAGACAACCGTATACGGTTGTCTTTTGCTTCAATCAAAGCAACCTTCACTTTAACCAGTTCGTTGAATTATTGAAACTCCAGTATTGGCTCTTGTGTTGGTTAATAATGACGCTTAATTTGTAGCATTACAGAGAGCAGAGGATAAATTCCATGGAGCTATTTCTCAAACGTTACTGGTTTCTTCACATTCACAAGAACGCATTAACAGTTCTATTTGCCTTACTTTAAGCTGCAGCAGGTAGACACGAAGCTCCGCTTGACTCCCACTGCCACTCGAGACTAGTTGCTCAACTTTTCAATGCTGTCAACAAATCACCAGCCAGTTCAATTCACTCAGCACTTCAGAGATTTGTGGTAATTTGACAGCTAAGTTACTTGACAGATTAATTTCTCTCCAGCTTAAATCTATCCGCAGTAAGGTGATAATTGATCTTTGCTTATTCTTTCATAATGCTGCCAGGCATGAGAAAAAGACTTACAGTTCTTTACTAGCTTTAGTTCTTTTGAGGATGTTACTGGCAGCAGAAAGATGGACTGTTGTGGGTTCTTGGATCTTTCCGCGAGGTGTAGCTCACGCTGTGTTAGATGGTTTCTTCTCTGGTCTGGTCAGCACAAAACGTCGCCAAAATGTTGTAAATAAGAGAAGATAGATGACAGGATACTTCTAGTTGATTACATGTAGATTTATTGTAGGACACAGCTGAGTACACAACCTCGCCAGCTGACCAGACCGTCAACTGACACAGGTAGGACACTCTGGTACAGATTAGAACACTTACAGGTATTCAAGAAGGCTGAGAAGGTGAAAACACTAAGGAAGGGCTAAAGACTACTGTCAGCCATATTACAAGAAGAATCAATAGTATCTTTGATGGCTTGAGTAGTGTTGTGGTGAGTTAGCAATGACGGAACCCTTTTGGCTCCTGATGGACTCCGTAGAACTGTGACGTAAGCGTTTGAGCGTAGCGCGTGAATGCAGGTTTAGAACGTTGAGTTTGCGGTTACACACAGAAGAATTGACGTGCTATACTAAGCTCCGTGTGTGGCGTACTCCTTAGTGGGTACCCTGGCTGACGGAGGATGCTACAACTTGGTCTTTGAGAATTCGTTTTAGTGCGGGACGGAAGAGGAGGCCGGAGGATGGAGGGTGATGGCTTCAATGATGCTTGATGGCTGCTGATCTGGTGTTTTTGGACAGTGGGTATTTTTACACATTTTAATTGTCCTTCTCTTTCCTTCTACAGGGAGGCTCTGAAGAGTTACCAGGAACTGTCTGAAGTCTTCTCAGAAAAGGACAATTATCATCAGAGCCGGGAGCTGCTCTTCAAGGTACAAGCCCCAAAGCTCTTCCTCTCTGAGCCCTTCAGGCCGCCCCTGTATGTATGTAGTTGTATGTATGTATGTAGTTGAGCTTATATAGCGCACAGCTACCCGCAGTGGGTGTCCCGGCGCTTGCTTAGGGAACCCGTCCTGATATTCCCCTGTGTGATAGCCCCAGCAGGTATCCACAAGGTGAAAGCCAGGCATCCCGCCGCGAGGGGCCGTAGTGGAGATTAAGCAAGCTATTGCCCAGAGTCCCTGTCCCATGAAGTAACATTTCTGCACTTGTCTTCACAACATTGCTCGGGCAGCGTTACTGGTCTGAACAAAGCCCATGATGCGAGGAAAAAAGTGGACTAGATGAACCTCTCACACACAGAGAGGCCAACTGACCTGTGAAACCTGGTTAAAAAAAGATAAACAAAATATTTGCCCTTAATTTATACCTCTTTGAAATATAAATGTACCACAATAAATAGGCCCCGGTGCATCTGCACACGGGTGGGTAGACCCCTGCTCTTTGAGCCATGGTTCAGTCTAAGCTTGGGATAGTGCAGCGATGACGTCCATTTCCTGGAGTGATGTCAGGCTGGCCTCAGGTCAGTACAGTCATGTCAGTGTGATATCAACTTCCTGCAGAGTTGTCACAGTCTCATGCTAGGCTTTAAAAAGGATATTACGCCCTCTGTCCTCTCACCCTGTACTAACGTCCGCACTGGGCGCGACAGAAGCTAACATTATCAAGTGATGTTTTAATTCCATTTTCTAGTCTCAAGAGGAGACATCAAAGCCGGCCCACCTGGAGCTGAACACAAGAAAACAAGCGAGGCGCCCCAGGGAGCACAAAACAGTGGTAAGAGTGACAAAAAGGGAGGAGGGAGCTATGCAAGTGAAGAGGGAATGAGAAATAAGTTGAAGAAGGGAAATGAGGCTAAGCAGAATGAAGGTGAACCCAAAGAGGTGGCAAGAGCAAGCTCGACAGAGGAGGAGAAGATGTTAGTGTGAGAGAGGGGGAGGTAGAGGAGAGAAAAGAAGGGTGGGGCTGTTGGAGGGTTTGTGGTAAGGGGGGTGAAGCAGGGAGGGGGGCGTGGTTTGAGGAGGTACAGCTACTCCCTGGTGAGAAGGGAGGAGAAGCAGGGAGAGGGTGGCATGGTTTGAGGAGATACAGCTATTCCCTGGTGGGGAGGGAGGAGAAGCAGGGAGAGGGTGGCATGGTTTGAGGAGGTACAGCTATCCCTGGCAGGGAGGTGGGAGAAGCAGGGAGAGGGTGGCGTGGTGTGAGGAGGTACAGCTATTCCCTGGAGGGGAGGGAGGAGAAGCAGGGAGAGGGTGGCATGGTTTGAGGAGGTACAGATATTCCATGTTGGGGAGGGAGGAGAAGCAGGGAGAGGGTGGTGTGGTTTGAGGAGGTACAGCTATTCCCTGGTGGGGAGGGAGGAGAAGCAGGGAGAGGGTGGCATGGTTTGAGGAGGTACAGCTATTCCCTGGTGGGGAGGGAGGAGAAGCAGGGAGAGGGTGGCATGGTTTGAGGAGGTACAGCTACTCCCTGGTGGGGAGGGAGGAGAAGCAGGGAGAGGGTGGTGTGGTTTGAAGAGGTACAGCTATCCCTGGCAGGGAGGTGGGAGAAGCAGGGAGAGGGTGGCATGGTTTGAGGAGGTACAGCTATCCCTGGCAGGGAGGTGGGAGAAGCAGGGAGAGGGTGGCATGGTTTGAGGAGGTAAAGCTATCCCCTGGTGTGGAGGTGGGAGAAGCAGGGAGAGGGTGGCATGGTTTGAGGAGGTACAGTTACAGTGATTGCAGTCAGGCAGCAGGGGGCTCTGCCGTGGATCTGCTGACTACCTCCATCCGACCTCTAACCCTTCCTCTTCTGCCCCCACCAGGGTGTAGTCCCCTACCTGGGGACATTCCTGAAGGATCTCGTCATGTTGGACACTGCGGCCAAGGACCAGCTCGAGGTGAGTCTGGGGAAGTGTCAAAGACCCTGCAACAGGACGCGGGGAGGGCTGGGATAGAGTCACTCAAATGTCAGATGAAAAGCCATGCAGTCACCTTCAGGTCGGATCTGTGGCAGATGTCAACAGCTGTCCTAGGGGAGCTGTCACACAAGTTAACACAGCACTTCCACACAGAGCCACAAAGCCTGTCAGAGAGTTATCACTCAGATGAGGGTGCCTGAGGAGTGTCAAACATGTGAACAGGGGAGGTGAGAGCTGGTCAGAGTCTGACAAGCACATTGGACAGCTGCACAACAGACAGGAAACACCAACTGCTGTCAAACAACTTGGTAAATGTAAATCTATCTGACAGTGTTTTGTTCAAAGAGCTGGCGTGCACCTAAAAGACAGGAGGTACGCCTGCCAAACTGCAGCTATCACAGGCTCTGGCTTCCATGTGCTGTGGTGGCTGAGAAGACTCTCTCCTTTACTACCTCTCGCCTCAAGGAAGACTCCTGCCCAGTCGCTGGTCGTCATCCGCCTGGATTAAGGCAGGTCCCTTTTGGCCTCCATGAATGGGAGACTGCTCTCTAAACTTCAGGTAGTTCTGAGCACCGAGGCACGTCTTGTTTGTAACCTCCCCCTGGCACTGCCACTGCTCCTCTTCCTCAGTCTCTACACTGGCTCCCGATGAGAAATAGAATTATTTTCCAGATCTGCTGTTTAACCCACACGCCCTCCGTGGACAAGGGCCCACATATGTAACGTTTGCTTTACACCCCTCCCAGACTTCTAAGATCTCATGAAAAGGCCTGGCTTAAAGTCCGTGTTGAGGAAGGCCAGCGCCGGCTGCAGACCGTTCTCCATCCTGCCCCTCGTCTTTGGAATAAACTGACATTGCAACTACGCACCCTTGAAATCCACTCGCATTTCAGAAAAGCGCCTAAGAGCTACCTATTTTAAGAGTGCCTTTTTCTTTTGCCTGCTACCCGTCGCCTTGATCCTGTGCCGGGATACCCCTTTGGGGGGGATCCGAGTGCGCAATAAATTAAAATACCATAACATAACAGAACATAACATAGGTGAAGCGCATGCAGGGAGTGCTCCCAAGATGGCGGCCTGGCTGTGTGCACATATACACTGACTTCCCCTGTCATCCACACTGAGTCACACATGCATTCAGCAGATCTGCGAGGAGGAGGCGAGAGGTTCTGATAGTCGCTATAACTGAAGCACCTCTTTACTGTTCCTCTTTCAGAATGGCTACCTCAACTTCGACAAGCGGCGGAAGGTAGGTCCTGCCTGCTCTGAGGAGCTCTCCCACTTCTTTTCATGTCTCTGTTTGCTTCACCCTTGCTTTGGACTTGCAGTGTTTCTGACAGGCCTCATGGCTTCTTTGTCTACCCAGGAGTTTGAGATCTTGGCCCAGATTCGTCTGCTTCAGTCCATCTGTAAAAACTACGACTTGGAGCCAGACCCGGCCTTCGTGCGATGGTTCCACAGCATCAAGGCGCTGAGTGAGGCAGACAGGTGAGCACCTGGTCTCTAGCGCTTAGATTGCAATGAATGAGTGAATAGTTGCCGATAAGCACCGGGTACAGTGTTTTACCTAGGAGGCTGCTGCACAATCCGGAGAATGCCGGAGTGGCCAAGTATTAAGGCTGCCTAGTCTTAATTCCACCTCATGCTTCTTTCCCGCACTCCCCTACACGCTTCCCATCAAATGTATCATTCTCTTGCAGGTTCATTTTTATCTATGCTTTCTCTTGTTGTCATTATTTTCATACAATTCTTCTACTCTCTCTATTTTTCACTTCTCTTTTTTACGCTGAGTCAAAGTCGATGATAAAAAATAAGTCTTGGTCCACAAAATGCTGGCGCCATCACCTGCAACCACCAGCACAAATTAAACTCTGCTGCTCTGCTGGTCTCCCTGCAGTTGGGGGCAGAGTCTATTTGTACTCCCGGCTTGGCCTAGCAGGTCTGTCCGATTGCAGATCTTGGCAGGGATTTTGCTGTGAAGCAGGCTCTGTACCAACTGTCCGCATGTTGTTTTTGCTTTTCAGCTATCATCTCTCGTGCGAGATCGAACCTCCCCTGGACCTGGCCCCGGCCCCTCCTCGACCCATCAAACCCACCCTGGTGATCACGCACTGTATGGAGTAAGTGAACGAATGCTGTCAAAAATGTGTAGATTTGCGCCAAAGAACACGTTGTGTCCTAGGAGGGTGATCTGCGGGTCCGCTCTGTGGTTGAATATCATATGGTGCTGTTGGAGTCAGGCTGGTGTTTGCTATTCCTGCTTCAGTGGTTTAGTATCTGGTCTTAGTTGCTTGTCACCTTGTGCTCCTCTTCTCCATCTCCCTTGTCCACTTCTGACCACCCATCTCTCTTCCTCTCAGTCTTCTTACCTCAGTTGCGGTTCCCTTTGGACCTGGTACCTGCACCTGGGATCGGCCGAGCTCCCCCAAGCGACCCTCTGACTGCTCTTTTGAGTTTTTGGGGGGGAACACACACGAGAATCAACTGAGTCCAGATACATCACTTCTGACCCGCATGACAAAGGTAAGAAGTGTGTGCCGGCCGCTAGAAAACAAACCTTACCTGATGTCAACCACCAGAGGATATAAACGAGGAAAGCCTGTGATATCAATAACATCGAACTCTGGTGGTGGACCAGAGACCGTACCCACCAGTGCTCCTAACCTCTCCATGAGTTAACACGCTTGGAATCTTTTCCTGATAGAATACCTCTCTGAAGAATCCGGTAACCTCAAGAGTTGTCGATGCCGGGACTGACCTTGCCACAGTCCCCTTGGCATAGTCACCCACCCTGCTTTGGGTCTCAAAGTGAGAAACAACTCCACTATGTCAAGCACTCGTTTCTCTCAAGGTCTGTTCAGTTCAGTTATATTGCACATTGAGTACAACCATGACTTTGTCACTTGTCCACATGGCACACACTTGTCGCTTCTGTGTAGAAAACAATCATCAGTTAGTAACACTCCTGCCCGAGTGCTGCTTACGAACCATCTTGATCAATAGCATAACACTGCGCCTCTCTGTACCCTGTCTGTACCTATCTTCATCAGTAGCATCACTCAAAACCACTCTCTAGCATGCTGTACCTTTCCTGATCAATAGTATCTGTCTGCATGGCTCTCTAACCATGCCTTTACTTTTCCTGATCATAGTATCTGTTTGCACTGCTCTGTACCCTGTCTGATCAACAGCATCACTCTGCACCGCTCTGTAGCCTGATGGAACCTGTACTTATCAGTAGCATCACTCAGCAACGCTCACTACCATGCCTGTACCCATCCTGATCAACAGCATCACTATGTACCGCTCTGTAGCCTGTCTGTACCCGTCCTGATCAATAGCATCTCTCTGCACCGCTCTGTAGCCTGATTGTACCCATCCTGATCAATAGCACCACTCTGTAGAGTCTGTACCCATCCCGATTAATAGCATCACTTTACATCACTCTGTAGCCTGATGTTACCTGTCCTTATCAGTAGCCTCACTCTGCACCGCTCACTACCATGCCTGTCCCCGTCCTGATCAATAGCATCGCTCTGCACCGCTCCGTACCCTTCCTGTACCAGTCATGAGCAATAGCATCACTCTACACCGCTCTGTAGCCTGACAGTACCCGTCCTAATCAATAGCATCACTCTGTATCATTCTGTAATCTGACAGTACCCGTCCCAATCAGCAGCATCACTCTGCACCACCCTGTAGCCTGACTGTACCTATCCTGATCAATAGCATCACTCTGTACTGGTCTGTACCTTCCTGCACCCATCCTGATCAATAGCATCTCTCTGCACCACTCTGCAGCGCCTGTATTGATCAGTAGTGTTGTTGCCTGTACCTGTCCTGATCGGTAGCATCACTCTGCACCACTAGCAGAGTCCTGTGCTCAGTCATGCTGTTAGTCTCTTGGCAAAGGGACAATGTAGGCCGACAATCAGCACCTTTAATGATCTCACTCATAAGTCTCACTATCCTCAGTATGTATTTGAACCTTTTCAGGTAAATGAAAATGGAAAGCTCTCTTGACAACCTTTGTAAAGAGAAAAACTTCAGGGCTTGTCAAAGGTTTAAATTCTCTCTTAGTCACCTGTGAGCGAAAATTATTTCTTTCGTGACAACTTATGTTGCACATATCCTCCTAGCCTACTTTTAAGAATAACAAAATAGTTCTGCACACTATACCTTACAGTGCAGTTTTTTACACAATACCATTGACAATAGGAAAGCAAAATAAATAGGTTTGCCGTCAAAAGTTCTACAAACATTTTTCCCCTATACATAGAAAAACTTAGCAAAATGTACCTTTTAAGGGAAACAAATTCTGAATACATTTACCAGTGTGGCTGGGTTAAATGTTAATGAAAATGCAGTGAAAATGATCTTGTAATACAGAAAAATCTAGTCTTTGGCAAAAGTAAACCAAAAACATAAAAAAAGATTAAAATAGTGAACTTCACAAATTTTTGCTGGTGAAAAACAACTTTGTAAACCCCTAATAAAGTAGAAAAAATACCAGACTAGTTACCATATTGCAGTTTTACTAAACAAAATACTGTTATGGAAGTTGAATATTTAGATATAACCTCACATATCTTCTTTATAGAACGCTCTAGGAGAACGGTTGAAAAGCCTATCAAAGGGTATCCTTCAGAAATGTAGGTTCCCAACAGTGTCCTAAATTATTGATGTGACCTTGAATTTGGGAACAAATTAATTAGCATTCCCCATAGCGACTAATGGCTCTCAGATGTTTACCACAGGATATCATCTATTTATACAATATAATTTATGTCTCTCAGATCAATGCAAATGCAAAGGCCTCCTTCTAATTTTCTGCCTAACACAACAGGGCAAAGCATTCCGAGAAGTCAATTCCTTCTATAATTCTTACTCCGGCAAGGTGTGTTAATGCTTCCGTTAGTCGATCACTCATTGGTTGTGGGACCAGACCACACCTAATGCACCTCCAACACTGCCTGGTTCTTCTGCACAAAGAGATACCCATTTTACATCTACTATCCTTATTTAGCAAATACCACTCTATTAGCATTACTGCCTCTGGTGTAACTTTATGCTATTCTTTTTTTAGTGTCTCCTGTATAATAGACCATGACCCTTATTTGCTATGTAACCCTTCTCAACCATGCAACAATCCTTCAAACAAATTCTCAATTGGGATATATCGATATGTTCAATATGGATATTCCTGTATTTTCTTTGCTCTGCTAGAACTGTGCCCCAATCTTACAACTTACTTGGCAAACCTCTCCTTCTCCAACATCATTTAGTAGAGACTACGTCAACCAATGAACTTTATTATATAAACATCCATCATAACCTGACAATGTCGTATATCAAAGGCCTAACTTCCACTTACAGCACAAGCTTGAAGATGTCCTGATGTACCCTTCTATCCTTCAATGTATGATTCTATTTCATACCACCATCCAAGCACCCATTGGTAAAAAATGGTTCTCTGACCCCACTTATGTTAAAACGTCCCATTCACACTTGCATCACACACCGGTGCACCCATAGATCTCCTTGATAGAGAATGCATTGCACTTGCTCTCTCAGCAAAGTGTATACTGCTGGTAAAGTGAGGGGGTACTTACGGCTGCACGCCATAATTTTCTCTTGGAACCTTAGATTGTTGGTGCACTGCAGCATCTGAATAAAGGCTTGATAACTTCCCCAAAAGTCAAACGTCATAGTTAATTCTTTCTAGGTCATGACATTATAAGTGTCCTTTACGTTGTTGCTGTTCAACCAGGTAAAAAATATTTTTGATTCAATGTTTGTGTCCATGCCAAAAATGTCTTAAAGCATCCTTAGGGACATCACAAACCTAGTTCTAGCACCAGCTGCACCTCACCCTTTTTCCACCTTAAGCAGGTTGGACCCTCCTCGTCTCCACATTGAGTGTGTTTAAATCTTGCAGAAAGGCGATCTCAAGCTGCCTCCACCAATATGTGCAAAACAGCCAGGGCGAAATCTTGAAAAATTTGATTTCCTCCACCAGAAAATGTAAGAAAAATCCTCCTTTCACTTGTCATCCCAGCAACAAATGGTTCCCTGGGGAATAGGAAAGGAGACACATTGAGAAGCTACAACCACCAGTGCACATCTTACACACCAATTCAAGGCCAGCAGGAACAGGTACACAGACTGAGTGGGTGCAAACCTCTAGCTAAGCACCAGCAAAAATACACCATGACACGTAAGCAGATGGGGCAACTTACAGGAACCCAGGACAACACATACATTTCACACTAAGAGAGGGAGAATGAATAGTTTCTTACCTGTCGGTGTAGTTTTGCAGCTTGAAGATCTTTCTGGATTCACTATGCTGTGCATATTCCGCGGTCTTGTGGTTGGGTCCGGATTCGTAGTCTTTTCTTTGTTTTTTTTGTTTTTTTTTTTGTAGCCCTTGTGGGCGTCGGCGTCACACCTCCTCGGGCGCATTTCCGGTGACGTCGGCATGCTTCCTGCGGAAGCTCCCACTCTTGGGCGCCATCTTCGGATTCTTTTTTCCGTGTTTCCTTCTTTTCCGAAGCAATGGCAATGTTCTATTCAAAGTGATCATTTCTTTACCACTCGTCCTTATATTCTGTTACTTCTTCTCCTCCTATCACCCTTTTTTTTTTTTTTTTTTTGACCACCTCTTCTCTCTCCAGCCTCATCTTTCTGGCGGAGGTGGGTGGGTTCGCTAGTGACTCCAGAAAGATCTTCAAGCTGCAAAACTACACCGACAGGTAAGAAACTATTCGTTTTGCAGCATGAATCTTTCTGGATTCACTATGCTGTGCATAGATTTCGTAGTGGTTTCTCACTTCCGTGGTGGCTGGGTGGAAGATGAGCTCTGGTTTTTTGAATATATGCTGGAGCACCCTTTGTCCAACTTGTGCTTCCTGGTTCATCTGAACATCCACGCAATAGTGCTTCGTGAATGTGTGCACCGAAGCCCATGTTGCCGCCAGGCATATGTCTTGTATGGGTGTATTGGCCAGGAAGGCTATTGTAGCCCCCTTCTTCCTAGTGGAGTGGGCGCGTGCCCCCTCTGCCAGTTCTTCTCCTGCCCCTTTGTGGCAGAGTTGGATTGTTTGCGCGATCCATCGTGCAATAGTGTTCTTAGTGACTGCTTTGCCCATGTAACTGTTGGCGAACGACACAAAGAACTGTTTCGTTTTCCTGTGTCCTTTTGTCCTTTCGATGTAATGCATGACCGCCCTTCTGGCGTCCAGGGTATGCAGAGCTCGCTCTGCGCTAGTGGTTGGTTTTTGGAAAAAACTCGGTATCTGTATGGACCGGTTCATGTGGAACCTGGACACCACTTTCGGCATGAAGTGTGGGTTGGTCCTCATCACCACCCTGTCATTGTGTATTTGTAAGTAGGGCTCCTGTAGCGTTAACGCTTGCAGTTCGCTCACTCTGCGTAAGGACGTAATTGCAACCAGGAAAGCAGTTTTCATAGTTAGCATCTTCAAGGAGGCCTTGTGAAGCGGCTCGAAGGGCTCCTTCATGAGTTCCGTCAGGACCACGTTTAAGTTCCATGCCGGTGGTGGCACCCGCTTGGGTGGTGCAATCCTTTTTGCTCCTTCGAGGAACCTCTTTACAACTTGTGATGTGAAGAAGCTTCTGCCCATCTCACCCCTTGTGTATGCCACTATAGCCGCTAGGTGAACTCTCAAGGAGGACGAGCTGAGCTTTTTGTCCAGTAAGTGTGTCAGGTACTTCAGTACCGTGGAGTCCTTCTTCATTTTATTGTGGAGTCTCTCCCTCCTGCACCACATCGTGAACCTTTTCCACTTTGCGACATAGCACTTCCTTGTGCTGGGCCTTCGTGCCTCCCGAAGGACCCTGAGGGTGCTCTCTGGCAGTTTTAAATGTGTGAATTCGATGTCCTCAGGAGCCATGCTACTAGGCTTATGCTCTCTGGTTCTGGGTGCAGCACCTCTCCGTTCTGCATGGAGAGCAGGTCCTTTCTCCTGCTGAATCTGTGGGGCGCACACTGCGCCATCTCCATGATCTGCGAGTACCAAGTCTGCCTCGCCCACTGCGGCGCGACCAGTATCAGGGTCATGGTGCTCGCCCTGCACTTGCTCAGCACTCTGTGTATCAGCGGTATCGGGGGAAAAGCGTATGCAAATTTCCCGGACCAATCTATCCATAGGGCATTCCCAAGGGACCCTTCTTCGTGTTGTCTGGATGCAAAGTTTCGGCATTTCGCATTCTGGCGTGTTGCAAACAGGTCCACTGATGGTGTCCCCACCTGTTGAACAGCCTCCTCGTCTCCTGAGCATTGAGCTCCCACTCGTGGGATGCCGAGGTCTGTCTGCTCAGCCAGTCTGCCTGAATGTTCTCCTTCCCTGGTAGGTGTATGGCTAGCAGGTCTATCTGGAGAGGGATGGCCCACCTCCATATCTCCTGCGCCAGCGTCGAAAGCGTTGTCGACTGTGTTCCACCCTGTTTGTTGATGTAGAACATCGCCGTGGTGTTTTCTGTCTGTAGCAACACCCTCTGCCTGTACAGTCTTGTCTGGAAGGCTTTCAGTGCAAGGAAGATTGTCTTCAGTTCTGGTAATTGATGTGCTTTGTTGCATCTGCTGGCGTCCACAGGCCCCTCACTTTGAGTTCCTCCATGTGAGGGCCCCATCCCTTCAGGGATGCGTCCGTGGTGATGGTCACTGTCGGAGTTGGGAGTGTAAGAGGCTGCCCCCTTGTTAGGTTCTCCAGGGTCCACCATGCCATCTCCTTCTGCACTGCGTGCGTCACCACCACAAGATCCTCCCAACTGCCCGAAGCCTGTGACCATTGTTCCTGCTGCCATTCTTGCATGGGTCTCATGTGGAGCCGCACATTCGGCACTAGGTGGATGCATGATGCCATCATTCCCATGATCTTGCTCGCAGTCCTCACTGTCCGAGCTTGCCCCTTCCGGTATAGGTGAGTTTCCTTGACTAGTGCCTTTGCTCTCTTCTCGCTGGGGAACACTTTGGCCTGTACGGTGTTGATCTCTGCCCCCAGGAAGATCTTCACTTGCTCCGGCTCCATTGATGATTTCTTCCAATGGACGGAGAACCCCAAGTTTATGAGTGTGCTCGTCACTGTATGTGCGTGCTGCTTGCACTTCTGGTACAAGCTTGCTTTCACCAGCCAGTCGTCGAGGTAAGGGTATACGTGTATCCCCTGTCTTCGTAAGTGCACTGCGACTGCCGCGAGGCACTTCGTGAATACCCTCGGTGCTGATTTCAGTCCGAAGGCCAGCATTGTGAACTGGTAGTGGCCTCCTCCGATAGCGAACCTGAGCATATGCTTGTGCTTGTCGTTCATCGGTATGTGTAAGTAGGCGTCCTTGAGGTCTATCGTGACCATGAAGTCTCCGACCTGCAACTGCGGCAGCACCTCCTGCAAGGAGGTCATTTTGAACTTTTGTGTTCTTATGAATTTGTTGAGGAACCTCAGGTCTAGGATGTTTCTCATTTTGTCGTCGACCTTTGGTACTAGGAAGTACGTCGAGTATATTCCCTTGTTCCTTTCCCTGAAGGGAACTCTTTCTATGGCCTTTTTTTGTAGAAGTTCTTGCACTTCTTCCTGAAGTCTCGCCAGCTGTTCTTTTGCTGGTGGCTTCCCCCTTGGTTTCCTGTTTGTTGGTTTTTTCTCCAACTCCAAGCAGTATCCGAATTGAATGATGTTTAGGATCCATTTGTCTGATGTTATTTCTCTCCATTCCTGGAGATAGAACTTTAATCTTCCTCCCACTGGTGTCATGTGGTCGTAGGTCATTAGATTGTCCTGACCCCTTTGTACGCGGTGCCCCCTGGGATCTTTTCTGTGGTCGGGCACCCGGGGGACTGTGAAGTCACTTCGAGGTGGGCTGCTGCCCCCCTCTTCTATTCTGGCCACGTCCATTTCTCCCTCGAAAGGACTGACCCCTTGGTTGGTATTGCCAGGACTGCTTCTGGTGACCTTGCTGAGCCTGCGAGTCTGCCTGGTGCGTCTGCTGGAAGGCCTGGTGCGATGTACCTGGTTGGTTTCCACCTCTTCCGCCGGGCCTCCGTGCCGGGGTGCCTCTTCTGTTGCCTCTGAACTGCAAAGCCCCCATGGATCTTGCAGTCTCGTTATCTTTTTTGAGTTGGCATAGTTTGTCGTCAACCGTTGCTCCGAAAAGTGTTTCGCCGTTGAACGGTGTGTTCAGGATACTGTGTTGCACCTCGGGTTTGAACCCTGAGATCCTGAGCCAGGCGTGTCTCCTCTCCGTGACACCCATCATCATTAGCCTGCTGGCGGTGTCTGCTCCGTCCAGGGCCGCCTTAAGGCAAGAATTTGCCGCGTTCTTCCCTTCTTCTACCAATTTTTCGGCCTTCTGCCTGGCCTCTTGGGGTAGGTCCTTCACCAAGTGCCCCAGTCCCTCCATGATTTGGTACACGTGCCTGTTTAACAGGGCGTTGGAATTAGCCATGCGCCAGTGGGTCGCGGCATTTCGCTCGATCCTTCTCCCCACCAGATCCATCCTCTTGCTCTCCTTATCCGGCGGTGGGCCCGAGGTAGTAGATACGCTCGCCCTCTTCCTAGCTGTGGCCGTGATAATGGAGTCAGCGGAGACCTCGCCTCAAATGTAGGCCGGGTCCTTCGAGGAGTGCTTGTATTTTTTCTCTGTTCTGGGAGTTACTGCCTTGCATGTAGCGGGCTCCTTGAACGCTTCCTTTCCCTGCGCCAAGACGCTCTCGAGCATTGGGAGGAACTGGCTTCTTGTTTGCGTTGGGAGCAAAGTCTCTAGCAGGAAGTCTGCTTTCTGCTTTTCCTCGTCGAGTTTCAACTTGAATGCAGTCGCGGCAGATTGTATCGCCGAGTTGTATGCCCCGATGTCGTCCGGCGGCGAGGGTCTCGAGGGGTACGAGTCGACCGCCTCCTCCGGGCTCTCGGTGTCGACGTCTAGGTAGTCCTCCTCGCGTGGATCAGAGGTGACCGACTCGTCGTCCACTCTACTGCTCTCTTCGCCCTCGTAGCTGTAATCCTCGTAGGGATTCTCTTCAGCTTCCCGGTCGTCGACCATCTCGTCGCTAGGCACATGGTCGTCGACATGTTCCTCTTCCTCCTCGACCAGATCTAGCACGGCGTGCTTGGTCTTGAGTGCGTTCACGATTCCACACATCTCGGCGGCGACCTCCTTCCTTCGCTGCAAGAGGCTCGCCATCTCGGCTTCCAGCCGGCGTCTTTTCCTTTCTACCTCGGCCGCGTTCTCGACTTCGGAACGTTCGGCTCCTCTCTTCTGCGCCTGGCTCGGCGTCGAGATCTTCGGCGTCGACGGCTTGGACGTCGAACTGGATTTCGGGTCCTTGGACGTTGCCGAGGCTTTAGGGTCTTTCTCCCTCGGCGTCGATCGGTCCTTTTCGGCGACGATCTTTGACGCTTTCTGCTGGTCAACAGCCTTCGGCGCCAGGGACTCCTTCTCTGAGGATCCGCCGGGCCTGCTTGTGGTCGCGGACGGCAGATGTCGCTGCGTCGGCGCCTTCGGGCTCTTGGCCTCGAGCTTTCGAGACTCAGGGTCTCTGGTGTTCTTATGGGACGTCGAGTCTCCTACCTTATCAGGTGTCTTCTTGTAATCGGTCTCTACGACCGTGTAGCCGTCGTCTTCTGCGGCAGCATTGTCCTCCTCCTCTGAGGACATCCCCAGCTCGTACAGCGATGGCGTCGGGGATTTTCCTCCGAGGGCGGCGTGTGCTACCCTCTGTCTCTTCCTCACTTGGAGGGTCTTCTGGGCGAAGACGGCGCAGGCGTTGCAGTCCTCGCTTCTGTGTTCTACCGGTAGGCAGAGGTTGCAAACCGGGTGCTGGTCTTTTTGTGCGTACTTCTGTCTGCAGTTCGGGCAGAACTTGAACGGCGTGTTGTCCATCCTCGTGCGTTCAGGCCTCACTGAGCGCGTGGACGTCGACGATCGTCGAAGTTCTCGAGGTTTTCACTTTCTCTCCTCTTCGTCAGTTTTCTGCGAAGTCTTCTCTGGTCTTCTTCTTCCAATATCTTCTCCAACTTCCACTCTTTTCAGTACTTTCTCCAAAAATGTCTGGAGCCCAAACGGGAACGATCCAGACCCGACCACGGAAAAAAGAATCTGAAGATGGCGCCCAAGAGTGGGAGCTTCCGCAGGAAGCATGCCGACGTCACCGGAAATGCGCCCGAGGAGGTGTGACGCCGACGCCCACAAGGGCTACAAAAAACAAAAAAAACAAAAAACAAAGAAAAGACTACGAATCCGGACCCAACCACAAGACCGCGGAATATGCACAGCATAGTGAATCCAGAAAGATTCACGCTGCAAAATTGGGACCATTGTACAGACCACAATGGCAGCTGGGGTACAGTTTAATGGTGAGGGTGTAATTTACGCTGTGTCCAATGTTATTTGTTGCTTGTGAATCAATGAGGGGGCAAAGGCCGATTATAGTAAATTGTAGAGAGGAACTCTATCAATGTAGCGCCAACATTACGACAAGGGCTGCTTCCCTGAATCCTAACTTTTAAGTTACACAGCCTTTGGTCCACGTCTAGGCACGAGAGAGCAGAAGCAGCAGACTATCACCCATAACCACAGGTTCAATCAGATACTGGTCCCTCCAGCTTCTCTCTCAGACACAATGTCGCTATAATGTTGGCCCTTTGACCACTCCATGTCAGACTTCCTTTTATCCTAATCTTATCACTGAAGTTCCACTCGCTGGCTTACAAAGGAGCAAAGTGTTTCTACTTGTGTTGACTAACAAGTGACTGTCTCTCGCTTGGATTTCAGCACATGAAGTCCACATCGGTATCGTCCCTGGATACAGTGGGACTGCCATCTCCAGGCCCGGTGCCCCCTGCACCTCTCCCCACCATGCTGAGCCCACCTGCATCAACCTTTATGAAGGGCCACAGACGGTCAGCTTCCTGCGGCTCTGCTTTCATCTCTCCCTCCACGTCTGAGGTCACCCCGAAGGATGAAAACTCGGAGTGTCTCATCATACGGGTACAGATGGCCCTGGAGAATGGCAACATGTACAAGAGCATCCTGGTAAGTGACCTCATGGCAGGCGCCCCACCATCCTGTCCTGTGATCTCATAACATCCTTTGCCACAACACTCTGGAGTGACCTTTGCATGACTGGTCCCCAAAGTCCTTCATTGCGACTGCAAAAGGCCACGCCCCAAGGGCCACAGAATCTCTGTAGAAACATGCAGGTGGTACTCCTTAATATTCAGGCTCCATAAGACTCTGTGCTGTGCCCCTAAAATTAGCATCTCAACGTTCCATAGAGTGTCCCAATGAAACGTTACTCCATGGTAACATATAAGTACTTATCTGTGAAAGGTGTGACTCAAATAGATGGACTCGCCATAGAACAATGTTTCGGCTTCACCTTGTGCAGGTAGTGCAAGATTGTTTGTCAGTTTGCATCATGATTGCATTTGGTATGTAAGATGTGTTTTTATTTTGTAAATTCAGCAGTGTCAGCCAAACGGTAGCCAAGGAAGAGGTAAACCCAGCAGCAGCCCCTCCTTAAGGGCGGAGGGGCCCGCCTCCTCACTTTTAGTCAACATAAAGAGTTTTGGTCAGGCTAATCGAAGGTCAGCCTGACAGACACTCTTTATTTTTAGGTCAGGCAGCCAGGAGCTAACCATGTGGTAAAAGGCGTCTGGCTGCCTGAGCTGAACTGTGCCGGGCTGAAGATGTCACAGCCCCCTGGGCATGACCTCCGCAGCCTGGCAAAGAACTTCAAGGCCCTCCCCCTCGTGATGAGGGGGCGAGTCACTGATAGCCTCGGACCTGGGTGCTTCAGTTTAAGCCCTGAAGTGCCCCGTCCGAGAGTCCATCAGGGATGCCTCATCACAAAGTGGGGTGGGATGGTGTCACTTACCACATGCCACTTTGGGACGAGGCAGGGACTGCCGCCTTCTCTCATTGGCTGATCTAAGGTTAGCGAATGAGAGGAGGCCTTCTGGAACCACCAAGGCTTATGTCTCCAGGATGCTACAGAAGGTCGGTGTTATGTTTTTTAATGTTTAAAGCATGTGTGTGTGTGTGTATGAATGTATGTGTATTTGTGAGTTTGTGCTGTGAATGGGTGTGTAAGTGCTTGTGAATGCATGGGGATGTGAGCGAGTGAGTATGTAGATGGGTGAGTGTGTGTGCGCCATGTACCCTCTCCCGCTTGAATTATCGGCAGCCACTGGGTAAACCACTGAAGAACCTGCCCTCTATGCCCACACTGTATGCCGGTTCTCCAGAGGAACTGTATGGTTGACCATGTCAAAGATAACAAACCGATCAGGTAGGATCTGCCATTGATGAGTAAGAGCTTGTGGATTTTCTGAAGCACAGCCGTGTCTGTGCTGCAGCCTGATCTAAACCCACCTGTAAGTCATGAAGGACACCTCAAGTTACTGCCCATTGACTTGGTTGCGAAGGATCAGTCCGCGATGGATCAGCCAGAAATGGATCAGCCAGAGATGTGTCAGCCAGAAATGGATCAGCCAGCGATGGATCAGCCAGCGATGGATCAGCCAGCGATGGGTCAGCCAGCGATGGGTCAGCCAGCGATGGGTCAGAAACTGTTAGGATATGTGAATTATTGCAGGCTCACACACACAAAAACCTCCATCAGATAAGAGTCCGCAGATGGTTTCTAGCAGGACCCTGTGCAGATTGTGCGTCTTCAGCATTAGATGGACATCAGATGTGGGGCTCTAGTACCTTCTTCAGTCCAGGTCAACTAAACTCACTGTGGAGGTGCTTGTTGCAAGTCCAGTTAAGCAAAATTGAGCTGCAATTGCTGAGGCTTCCTGCCTCTGGTCTTCACTTGACACTGGAGTACAGAAAGATTGGATAAACAAGATGTTTGTACGGAACATCTGGCAATGCAGAAGAAAGGAACGAATGCCGAGAGACTTTGCGGGCAGGGTCTTGTGTGGTTTCTCCCTTAATGTAATGGAGCTTCAGCAGAGAGGGCTGCAGGGTACCATCATTCAGAATCTGATGTTTCAGTTTAATATTTCTGCCAGTTTGCTATTCTTTGCAGTTGCTGCTAGTCCCATGTAGGCAGCAAATAGATCAAGAGTGCTGGTTCTATCAGCAGACTAACCTTCTAGGTCCTGTCTCAGCTTTGTAGATGTGAACGCGATCCGCCACTAGTGAAGTCAGCTTGTTTCTGAGCACCACTCGAAGACACAGGACATAGTTACTAATATCTCAAGGCGTCCGCTTCATGAAGAAACTTCTCGTACCTGGATCATACCCATGCCACAGGTTTCTGGGGGTCTCCTGAGAATATGGCCCATGGTTCTGGTACCTCTTCTAAAAGGGAAGTTTAACCGTCATGAATCCGTGTGTATGCCCTTAGCCACATTTGCCGTCATGTAGTTAATCGTGATTGTATACTAATTTCTCTTTTCAATATGACCCCCGTATTGATGCATGTACTGGAGGTACGCAACATTTGCATGTCCGGAGCATAGCCTCATTTGTGAGTCTCCTTTGCTCCTTTTGCTCTTTGGTTCTTTTTCAGTTTTCTTTTGTTGTTTTTGTTGGTTGGCGTATTAGTGGTAAGTTCGGTTCATTTATTAGGTTTTTGTGTATTTCGGTTTGAGCGAGCATGGATGCACCTATTGGATGCTCGAGTTCTCGCTGTTCATTTCCGGGTGACCCTCTTGTGGTAACAGTTCAAATATGCAACCTCTTTGAGCTGGTCTTAGTTCTATTTTGAGGATTCCCACGGGGACTACTCCAAACAGAAAGATATTTGCAGTTTCGTTTGATGTGTTGAATCATAATTTGGTGATGATTAATAATTTGCGCTCAGTGAGCGCTTTGGTTACTTCATGTCAGTCGTATGTTTTTGGCGATATGCACTCTGGCTGTCGTTACGGGCACCAGTGAGTTTTTTTTATATATTTATAGATTTATTGGAAGGTTAATGAGAGAATTTTTGATGCGTGGTGAAAACGTGGGGTTTCGATGTGTTCGTATTTCAGTTGAACCATGATTCATGATAGTTACATGTGGACGATTTTGCACGCATGTCACAACATGGTTTCACATTCAATCAACTACACTGTTTTGTGTCTTGTGTCAAATGTATATTTTTTTATATGTTGAAGCATGCCCTGATGAAGGGTCTGTGAGCCGGAATGCGTTGGGTTGTTGTATTGAATAGGAAGAACAATACAACCATACTATCACCGATAGATTATACTAAGAGTGAATATACATACATGAATCAATTGGAAAGCAATGGATGATGACTATTTTTTTTTTCATTAACGCATCTTTAAACCAGTGAGATACAATCTGGTGTGGCACTGATTTAGAAGTGATCCGGCCCAAGAGTGGTATGAAATGCAGTGCGTCTTTGTACTGATATGCATGTTTGTTGCTGTCGCCAAATCTGTCCCCTTTTCTAAACGGCCACGTTCTGGACATGATGAGGCAGCCAATGGTATGAGCTTTGTAAATAATGCTACCTTGGCTGATCCCCGGCGGAACTACAAACAGAGTTCTTCCAGTGATACCACAGCGTCTACTCATAAATCGCACATATAAGGAAATGCTTCTTTTTGTGTGGCCACCCTTTAGTTTTTGTACTGATGCTGCTGGGTTTTCGACTCTGAGAGTGCACTGAGACGGATTACCAGACCTCAGTGCCCTGATCCTAAAATGTATGCTGAATTGGCTGTACCCAATTAGAAATGGCTAACTTACCTGAAAGCCCTTAGTAACTGGTGCCCTACTACCCATGGCATGTAAGTTAGAGGGATACCCCAGGGCGTGCAGCATTGAGTGTTGCAACCTGGAGGTCCCCAGGTAAAACAAGTCCCCCAGTCCTGCACTGCAGTCTGGTAGAGCAGCTGCGCACCGCTAGCCCAGCTTTGTAGTTGAAAGCAATGGCCAAGCCACCATTTCCCCAAAACGTGTAAGTCACCCCTCTGGAAGGGCTAGCAAGCCCTAAAGGCAGGGTGCTACATATGACCCAAGCAGGACATGTACTTTACATGTCCTAACAGTAAAAACACACAGAACCACAGTTTTTACTGTGGAAAGACTTGGTCGCCCAATTGGCGAGTACAGGCAAACTACTGAACGGTGCAACCTAAATGGGCACTCGAAGGTATAAAACAACTCATTACATTAGGCCAGACTTATGTCTCAAGTCGAAATTCATGTAACTACTTGCCGTGTGGAGCCTTAGCAAAGCTGCCACTTTGTTGCCTTTAAAACTCCTGTGCCGTCCCGGGCACACATGGTGCCCGCTCCACGAACTTTCTGCTCTCCTAGAGAGACGTGCCAACAACTCTCAGGAAGGAAAACAATGAGGGACTGCAGGCCATGGAGATGCCACCTCCCTCCGCAGGAAGCCTCTTGGGTGTTAACCCCAAAAGGCAGACTTCAAAGGTGAAGCCACCTTTGAGGGGCAGATGTGTAACACCAGGGGGGAGGCTGCCCCATTGTTGAGGTAGACAGGTTGGCACAGGAAGCAGAGAGGGGAAACCAGTTGCCAAACTGGGTTCCCCAAGGGTGTGTAGCCCTGAGGTGGCCACAACCCGAGGGTGGGCTAGGAAGGTCTGAACACCGAGAGACGGTTCTCGCCATCTTGGGAGTGGGCAGAATGGCATCCTGGGATAGCCAGATGCCACACTCCACAGCAAGTGGGATGGAACTTGGTAGGCCATTGGCTACCAGCTGCTACTGCCCTGAGGGCACTTTCTGAGCCTGAAGAGGGGCCTCCTTGGCACAAAGGCCTCAGATCTCGACCGACTAAGGAGAAGGACCAAAGACTTCTCAGCTGCTCCGAGGGACCAGCAAAGAGAGGCCGCACTGTCAAAGGCTGCACCTGGTGGCTACCACAGAGAGCGTCCCTGCCATGTCCTGCTGATGGAGAAGCGTTCTCAAGAGTCCAGTCAATCCAAGGGCCAGTTGACTGGCCTCCTGTTCGCAGCACATGGACACAGCAGCTGAAGAAGCCTGCTGGGGCAAGTTGGTAGCCAACAGTCTTCAAGCCGCTACCACTGCCCCCGTGCAACACCGTGGACCAAGACGCTACACACAGAGTTCCACCCAAGTTTGCTGAGCCTGGGAGTGGTATCGCAGTGTTGCTGGGACCCTCAAGACCCAGGAAAGATTGGCCTGTGGCCGTGACAACGTGCAACTGGTAGTCCAGGGACTACTGGACTTCGGCCAGACAATTTCTTTGTAGGAAGTCAACTCTGCAACCAGAGCCCCCTCACCATCTTCCTGGACCAAGGATTTCTTGCAGGAAGACCCTCCATCGACCACGTCGCATCCACAGCATCCTTCACCCCTTGCATTTGAACCACTCCGTAGGAATCCGTTCCAATGCAGATAAAGCACCTGGAACTGTTGAAGGACTGATTCTTCAGTGAAGGTAACTGTTCCTGAGGACCTTGCTGGGACCCCTGACTAGCTCCCTGTTGGAGTTGGGCACCCCAAGTACTTCTAACCGACTGCACTGACATTTACCTCAGTTTCCTTTGAAAACGTTTGAAAGTGTCCAATTCATTGTTTTTGCCAAGGCTTGTTCGCTGTTGAAAAAATTGCTTTGATTCTTTGTTACTTGTAAAATCTATATCTCCGGAACACTCCAGTGGATCTTATTCATTCTAGTGTCTAAATTATTATAAAAATAGTCTATTTTTAGGAATATTTTTGTTACCCAACTCAATGATACTCATTTTATCGATCTCGAACGGAGGAAAGATAGAGTGGGCCATCAAGATTCAAACTTGTGGCCATGGGGGTTGCACAAAGAGGGATTCATTAGTCCACTGAGCCAACCGGCCCAGCTTTGCAGACACCTCACGTCATGATGAAAAGGGGTTTGGCCACATGACAACTCAGTTGTAAACAGAGACTCCAGATCTTTAAAATGTATAATTGGTAAGTTTGTTTACTAAGAACTTCCAGTGCATCACCTAAACAAGAAGAGGTGTACAGTACTATATATGACTATTCATTTACAAACCAGTTTTTTAGTTCCAGAATGTATTGCTAGGGGTCTGCGGCCTTTTTCTCTCTGTACAGAGAAGATGCATAGAGCAGTTTGCTGACTGCCAGGGACCCACCGGTTGGTGACTTACGACATGATTTGCTGTGGGTACAATTCACAGTTGACTTTTAAGTGCTGATTTTCGGGAGGCTGAACTAGTTTTGACATGTATGATATTTTGGCTGTTCCTACGCAACCTGATCTTAAAACCATTGAGGGGTCCCTCGCAGCTCGCAGGGCGCCAGAGAAACTATAACAAAGAGCCGGCATAGTATCGCATTGCATAGCGTTTCAGTGGTCACCGCTAGTAAGGGACCGAGACAAGAAAGTTTCAGAGGATCGCGGCGAATTCTGGATCCTGCTTCGATGGTGTAATATTTCCCATTACAAGTGGCTACCGCATCACCATTTCAACCAACCTATATTGCTTATATATAAATACTAGCAGCCCACCCCAGCGTTGCCTGGGGCAGAAGGGGGCTGGGGGCAGCATTTCCAGAATGCAGCAGCGTTGCCTGGGGCAGAAGGGGGCTGGGGGCAACATTTCAGGCTTGGGTACACTCCCGCCCCCGCCCCCGCCCGCCCCGACTTTGCCCAGACCACCTCCCGCCCGCCTCCCCCCTCCCGCCTCACCTTTGCCTTTGCCTTACCCCGCCTTCCCCGACATTGCCCAGACCGCCTCCCGCCTCGCCTTTGCCTTTGCCTTACCTGAGCCGCCGCTCTTCCCCGCGCTCTGGAATTCACCGCCACTCCTTGCTGCTCGTCACCTCTCCTCCCCGCCTGTCATCATCACGCACGTTGCGGACATCGCTAAGTCGCGGCCAGCGCTACGTCACGGCCGGCGCTACTTTTAGGGGACTACTTTGTTTTTAAAGTTTAATTTTTTAATTTACGTTTTATTTTTTGTTTTATGCAGCCTATGTCCATCTACACACCCTGAGGATTACAACATTGTATTGGGTGTGTGGACTGACGCTGTGGTTCCTGAGTTTACCTTTTCCAAAAGGTTTCTGTTCTCTCTTTTTAATAGTAGTATAGATGAGAAATGTATATTGCATGGCTTTAGGTTTATTGTGTGTTCTTAGAGTTCCAAAATGACTACCATGTCTAGCAGTCAGTCTTGACTGCTAGTCCTCCAGACTCAAGTGCCTTAATGTGGAGCTTCGGTATCCACAGAGTGCAGGAGCACTCGAGGACACAGAAAAGGACTGCCCAAGACCCAGAGAAAAAGCCTCACGAAAGCTACCACTAACTCTCTTGGGTGGGACGGATCTTAAGACACGTGCGGGCTCAGCAACAAGGTTCCCGCTTGGGCTGGGCGTCACACAAGCTGAGTTCCTTATTCACCATTGAGATTTTATCTGGGTGGTATTCAATTAATAGGGGAGAAGTGGCAAGTGGCTGCATCTTTTGTTTGTGTGGGTGATTTTGTCCTTTTTGTTGTGATTTTTTGTGCTTGCTTTATGTGTGTGGGCCACTGCGTCCATGTCCCCGTGACCTCTTATGTTTGTTACTTGTATGTTTTATTCCTCTCTTCCCTCCTGTCCTCTATAGATTACCAGTCAGGATAAGACACCGGCAGTGATCACCAAGGTGTTGGAGAAGCACAACCACGACCGCCTCGGAGCCGCCAACTACCAGCTGGTGCAGCTGCTGCCCGAGGAGAAGGGTGAGAGATGGCAGAGGGGAGGTGGCAAAGTGAGAGATAGGGGCATGAGATGATGAGGGGGTGAGAAATGAGGTGGGAATAAAAAACATGAGATGGTGGTAATGGGGATAAGAGAAATGAGGTGTGGAAGTTGCAGAGAGACACAAAAGACACGGGGTGTGGTGAGAGATGAAGAGTTGCAGAAGATGTGAGACATGAGGTGGTGAGCACAAGAAGAGGGATGAGGCAGTGAGGAGGACATACATGACATGATGGATGAAGTTAGAACGAGGAGGGGGACAAGGTGGTGAAAACAATGAGAAACACTGGAATGTTGAGGATGAAAGGAGTGAGTTGCTGAAGAGGATGAGATACACATGGGTATGAGGGAAGGGAGACATGAGGTGAGGGAAGGAGTCCGTAGTATGACCCAGTAATGGGTAACAGATGAACTGAGGTAGAGGTGAGGTGAGATTGATGAAGAGGATGTGAAATGTGTATTGAAGAGACATGGATGAGGGATATGAGGTGAGAAGGTCAAGGGTTGAGGTGATGAGAGGTGAGGGGTGTGTGAGATACAGTGAAGTTGGCCATCATCGGACAAATGGATGGAGATAAGAGGTTGAGTGGAAGACAAGGCTCTGTGGAGGGTGATGGAATCTCCTCTGCCTGAGCCCCTAGCCATGAGAACCCGTCCGCAATGCATCTGTAAGCTCTTCGAACACTGGGGGAAAATTTCGGAGTGAAGGTGTCGACTGCACACCATACAGCAGACTGAGTGTCATAAGAATAATCAGAGGCAAAACTGAAAACAAACAAGTCCATTGCGCTTGCCGAAAGACTGAAGTGCAGTTACTGGGATTACTGCACTTTAAAAAATCGCCACTGCTGGGGCAATTCAAATGTTCGGTCCTCTGAGTGAACAACCTTCCCCTGACCTTTACATTCCACTCTGCAGGAGAGGAAGCAAAATATGATATAACAGCAAAATATTGTAGTAGTGGCTATTACGGTGTAATCAGGACAAACGAGGACGACTATGCTGTGTGTTTGTCAATCTGCGACAACGTAGTAAAGTTTTCTCCTACAATTCTTTGCTTGTTGTGAGATACAAACAGAACAAATATTATAAAAGGACTGGCTGTCCGACAGAGGAACGGCCACCGTTTCTCTTCCTTGTCACACTGACCCCCCCATCCCCTCAATGGAAGATGGCGCCACTGACTCCTCCTCTGTGTATCCCTGATCGGGGAGCTACCTTAAATTCTGGTGATACCCCAGCTCGGATGACTGTGTCTGTTTTGAGTGCCACAGTACTACAAAAGCGCTGAAAATTTCCATCCTTATTTTCCTGGGGCTGGGTATTGAGGGTGTCTGCTGGGATACGCAGAGTGCTTCCTCTTGGTATCACCAGCAGATGACTTCATAGACCCTTTGCTATACCAAATCGGAAGGAGGCTTTGAGCCGCAGATTCCTTACCTTAGAAGACTGAATCTGAAAAAGTTTCTTGAGCTGTGCCCATGCGTGCGGGTAAGTGGCGTTGTTCTGTTCCCCGTGGCATCATCATCCGCGGCGAAAGTGACACACACAATGCCTATATAGGAGCCACACCAGCACGCTGATGTCAGTTCTTTTCTTTCCATGCCAGTCAGCGCAGATGTGGGGAGAGTTACCCCATGTGATTTTTTTACTACCTCTTTTCGACAGTTTGTTGAAGTGTTTTCAGTTTTTTTTATCCTGGTGTGGCAGGATATGTCATCCAAGAAGTCCGGCTTCAAGCACTGCAGGGCCTGTCACCGCTCGATGTTGGTGACAAACCCTCACCTTCTATTGCTCAGGTGCCTTGACCGCAACCAAGGCCTGAAAGCCTACTTTGATTCCCGTACAAAGCGATCCCTCAAGCTCCTGGCAGTTCGACATGCAACACCGTGACCAGAACCAGATTCTGGTAGAGACGGAAGTCCCGGGAGCTGTCGCGGAGTCCAAGAAGCTCATTGCACTCAAAGTCGTGTCATTCGGGTAAGTCCTGCCACCTCGTCCATCAGCCAACGAGACGAGGGAGCGTCACTTGAGACCTGGCTCAAGGTTGAGCTAGAGCGTGAGCTGACTCCATGCCTCCCCAAGTTTCCAGGAGCCAGAGCAAACCCCGGCCAGTTGAAAGTGTTTTATGAGGCTATGCATCTCATATTTGCGTGGCCCATTCCCTTTGGCGCACCTTTGGGCCCCACGGGAGTGAGAGGGGCCCTACTGGATTCACGCCGGCGGCTCCGGTGCCTGTTGGGCCCCAGGGATCCACCGATGGATCAGGATCGGCGCTGGTCATGCCATGTTGACCTTTCCCGGCGTATCCTGAGGCTTATGCCCCAGAACCATCCCTATTTACATCCCCAACTCCGGCACAAAGCCAGAGAGGCGTCGCCCGATGCCGACTCCGGTCCCAACTGGAGCCATGCCTTCCAGGCTGCAGTCTGAGCCCTATTCCTATGGGCTAGGGCTCAGCGGGGGGCGCTGGACTCTGAGGAATACTAGCATTATGACTTCTTGAACATGTATGAGGATCTGGGTGAAGCCAGAGGGCTGGACACGTCTCCAGATACTGGCTTTTTTTCTCCTCCTACCATGGGTACGGAGGAGGGAGCTTTATTCGCCATAGTGGTGCGAAGGACGACGGAGGTCCTGGACCTTAGCTTGTCCTCCGTAGCAGTCAAAACTAATGTTTTGATGGAAGGGCTTCAGCCGGGAGTGTGCCCTTCAGAACCACTTCTCCCATTTAACAAAACACTTCCTGATGTACTGCTTGGACTGCGTCCAAGCCCAACACAGGGTCTCCTGTGAACAGAACAATTGCCCGCCGCCACTGCCCCACTCATGGGAACACAAAATTGCTCACTGAACACTCTAGCAGGGAGAGCTTGGTGTCGAAGCCTCCACTTCACATGCAAATCCTGGCGTATTCCCAACTGCACCGCCGGATCGTGAATCCAAGAGGCTGGACAATTTAGACAAGAAAATGTTTTCTTTCACCAGCCTGCCATTGCAGTCGATAAACACTGCATGCCTTTTGGGCTGCTATTCTCTCACTCTGTAGAATACGTTGCGCATGTGCTGCCTTCGGTCCCGGAGGAGGCACAGACGTGCTCTCCCAGGCTGTTGCCGACTGGAGGGATGCAGCTAAGTTAACCATTACATGAGAACTAGACACCACCGACACACTAGGCAGATCGGTTTTAACAGTGGCCCGGGGGCACCACGCCTGGTTGAGAACTACTGTTTTTTCTGGGGATGTCCAGTCATCATTCATGGTCGTGCCCTTTCTCTTCAGAGACAAGGTGGATTGGGCGCTGGATCGCTTTAAAGTCAGCAAGGCTACGCCCATGTACTTGGGCCTTTCCATGGCCTCTCGTCATCCTGAACCTGCCTTTCACTCCTTTTGTGGTCAAGAAAGGCGCAAACAGCCACATCTTTACCCACCCTGGCACCACGGCGCACAAACATTCCAGCCTGTGCATGGCCGTGGACGCGATACCTACTGGTTGGGTAGCCAGCAGTCAGGTTTAGTCCATGGGCATCAGCAGCCTCGAAACCCTCCTCGTCTGCCTGTTTATCATCATGAGCAGGATTCGCCATCATCTACTTCACTGGCAGTCCATAACATTGGACAGGTGGGTTATGCAGATTGTCTGAAGGGGCTACTCCCTCACCCTTCGAGACTTCCTCTCCCGACATGCCACCTACTTACAACAGGCTGATGGAGGACCACCTATCCCTTCTCCACCAGGAAGTGGCAGCTCTTTTGGCCAAAGGATCCATAGAGAGATTGCAGATGCCAGAAGTAGGTCATGGTTGCTGTTTCCTCTACTTTCTGATGCCCAAGGATGGAAGCCTTCGTCCTATCCTCGACCTGCGCTCTCTCAATTTCTTCCTCAAGAAGAGAAAGTTCATAATGCTCCTACTCGCTAAGTCCTATCTGCCCTGCACCCAGGTGACTGGATGGTAGAGGTGGACTTGCAGGCCTCATATTTCCACATTCCTGTCCTGCTTGCCCATAGGCATCATCTGTGGTTCACGGTGGGCCGGGGGCACTTTCAGTTCACTGTGCTCCTCTTTGGCCTTACCAGCGCCCCTCAGGTGTTCACTAAGGTGATGGCGGTGATTGCAGCTGATCTGCGGAGATCAGAGGTGACGACTGGCTATTGAAGTTGGGCTCGCCCGACGCTGTCATCCTCCACCTCCAGACTACAGCAGACCTCCTGAATTAAACTGGGGTTCACTATCAACGTGCCAAAGTCACACCGGACTCCCTCTCAGACACCCACTCAGAGCTATTCTGGACACAGTGCAGTTTCAGGCCTTTCCTCCAGAACTGCGAGTCCAGGATATTCAGGCTATACCGATGCTTCAGCCTCTGTTCTGGATTTCGGTGAGACTGACTCTGTGCCTGCTGGGCCTCATGGCCTCCTGCATCCTACTTGTGACACATGTCCGTTAGCATACACAGGCTCTGCAATGGGACCTGAAGTTCTAGTGGGTGCAGCATCAGGGGAATCTCTCTGATGTGGTCCTAATCTCAGAGGGAACTGCACAGGACCTCCAGTGGTGGATTACAAACTGCGATGAGGTCAGAGGCAGACCCCTCACCCTTCCCCAACCAGATCTGACATTAGTGACAGATGCGTCACTCCTGTGATGGGGTGGCCATCTGGGAGATGTGGAGATCAGAGGACTCTGGTCTTCAGGGGAATCCGGAGTCCACATCAACCTGCTGGAGCTCTGAGCGATCCAATTCGCATTGAAAGCCTTTCTACCCTTCTTCCAGGAAAGGCTAGTGCAAGTGTTCACAAACCACACCACTGCCAGGTGGTACTGCAACAAGCAGGGCGGGTTGGTGTCATGGAACTTTTGTCGAGAGGCCCTGCATCTCTAGGCATGGCTGAAACAGCAGCACATATCACTGGTGTTTCAACATCTAGGGGGCTTTCTGAACGCCAGAGTGAACAAACTCAGCCGCAGATGCCTTGTGGATCACGAATGGCGTTTTCATCCAAAGGTGATGTACCAATTGTATAACAAAACTTGAGGAGGCCCCCCCCTGCAAAGTGCATGGAGGGGGACCCCCATCCTCTGGACCCACTCAGGAGCTCTAAGGCCTGCCCATGTACTGTACTCGGCAAGGCCCTCCTGGAGCCCGCCCCCCCTGCACTGCAGGGGTTACTGTTACGCCAATGTGGTGTATGATCTCTTTCAGCAGTGGGGAAAGCCTTGGTCAGATCTGTTTACCACTGACGAGAATACGTTGTCAGCAGTTCTGCGTGATGGAGTTTCCAAGGTGGCTGTTGTTTGGAGACACTTTTCATCTTGAGTGAAGCTCAGGCCTCCTGAAGGCCTTTCTGCCCATACCACTCCTATCCAGAGTTCACAAAAAGATCAGGAACAACTGCCTCCACGTCATGTATGTGTCTCCAGACTGGGCGCGGAGTTTGTTATATCGAGCTGTTGAGTATGACCATTTGTCCTCCGATCAGGCCACCCCTTCGGGAGGATCTTCTGTCGCAGCAGCAGGAGAAGGTTCTCCACTCGAACCTGTCAACACTAAACCTTCTTGCGTGGAGATTGAGCAGCGACCTTCCTCCCAAAGTCTGTAATGTTATTTTGGCAGCCAGGCATTCCTCCACCAAGACGGTTTACACCTACAGTTGAAGAAAATTTGCAGGATGGTGTACAGAAAGACAAATCGATCCCCTTTCTCAGGTTCTGCTTTTAATCCTTTCCCAGCAGGGCTCTGGTTTGGGCACTCGGAAGGGCTATCTCAACGCCATGTCAGCTTTACGGCAGTTGCCCTATCAGCCTTCCCACATCGAATCCCCTATTGTAAATTGGCTTCTGAAAGCTTTACATTTGTTTCCATCTTCTCCCTTCATTATACCCCAAGGGATCTCAATCTTGTCCCCACTCTCCTTCTGTGTGAGCCCTTTCACAATTGCCCAGTCAGGCTCCTTACCCTCAAGACAGCCTTTCTCGTGGCTATAACATCTGGCCGGAGGGTCAGTGAGCTTCAGGTCTTGTCCAAGCCTCCTTATCTGAACATCTACCCAGACAAATTGGTGTTTCGTACAAGAGCTTCCTTTCTCCCGAAAGTGGTTACTCGGTTGCACGCAAGCCAATCCATTACTCTGCCTACTTTTTATGCTCCGTCTCATCCCTCCAAAGAAGAGGAGTGACTTCAATGTCTGGACCAAAAAAGAGTGCGTTGTTCTGCCTTGATGTCACACGAGAGTTCCGGGTGGGCGTCCTACTCTTCATGGGGTATATCAGAGCAAAGAAAGGAGAGGCTATCTCACAATGGATTGTGCTGTGTATTAAAATCTGCTACGCATTAGATAAGAAGCAACCCCCTGAGGGGTTGCGTGTTTATTCCACCAGAACTAAAGCTGCAACCACTGTGTTAGCATGTGGACTTCTGGTCCTGGGCGTCTGCCGGCGGCACTGTGGGCTTCTCTGCACAGGTTTACCAAGCACTAATGCCTACACAGTCAGGTCTGTAGGGATGGGCATATTGCCTGTTTGGTCCTGCAGGACTTTCCCGTGTGCAATTGGTCCACAGACCCACCTCCAGGGAGGTATTACTTGTGTATTCAAAGTTAAGGAATCTGCAGCTAGAAATCTCTATCCGATGTTCAAGTTAATTAACTTTGGTAACTCCTTATCCGGTAACTCCTTATCTGGTAGAGACTATCTAGCCGCAGATTCCTTACCAACCCACCCATCCTTCACGCTCCAAAACAGATTTCTTGGAACAGGGTATTTCAGGGCCCTAGTATTCCACACCAGTGGTCCGTGTTCTTCGTGGCTCCGTGCTTCTGACTTAGAAAGTCTAGAAAAGTAACTGACGTCAGAGCGCTGGGTTGGCGCCTATATAAGCACTAAGCACTTCACTTCTGGCTCTGATGATGCCTTGCGGAGCTGAATGACGCCACCTACTGGCGCGCAGAGGTACAGCTCAATAAAAAAATATCCGAATCCAGTCTGGTGCCTGGGGATAATTCTAAGGTAAGGAATCTGTGGCTAGAGTTTCTACCAGGTAAGGCGTTACTGAAAGTTAGTAACTTGTTCTACCGGTACATATACAAATCACATATAGGACTTCCCTAGTGATTGCCCTGCACCTATTTCACACCCACTACTTCCTAAAGAGTATACCGGTGATAAGTGCTACCACAGAGACTGGACGAGGTGAGCGATGAGCTGAGCGTGTCATGACAAAGCTAACGCATGAAAGAGTGAGCAGCGGCAAGTACTAATGGGAGTTAAGGGACTGTGTGTAGGGGAGGCATGTCTGTGTGGGGAGAGACCGGTAAGGATGCTATGTGATGACAGATAGGCGCAACTTTTACCATTCTCATTTCTTTTTCCCCAGAGCTGTCCTTCCCCAGCACGGCGAACGTCTTCTACGCCATGAACTCTACCAGCAGAGACTTCCTACTACGCCGCAAGGGTCAGACAGCTCCCACTGAGGCACCTCATCGCCACCGGAATGAACTCAGCGCCACCTTCCCCAAAATCAAATCTAAGGGGATGCGCATTGCTCGGGGACTGTTCTGATCTCATGATGTTGAGTTAATAAGTAGCGACATCGCTCTAAGGCTTGAGCATCAAAGAAACTGGAGGACATCGCTGAGTCCTTACTAGGCATCCAGGTGTCGGGCCACAACACCGTGCGGCGTCTTGGTGCAACACCGGAGAATCCGGATAACATCTCACTCTGTTCTAAAGAGCATCTTGCTGCAGCCTAGGTCGAGAATCAGGGACCTCTGTGCTTCTGAAGAGCATCTGGCAACCACTGAAGGAACCTCAACGACCAAAGAAGGTATTTCACTCCTTCCAAACAGAGGGCTCAGGAACCAGTGGACAATCTGTGGGCATCTTACAGTGGAAACACAACCCATTCAGGATGTCTTGTGATGTGAGTGAAACCCAAGGTCTGCTTGTGAGGACGTCTCATTACAGAGAGACCAGATATCTCTAAAGCCAGGATCTCCTGCAGGAGCAAATCTATCACCCGAGAACCAGGTCTACCAAACACTACAGACAAGTATGTTGCAGGACATTGTACATATCCTCTGCTGTGGGAGTCATGCGGCAATGCAGTGAGCTGCTAAGTGTCATCACCAGGACAACCTGTCAATCTCAGGAGCACCAGAAATAACTGGTTAGAAACTCTTTGGAAGTCTGACTGATTACCTCGTCTATGTCGAGACTGTGAGGAGATCTCACTTGGGCGCATGCTATCCAGGTCCACCAAGCTGGGTCTTTGGAAGGAGCGGCACAACGGTCTCTGCATGGTGAGGCGGGTCTGCCCCTACTCTGGAGTGTGGTTACAATCTTAGAAGACAAGATTTGGTTTGCACTAAGTTCTAACAGTGGTTGAACTCATACCTTTAGATTGATGCTTTAGCAAACATGCTGGACTGCCTAGCAGAGGAGAAGACAGGTTCCCAGAAGAGGATCTACTCCATATCCCTGTGCAGTGGGAAATCTGTGAGTGGTCTGGCCCAGACTCAGAGTGCCAAGATATTTGATCAGAGGTAATCAAAGAGTGCCCCCTTAAAACATCATATGAGAGAGGTCAGACAGAGACTCTCAGTAATCTTAAATGCTTCCTGTGAGGAGCAGAGGTGGACAGACTGGAACGCGAGACAACAGGTGTGTACAGAAGGTTTGACTCGCTGGGGGTAGAATGGACATGACTGACCGAGTATCTGTAGAGGCCAAGGCAGTCACTAACCCTGCTTCTTACCCTGATCAATGAATCTTACCTCAGAGATGATGGTCACTCGCCCGCTTAACCCGTTATACATTCCAAGAGCAATCATCTCTCTCTCGAAAGACTGCTATGGGTCACATAATTCCGGGGGTATAGCTTAGTCAGTAAGATTGGGGGGTGTAAGCTTCAAATTTACTGACAATCATGCTGGAACTTAATGTTAAAATACATTAAACAACAAACAGGACCCATGAGAGGAGCTTAAGAGGCAGGGGAAAGGGGGAGGAATGCTGATTGGTAGGAGTGCCAAGTAAGAGAAATTCAATATTTTGTAAAATAATGAACATTTTTAGGGTTTTCAAACAGAAATGAGACTGTGTGTTTTTGTCAGTGTGTGCAAGCAAAAATCCCAGGTGAAATCAGACTTACTGTGGATCTTCTCCAGGATACCCTTCCCGGTGATAATGCACTCTACAAATCAACATACCGAGACCCGCATGGAACTGAGTCGGAATGGATGAAACTTCATGGATGTCTGTGTTTGTTTAACAGGTGCAAGGCTTGAGGCCGGTTCGGGGTCTATCTAACCTGGTAAGTAGGCTACATTAACTTCATCTCATAGGTAACTGCCCTGGACCTAAGAAAGAGCTCCCACAACTCTATATTTACATTACGATGAACTCCTCTAACAGGTGACTGGCTGGAGACTGGGGATGTCGCGATAAATTCATCTGAGTGGGGGCAGTCTGGAGAGTAAGACATGACTCTGGTTTCCATCTACACCGCACTGCATCGTCGTGACAGAGACAGACTCCGGGCATGTACTGGAGCTCCAGAAATGTTTATCATTGCAAAGCGGGGTCTTTCACCTTGGAACGGACTTGGGACCGGGTTGTGGCTCTTTTTACCCTCTGCCACCTGTTGGACGTCGACCAAAAGAGCAGCAGCAATTCTTGCTTTTTGAGAACCAGTTTAGTATCCTGGAGTCAGATATGGAATGTGCAGCTGCTGAAACAGCTCAGCATCCTGGAGTCAGATATGGAATGTGCAGCTGCTGATACAGCTCAGCATCCTGGAGTCAGATATGGAATGTGCAGCTGCTGAAACAGCTCAGCATCCTGGAGTCAGATATGGAATGTGCAGCTGCTGAAACAGCTCAGCATCCTGGAGTCAGATATGGAATGTGCAGCTGCTGAAACAGCTCAGCATCCTGGAGTCAGATATGGAATGTGCAGCTGCTGATACTCTGGACAACTAGAACAACCTAGTGTGTTGCGAGTAATGGCTAGGATTAAGGTGCTGTTTTTTGCACACTAGTGCCTTGAACAAATGTTCAAGTACATATCAGGTATTGGAAATTGCATTTTTTTATTACTTTGTTTTTTTACTTTTCTAACTTCAATATCATGTACAGACTCTGTTGGGTGAAAGAGAATTTGTTGCTTCTAAGTGCCTTGCCACCCATTGTTTCTGATTGCTGTGAGGTCAGGGGAAGGGAACACATTCTTCCAGGTCACATGTAATTTGCATGCAGTCACTATGGAAACATGGTGTTCAATTAAGCAAAGCCTAAATTGTCACAAGAGGAATGATAACGTCTTTAAGTGTGACTCATATAGCATTAGAGCTCGCTGCGATCTGATGGCTAGAACAGTTGTTAAAGGACTCTGCTTGATTTACAGGCCTGAGGCATAGAGCGTGGACCTATAACAACCATTATAGCCAGAGACAGAAGGGCCTTAATGCTATTAGAACATTCCAACCTCGTAGGATGCAGGGGTCTAAAATAAACAGGAAGAAAAATAAAGCCAATCATTGGAGTGTTGAACTAGATGGTCAATGCAGGGTATTGCTGGCTCCCCACCACTTTGCCTTTAGTGGAGCTACCTGCAATCCAATGCTCTGTTACACAAACACAAAGCATGGCCTGCTGATGGTTACTAAGGCAGTCCAAAGCAAGCCCTTAGTAGTTACCTGCACTCTACCCAGGTAAGCCCAAACAAAGGCCTTGGTGAGTAACACAATGGGAGCGGTAAATACAAAAACCGAGTTCTGACTGAATGAGCCTGAAACAAGCATTTACACAAGCTCTGATGAAAGAAAGGTTCATAGCATGTGTTGCTGTAGATTCACAGGGTCTGCATACTCCTGGCATTTAGTGTTGGGCTCGGACGTCTGCAAGTTTTTTTTCTTTGAAGAAAGGGTTTCGAGATATGAGATGCACTATGACTCTACCCTCACGCAATGCATATGGGCACCGACTCCACCAGATTCAGAGGTATACCGACCTGGCTCAGAGACCTGACGTGTCCTCCACGTTTGCTTCGGGTTAGATTGTGTTGTTTTTTTCCACCCTCAGATTCAGATGTATAACGACCAGGCTCCAAGACCTTCAACTTTTGCTTCGGGCTCACATTGTCAAATTTGACACCTATGATCAGGAAAAGGCCTTTGTTGTCAACGCTCTTCTTGGTAACCCTCTTCAGAGACTGATGCCTGTAGAATAACTTCCAACCATCAGAGTCCCTGGCCCTCCTCAAGCCCACATGCCCCCTTGTGTTCAACGACTTCCTCTTGGAGAATGCACATAGGGTAATAGAACAGATGCCCAGTGCCCGACACTAGGGCCTATATGTATCGCAGTGTGTGGGTGCCCTTGCACCATGCAAGGGGGCACCTGGGCAACGCAACACTAAAGTCAGATTTATCAACCCACGCAAGGCCACATTGTGTAGCCGCACATGGCTAGATGCATCTGGAGTAACGCATGGCAACGATTTGCGCTGCCTTGCTTCACTCTGCCCCACAGAGGCGTGCCACAGGTGGAGCGTGGGTCTTCACTAAATCCCACAAGGTCAAGTCGATTTCTAAAGCTAGTCCTGCTAGATAGTCAAGTGCATCCCGTCTTGCTATCGTAAAGTCAAAAGAGCTCCAGGGTGCACTCAATACAAAAAAAGCTGCACCCAAGACCTTCCTTGCCAATGTCCCCAAAGGTGACATATGTAAAGAGGAAACACGGTCCACAGACATTCACCAAGCACTACTGCGAGGATATCCCAGCCCGCCAACAAGCAATCATTGGCCGAAGAGTCCCAATGACTTTATTGCAGACATCTGCATCATCCTCATGCTGGCCACCGCCCATAGGGGAGCAGTTCTTCAAACTCCAGGCAGAGCTTGTGTATGTAAAGCAACTCATGCTATGAACGGAAAATGTTACTTACTCTGTAAGCATCTGTTCATAGCATGTAGCGCTGTGGATTCACACGCACCCACCCTACTCCCTGGAAGCATATGGCCCTGCTTTCAGATCTCTTCTTTATTAATCGGCTTCCTTTCTCAAACACATTTGCACCATGCTCTCTTCAATCGCTGCGCCACACTTACTCTCATCCGCTGTGCAGAAAAACATTCTGACAAGGAGTCGGCTGAGCCCATGCGCAGGGCCTACTAAGGGTGGAATCACAGTCCCTCTTGTGACTCAAAAGACTTTCCTCAAAAGAGCCTGAAAAAGTCCAAACCCAACACTAGAAGGCAGGAGTATGCAGGGCAATGAAATCTTACAAACATGCTTTTGGGTAGGTTACTTTTTCCAGATCATGTTCCTTGAGGAAAACAGTTTTGAAGATTGGCCACTATGTAGCATTGTTTACTAACTCCATAAATGTGTGAAACTTTACTTGGAGATTTATACGCTGTAAGCATGCTCAAGAGCAGGTTTTCCGCCGAGTAAGGGCTATGATAGGATTTTGTTTGTTTTATTTCAATTTATTTAAAAGACCTATGCACCAATTAATGCTTAATGATTGTAATTAAGATTTATGTGGCAGACACATTAAGTGCACATTATACACCTTTCTCAGCAGTTCAGAGCTAAATGTAAAAAGGCAGAATGTATATTTATTTAAGAGCGGAAACTACTCGACTCTGATACTCCTTGGACGCCTTTGAATATGCTTAGAGAAGACTTCCCAAATTATCTCCACACAGAGCATGATCTGAGATTGAAGGGCAGATCATCAAGCTGAACAAAGATGCAAGAAACGTTGCTCCTTGCATAGAAAAGGGCTGGATGGGGGAAGGTGATGAGCATTCAATTTGTCTCAGGTTTCTTGAACGTTATGTTAAGATACTTTAACGGTTCCAGTCCAATAGCAATCATAAATGGGGCATTTTTTCCAGATAAGATAATCACCTTGGGCCCGATTCACAGAATGAACTGAAGACTAAATCCTAAACTTACTACTATTTGGTATTCACAGAATGCACTTACTACTTTCGGGGTTCACAGAATGAACTTACTACTTTCGGTATTCACAGAATAGACTTAAGACTACTAACTTTACGTCCGCACTCGGGCCGAAAATTCCGGCCCGGAGGCAGAGCTTCCGGCTTAAGTGCAGAGCTTGCGGCCCGGAGGCGGAGCTTGTGGCCCAGAGGTGGAGATTTCAGCCATGGCTAAATCCCCACCTCCGAGCCAAAAGCTCCGCCTCCACGCCGCAAGTTTCGCCCTCCGCACCGCAAGCTTCGCCCTCCGGGCCGCAAACTCCGCCTCAGGGCCAGAATCTCCGCCCTTAAGCCGGAAGCTCCGCCTCTGGGCCGGAAACTCCACCTCTGGGCCGGAATTTCCGGCTCGAATGCGGACGTAAAGTTAGTAGTCTTAAATCTATTCTGTGAATACCGAAAGTAGTAAATTCATTCTGTGAATCTTGAAAGTAGGAAGTTCACTCTATGAATACCAAATAGTTGTAGGTTTAGGATTTAGGGCCATATGTATCATACTATCATTTTGCGAATTCCAAATAGCGAATTTTAAGGAATCACTATTTGGAAATCGCAAAACGGTATGTATGTAAATTATCGCAGTTTTTTAGCGATTTCCAATAATTCCTTATTTGCGAATTCGCAAGTTGCGAATTCGCAAATAAGGAATACATCCCATTCACTTCTAAGGGCCTCTTGGCCCATAGAAATGAAAGGCAAAATTGTGATTAGCAATTGGCTAATCGCAAATTTTGCGAATTTTCCAGGGTGCAGGGGTGTCTCAAGAACACCCTGCTGCACCCCTGAAAATGACATGTGTGCGTATATGGCGCACATACATGCCCAAAGGGCATGTATGAGCGCCACATGGCACCTTTTGTTTTTTAAAAAAATGCTTTTTTAAAAGAATTCGCAATTTACCACCAACTACAAGTTGGTGGTAATTTGTGAAATCTTATTCCAAAATCGCAATTTTTAAATATTTCATACATATCATTTAGGAAATTGCATTTTGCGATTTCCTAAAAGCTTGTGCAATGTTAAGGAATCGCAACATTTGCGATTCCTTAACATTTGCGATGCGATAATTTCATACAGCGCATTTCACGTTTTTCTTGTCGCAAACGCTGCGAATTTCCGATTTGCAGCGTTTGCGACAAGAAAAACGCTTCATACATATGGCCCTTAGTCTTAAGTTCATTCTGTGAATCAGGCCCCCCTCATTAGGGAAAAAGTCCTTCCTCCAAAACTTTGCAAACTTTTTCTGTAAGTCTTCTAACTTTATGCAGGTTGTAAATGAAAAGTTATAGGAACTGAAAAAGGAAAAGATGGTTTCTCAGGGGGAAAAAAGTAGTAATACTTCAAAGAGGGTGGGGTGGGGTGCAGGGAGAGTACTGAAATGGCTCTCGAAGGATGTATATTCATCACACAGGCGCTCCTCTGAGCTTTAAGTGCAAGCCTCTCAATGCCGTGTAACTTTTGAAGGGAAACAGCCTTTAACATGCAGCCAGAACCATGCAGTGCCTTTACAACACAGGTACTAACTACAATGAACGCGTCGTTACCACGCGTTCCTTTACCACCCAAGTCGTATCATTGCTTTTGGGAACCCCCTGTTGGGCTGGTGTTGAATTTTAAGTCCAACACTTTCCCTACTGTTGTGCAGACTGGAGTTGGAATAGTAAATTACACAAATCCATAGTCCAGCACGTCCCTAAGGCAAGTTGTTGTAACGACTTGCGTGGTAAACGAATGCGTGGTAACAACACATTTGTTGTATTGCCTGCGGTGTAAAGACATGCCTGGTAGATGCAAGCGTGGTTCCGTCATACCACCAACCTTAAGATCTTGAATAAGTGACATTCGATTTGAAATCCTCTGGAGGCCTCATAGCTCCTTGATCGAGGAGGAAGTACATTCCCAGCTGTTTGTTGGTGGAATGATTGCTCTGAACACACCTGAACAGGCCGTATAGGATTTAAATATGCACAGTTCTGGAATTGAGGTCTCCATGCCAAAGAATGGTAGTGACTCAACACCCTGGCCCCCAATCCAGGTCAAAGATGTGTTCATGCTTGAACAGCCCCCGTCGCAGCACTCGCATGGCAAACCCTGAACTGTAATCTCCTCTGAAAACACTATAAATAAAGACACTACAAACAACCTGTGTGCATTTGTGTGAGGGAGCATTTTGATGAGATCAGAGAATGAAGTGGAGTAAAGATATTTTGTGTTGATGTCATCACTTCCACCCACAGAACCCGACTCACAAGCTAGTGGTGCCCACGTTCATCAAAGAGGGTAGAGTGGGCGCTTACTCTTGAGGCATCACTAAACCTCCCATGTAAACTGTGTTGTGGTGGCATATCAATTACTCACATCATAAAAGTGGTGGGTTTCCATTTACCCTAGGAGCACAAGACGACAATCACCCATGTGGCTTGGGAATCCTCACTTCTAAGCAGCATCCGGTACTCCACAATGACACCTCTCGACTCGGACGGAGCACATGTTCAATAAAGCATATTGGTTCATCAGTGCCACTCTTTTCTACAGCTGCACTATTGAAAGGTCTGTGAGCTTGACTCCTTGCAAAGCTAAAATAACGTAAGGATTGACCAATCCAAGTAAATTATTTGTATATCAGAATAATCAAAATGCGATTATACAACCCAGAGCAGAGGACACTCCGACATATGTTTCGCTTTTGTTTGAGTTAATTCTGTGTGTACAGCTTAGTCCAGAAATAAGCAAGACACATAGAACAAGCACTGGCGTTGCCAATAGGTCTCGCAGTAGGAAAGTTGGAGCTATTACAATTGCAAATAACAATGCCTTTTATTTTTGTTTTCATTTTAAAAACATAAAGGGCTTTGTCATTTACAAAACCAATAGCTCCAACTTTCCTACTGCGAGACCTATTGTGCACTGCACAGTGTGGGTGAAAGTGGCACTGCGTGTGTGTGTGAGTGGCTTTGAGTGAGTGGCGTTGCGTTGGTGTGAGTGGCGTTGCGTGGGTGAGTGGCGTTGCGTGTGTGAGTGGCGTTGCGTGTGTGAGTGGCGTTGCGTGTGTGAGTGGCGTTGCGTGGGTGAGTGGCGTTGCGTGGGTGAGTGGCGTTGCGTGGGTGAGTGGCGTTGCGTGTGTGTGAGTGGTGTTGCGTGTATGAGTGGCGTTGCGTGTGTGAGTGGCGTTGCTTGTGTGAGTGGTGTTGCATGTGTGAGTGGCGTTGCATGTGTAAGTGGCGTTGCATGTGTGAGTGGCGTTGCGTGTGTGAGCGGCGTTTCGTGTGTGAGCGGCGTTGCGTGTGTGAGCGGCGTTGCGTGGGTGAGCGGCGTGGCGTGGGTGAGCGGCGTGGCGTGGGTGAGCGGCGTGGCATGTGTGAGCGGCGTTGCATGTGTGAGTGGCGTTGCGTGTGTGAGTGGCGTTGCGTGGATGAGTGGCGGTGCGTGGATGAGTGGCATTGCGTGGATGAGTGGCGTTGCGTGGATGAGTGGCGTTGCGTGGATGAGTGGCGTTGCGTGGATGAGGGGTTGCGTGGATGAGTGGGGTTGCGTGGATGAGTGGCGTTGCGTGGGTGAGTTGTGTTGCGTGTGTGAGTTGTGTTGCGTGTGTGAGTGAGTGGTGTTGCTTGGGTGAGTGGCGTTGCTTGGGTGAGTGTGGCATTGCGCAGGTGATAGTGGGCTTGCGTGGGTGTGAGTGGCGTTGTGTGTCTGAAAGTGGTGCTGTGTGTGTGAAAGTGGCACTGCGTGGGTGTGAGTGGCTTTGCGTGAGTGAGTGGCGTTGCGTGGGTGAGTGTGGTGTTGCGTGGATGATAGTGGGCTTGCGTGGGTGTGAGTGGCGTTGCGTGTCTGTAAGTGTGGCTGTGTGGGTGAAAGTGGCACAGAGCCTTTGATGTGGCCTGGCGCAGGAGAAATGTTGCTGCTGCTAATTAAATATAACTAGGGTTGAAGGCATGCGGTGGAGCTGATGGCCTATTTGTGGGGCGCACATGCTTTCTGTGGATTCTGACAGTCTGGAGTGCTGACTATGCCGGCTCAGGTGTTTCCCATTGTCTTTTTTTCCGCCTGCTGGCGCAGAAAGAAGCCAAAACAGAAATAACACTTCACTTTGAATTACTGTCCCAGTCGAGATAAGCCCCGCTGCAGAGGATGTTTTCTGTAAGCCTTCCTCGCTTTTGTTGGTGCGATGTTGCCTGCCTGTACGTCGTTACGATCCACGGTACGTCTTACGTAACCCAACTATTCGAAGCCCTGACGTCACAGCAATGGCGAACCAACCCAGTGTGTTTACTGAGGGGACGCCACCAAGGCTCGTAAAGAAAAACACGTGACGGATCTCTGCTTCTTAAAAGAATAGGCTCTGCCACACCTTCAGCTGAAGGCCATTTTTAGCGATGGACGTGATAGAAATAAGAAGATAATACCTTGCTCTGAGAAACAAGGGAACTCCGAGACAGTTGAAATTGGAAAAAGTAGTTTTAAAGTAAAAAGAAACAAGTCAGGCCTGGGAGCGGACGGACATGTCGGCAAGAACTGTTCACAAACGAACCACACTCAGGACGTGTAGGTTTACAACAACCACATCACGAAACCCAGGCCCTGCATCTGAGAAGGGCTGTCCGTACACGGTCAGGTCAGAGACAGGCTTCGGGAGTGTATTTTACAAGGCTTGTGATAAGTGGACGAGAAAGGCTGGTCACCATCAGAAACCATGCAAAGGTGTTTGCGGGGAGAAAGAGGGGAGGTGCTGGTGTGGGAGGGGGGAGGTGCTGGTGTGGGAGGAGTGCTGCTAGGGCAAGGCTGTGTTTCGGGGAGAGAGAGGGGAGGTGCTGGTGTGGGAGGGGGGAGGTGCTGGTGTTGGAGGAGTGCTGCTAGGGCAAGGCTGTGTTTGCAGGGAGAGAGAGGGGAGGTGCTGGTGTGGGAGGGGGGAGTTGCTGATGTGGGAGGAGTGCTGCTAGGGGAGGAGAAGCCTGATGCCGGATGGGGGCGGGAGAGCCTGGGAATGCGAGAGGCTGGGCTTGCATGCGATGCGCGTGCATGTACACGTGAACTGCAAGAAAACCGCGGAGCTGAAAGCCCTTGGTTTGACTTGTGTTTTGCCGACATTAATTCTCGCTCCGCTCGATGCGCTTGCGCGCATCGATAGGTCGCGAGACCTAAAAAATTGAATCAGATGGTTTTAGAACGTAGTGTGACAAAAAAAACACTTCTGCAGACCCAAAGACTTGCTGTCCTTTCCCACCAACACCTTACTTGGACCTCTCCAGTGTGATGTTCATATTCTTAACTCCAGAAAACCTGATTATTCACGAACACTCAGTTGCTTACACTTTTTTCGTGTATACCAGGAGCAGTTTTAACAATATCTCTGCCCAGGGGCTGGCTTAAACAAAATGCCAGTCACCTCCAGATCCAAGTGTTCAATTTTCGCTGTTTGTCAATACACCAAGCAGCATTTCATCTTGTAAATGTGACCAAGAGGAAAAAGGATGTGAAAGGTCAGAAACTACCTCACGTAAGCATCACCGAGGGAGCTGCTGGTTGGTACTCACCAGTTTCCCCACACTATGATCATTGGTAACTTTCATAACCATTAAGAAAAAGCCCTAATTTTAGAAGTGTAAAAAAGAAAGAAGTGACGTGTACAAGAATGCACTGTAGGTGCTTGTGTCATTCTATGGCAACCTGACCCCGTTGTGAAAGAAGAAAAAGAAGAAAATTGATTCTTCAAGCTAATATGAGATGTGACTCACTTGCAAATATACATACTTTATTAAATGACGTGAGTATACTCAGATTAAAAGAACAGCATGTATTTGACCATTTCTATTAAGAAAGGCCGACATGCTTAGTTGCCAATTTACTTGGCGGCAACTTCATCGGGGCTCGGGACTAGTCTTCACCTCACTGGTACTTCAGCATAGCCAGGTGGTTGCTATCTTACTGTTCGCAATAGCAACCGGTAGGTTCGCAAGCTGCTGCTCGGGTAGAATTTCAACCCGAACAGCAGGAATACCAAAATAAACTGCAGTTCGCACTGCACTCCGCCACTCGCAGTTTATATGTAACTCCGCGAACTACGCCCAGGCCTAGCACGTGCATGTATCATTGCCTGGCATCTACAGTACCCTTTTATTTAAATTGTATTATATGGGTACTTCTAAAGCAAGGAACTAGCTCCAGAGTGCTAGGGGGCCATGTATATCACAGGATCCATATCACACGTGGAGATAGACTAATGTAGGTATGTTTATAACGCAAAATCTAGGCAACATCAATTGAAAAATGCAGAATCCATACTAATATAATAAAGAGAGAGCCCAAACCTTTGAGGCGGGTAATCTCAGGAACCACAGCACCAATCACAGCACCCAATACAGCGTTGGAAAGGGCAGTTGCAGCAGAAGGACATAGGCTATGCAGACGCCCACCATATACATTTAAAAGGTAAAAGAACCTTGCCAGCAAAGTAGTCCCTTGTGGGCGTGTCTGCGTTGTGCTGTGGGCATGTGCTGGGGGCGTGACAAACGCTGGGGGCGTGACAAACGCAGGGGGCGTGTGGTACGTTCCACCCTTCATGCCATGTCTCATATCGTGTGCTGTGGGTGAGTGTTAGGGGCGTGGGCGGGGCGCGGGATTACGGGAAAAAAAGCGAGCGTTGTGCCCAATATTTCATTGTTTTTTCTTCCCAGGTTCTGTACATTCCAGCTCCGGGTGTCCACCCTGCTCCCTTTAAATACCCCTGCACCCCATAATCATAACCCACCCTTACTCCTTAAAATACCCCAACACCCTTAAACACTAACCCATCTTAAGCCTATAAATATACCCTGTACCCCAAAACCCTAACCTATATCTAAACCCTAAAAATACCCCTGTACCCCAAAACCCAAACCTAGCCCTGAACCCTATAAATACCCCTGTACCTCAAAACCCAAACCTACCCAGGAACCCTAAATATACCCCTGTACACCAAAACCCCAAAATAGCCCTGAACCCTAAAAATACCCCTATACCCCAAAACCCAAACCTGCCCCTGAACCCTAAAATACCACTGTACCCCAAAACCCAAACCTAGCCCTGAACCCTTAAAATACCCCTGTACCCCAAAACCCAAACCTAGCCCTGAACCCTAAAAATACCCCCTATACCCCAAAACCCAAACCTAGCCCTGAACCATAAATATAACCCTGTACCCCAAAACCCAAACCTACCCCTGAACCCTAAAATAACCCTGTACCCCAATACCCAAACCTAGCCCTGAACCCTAAAATACCCCTGTACCCCAAAACCCAAACCTAGCCCTGAACCCTTAAAATACCCCTGTACCCCAAAACCCAAACCTACCCCCTGAACCCTAAAAATACCCCTGTACCCCAAAACCCATATCTATCCCATAAACTACCCCTGTACCCCATAACCCAAAACTGTATCTGAACCCTTAAAATACCCAAACACCCCAAAACATATACCCCTATACCCATACTTACCTTATACAAACATTTAAAAAAACATGCTTTTACCATTCATGCATTTACAACAAATTTTGTTGTAAATGTATGCGTGGTAAAAGCATATAAAATGTAATGCCATGCGTTATAATGGCATTGCGGAGTCATGGTACTTTCGTAATGAAAGTATGCGGAGTGATGGTATGCGGAATAATGGGTGCTTACCCTCCCCCGATAAGTACATTGGTGGCATGGCGGCCCACATCTCCAGCAATATACTCATATTTTTTCACCACCGATTTGAAAAATGCACAGGTCTCTCTCATTGATGGGCAGCACCGACATACACTTTTAGACACACCTCCCACCACAAGTTCTAGAATTGCAAACTTTAGAGTTGGGGAGCCTTGTTCGAATCTCGGCATCAGCTCAACATCCTGTGATTCCAGGCAAATCGCTCTGTCTCCCCTTGCCTACCACAAATGAATGTGTTCTTCTGTAATGTAAATTGTGCTCATGCCATGTTGTCGATATTCCTGCACAATTACAATGTTAGAGAGCAACAGAAATGGGTCATTCTATACTGAACATTTCTGTTTTCATGGTGGTTAAACCAGACGAGTCGTACTGTACTGCAGGAATTAGAACTCGCACATGCACCCATATAGAATCCTTATAGTACTGAACTCCTAGCGATTAGCCATAGCAAACAATTTCTTCTGACTCAATATTACACCCAAGTTACAAACCATGACTGCTTTTGCATTCATAGGCATATTTACGAACCCTCTTGCACCACACAATGTGGTGGAAGTGAGAATAATGAAGCCAGGCAAGGCACCTTGAATGGCCCAGAGGGGCTCAATTAGTCCGGAGTAGGGTAGGCAGTGCACATCACTCCTTTGCCTTACTCAGCGCCAGGGAGGCATTCCGTGTGTGGAGTGTGGGTGTCCCCATGCAACTCCCATGTTTTGTGGTAAGCATTTCCAGATATACCAAAACTGGTAAACCTGTGATTGCCCCAAAATGCTACGCCTCCCCAGGAGAGGCGTAACAAGGAGAAATATCTCCTTGTTACTTCCTTTTTCTGTGTGTGCTGTATTCTGCAGCACACACAGAAAGAAGAATTATTTAGAGGTTTCTGTAGCGCTAGCCAGACCCGAGGGTATCGGAGCGATTTACAACATGATGAAGAGGAGGCAAAATACAGATCAGTGTCAAGGATGGCAAATATAGAAGAGTTCAAATTTACAGTTCTGCTGAGGGTCAAAGGTGTGTTGAAGAGGGATCCGAGACTAAGCCATGAGGTAGAGGGGTCAAGAGATCGTCTCGAAGCCGCAAGGAGGCAACTCTTGTGCTGTTATTTTCTCTCAGCGGTGCCCATCCAGTGGTTGAGATTTCGGGGAGAGGGCAAGGGTAGGTAGTGGTTGAGCGAAGTCTGATGGATGCCCTGTAAGAGTGCGATGTCAGGTGACTGCCTGGAGGGGGAAGAGTGCGTCACGTGATTGCGTTTGGGAAGGCGCGGTTGAGGTAAAGGATTTTTAGGAGGCATTTGAATTTTGGAAAGGAGGAGATGGTTCTGATGTCGACTGGGATGGCGTTCCAGATTTTCGGAGTATTTCCTGCAAAGGAGCGGGCTTCAGTCTTTCGTTTCCGTGTTTTCAGGGGAATGAGTAAGAAGTTGGAGCTCCTTAGGTTTCTTGATTGGCCAGCTTTCTTGAGTTTAGAGGCAAGGTATTCCGATTTCCCTGTGTGCAAGGCTTTGTGTGTGTGAGGCAGGCCATTCTGAAGCTGGCTCGCATATCCACTGGGAGCCATTTTAGATCTGGGTGCGGGAGATATGTGGTCAAATTTTTTGATTCCGGAGACCATTCTGGCTGCTGCATTGAGGGTGGTTTTGAGAGGAGCTAGGTGGGAGCGAGCTGTGCCAGAGAGGATTGCGTTCCCATAGTCCAGTCTGGACAACACCAGGGATTGGGTGGCTTGTTTGAGGTCGATAAGAGGGATGTGGGGTTTGATTTTGTGGAGGAGTTTCAGATTGAGGAAAGCGTTCTTGGCGGAGTTCTTGATGTGATTGTTCATGGATAGTTTGTGATCCAGGGTGATTCCCAGTGATTTGACTGAGGTTGCCAGGGTGAGGTTTCCGTTGAGGGCATCGATGGCTTTCAACCAATCAACGATTTGCGGGTTTTCTTCCTTGTTGGAGATGAGGAGGATCTCAGTTTTTCCTTGATTGAATTTGAGGTGGTTGGTTGATAGCCATTCTTGAACTTCTCGGAGAGTATTGTTGAGTCTTCTGAGGAGATTTCTAAGTAGATTTGGATGTCATCAGCATAAAGATGAAATGGATGTTCACTTTTTTCAGAATGGCGGTGAGGGGTTCCATATATATATGTTGAACAGTTGAGGGGAGAGAATCGATCCTTGAGGGACACCTCTGTTCACGGGGAGGAGTTCGGAGGAAAATGATTTGATTTTAACTTATTGAGAGCGGTTTTGGAAGGAGGAGGAGAACCATTAGAGGACCACTTAGTCAGCACCTACCCGCTCATTGAGGGCTTTGATGAGAAGACTATGGCCTACAGTGTCAAAGGCTGCTGACAAGTCTAGGAGGCAGTGGCGGTGCAACCATTAAGGGCGCTGGGGCGTTGCCTCACAAGCCGCCTGCACACGCAGCTCCCTCTGCGTCTTTGAACTTAAGTAACTCTCAGGTTACTCAAGTTCAAAGACGCCGAGGTTGAACTGACAATCATGTCAGTCAACATGACGTCAGACTGCCCACCCCTTCAGTCTAGTCTGAAGGGGTGGGCGGTCTGACATCATGTTGAATGACATGATTGTCACCAGGGGCAGCAGGAAGGAGCACAACATCACTGAGCACAAGTGCGCATGAGTGGGGACGGAGGTCGAATTTTCCTCCTTGCCCACGCATGCGCACTAGTGTCTGTTCTGCTGGCGCATGCCCATTAGGAGAGCGAGGGTTGAGCAAAGGCTCAAACCTCGGTCTCCTAATGGGCAGAGCGTAACACTGCCCTAAGTCAATCGGATTGGCTAAGTCTGAGGTGTGACACGGCTGTTCCTGTAGGCGCTAACGGGAGTCCGGACACCGGAGCAGTCAGAGGCAGCGCGGACCCGGTAAGTTTTTTATTTATTTTTAAACTCCTCTCGGCCCCCACCGACTCCCCCCAGCCTCAGCGCAACCCTACCCTACCCACCCCGTACCCCCTTAGGTAGCCAGAGTCACCAACGGCGGTCTGCGTCTGACAAGAATGAATCTTATGTGAGCACCGTCTCTCCAGAGGGAACTGTCTGCCTGCAGCCTGCCATTTCTCAGGGTAACAGTCATCCGATTTACGTGTCATCCTCAACCCTTTCAGAATCTTAAACCACGAGCAAATAGAGTGTATTTACTGCATAGCACAAGGCGCAGCATTGAAAATCTGAGATGTAATGTATTGCGTAGTTTTGAAATGAACGATTGGGGTTCAGATTTACTAGAGGTTTGCACGGGCACTCTCATGACACAAAACTACACAAATGCGCACATGCAGCACCAGCATCAACTTTCAAACCCGCTTTGAAACAAACAACTGATAATTTTTGTAAATGAGCTGTTTTTTGGGTAGACCAAACGAAAAGATGTATGTCTGGTACAAAACCAGATTTATTCAAATAAAGTAGTTTGGTTTTGTGCACATCGTAACACAAAGTGAAACCTGGCGCTGCGCAAGCAATAAATCGGCCAATCTAATATGCGTAACAACTGCGCTTTACAGTAACGAACATACTACACATCTTACCCCTGCAAAGTTGACTACATGTAGGATTGTGCACTGGAGCATGTGCCTCTAGTACGCCAGACACTTATAGCTCGCCATTGTGCCACAGCGTTAAGCTGACCGTCTTGTAGAATGGCCATTTTAAAGAGCACCAACGATGTTTTTCGTTGGCGGCCTGTCACTGTGGCACATGGGGAGACGGTGGTTGAAGGGATCTAGGATTTTCAGGTACCTGGTGTGGGTCGTCTGATGGATGTATAGTTATTTGGAAAATATATGTGGCTGTGGGGGATATGAGTGAGACATAAGAAAATGAGTGAGTTATGTGGCCTGTGATGTGTGCCTGGTGGCTGGAGGGGCACATGGGATTTGGTTGACATACATTGGAGTGTAAAAGACACATGATGTCTGTAAGGTGCATCTCGGGCAGTGGGTAATATGTGAAGACTTATGAGGTATGTGAGTGGCACACACGTTCTACGATGGAGAGCTGAGCGACCTATCATACTTATTTGGGGGAAATCATGGAAACGTGTGTGGTGTGCTTTTGACATAGAGTGCATTTCAGAGAGACCTGGATTGTGTGAAAGATATAGAATGTGTGTGGAAGTAGGTAAGGTCTGTGTGAAAGCTCCATAGTCCAAGGGTCGGTCTGTATAGGTCCGTGAAACATGGCCTGCATCTTGCGAAAACGAGACGTGCCATAGTTGGCATACTATGAAAGTGTGTACAGTATGTGTTATATGGGTAATAGCTGGGTGTTTACTATGAGGCTGTGTATACATGCGCCGGATTTGGACAGAATGTGTGCGCCCACTTGTGGGGGCTTTCCACTCAGTGGAAGTTGTTCATGCTCGCTAAGCTTGTTCGCCATAGTGCAGTACGGCAATAGTTTTACGCCACACCACTATCAAATGTTACCAGTCGCCACTGCTAGGAGGATGAGTAGACAGCAGTGGTCTGAGTCGAGGGAGTTGAAGATGTCGTCCATGATGTTGTGGATTGCAGTTTCGGTGCTGTAGCCTTTTCTAAAGCCTGATTGGTGCTGGTCTAGCAAATTGATATTGTTAATACGATTGTTCAGTTGACGGAGAACGCATTTTCCTAGGATTTTGGCAAAGAAGGGGAGGTTGGAGACAGGTCTGAATTTATTGAGGTCGGTGGAGTCTAAACCAGGTTTCTTCAGAAGTGGAGTGACTTGACCGACTTTAAGGCAGTCCTTCCTAAACAAACACAATCCTACTTGCAACACAGGTACACTTACACCATGGTGCAAGGGTGCCTGGGATGGCGCAAGGCTGCCACAACGGCACCAGCACAGGGACAAGGACAGGAATGCATCGTATTGTTTTAAATATGGCGCATCCCTGTCCTTTCCCTGTCACACAGCACAGCAAGGTGACTCGCTGCTCTGCGCCACTCTCATATAAATATGCCCCTCAATATGCCCGTTAGCGTCTGCTGCAGGTCCACAAAAATAGCCCAGTATTACTCAACAATCATTTAACTCACACAGGATCATTGCCAAGTAATTCCATACATTGATGACATTTATTTTGCTAAGAACCTGCTTGCAGAATAATCACCACTTTGCAGGAAATTACTACAAAATAAACTTTGAAAGGGAAAGTCTAACATTGCTTTTCCTAGCGTAATTTTTCTAGGTTACAAGATATCCAGTGAGGTTAAAGGGCTCCCAAAAGCCCATGTATGTTTCCTAAACTTTGGATGGGCGTACCACACACTATGCCTAGAAAACAAATATATTATATAACTTGGTTTAGTCCCAAGTTTTCAGACAAAGACTGGGCCAACACCCAAACCACCCTTGTGCATAGCTTATAGAATCACAGTTCTGCAAAGACAGCCCTGCATAGCTTACAGTAGAAATAGAAACTCAAGTAATCCGCTGCATGGGCCGCCATACAAGAGATTCTGAGGGGCAGGATTGCACGCTCACACTTATGGGGAACTGAATGGCTCAGTATGCAGCAATACAGGCATCGTTATTAGCCGTACAGAAAACAGACTCGTCAGCTTCCACACTAATTGTGTTCAGCACTGCTTACTGTGTGCAAGACCTGCCTGAACAGAACAAGCATTGGCAAAGCCAATAGGTCTCGGCAATCCAAGGGCTATTGCCTTTGTCAATGTCAATGTAATTTATCCGTAGTTTAATTAATTGGTTAAAGCATCTATCGGTTATGTGCTGCAAATTGCTACAAAGAATGTTGAATCAAGCTCAATGCAAACACATTTTGTGAAAATTAATCAATTTGAAAATTAGACAAAAAGACAACTCACAAAAAGTAAACCGATCATACAGGTAACGAATAGTATGTATATGAAAAGCAGTATCGAAGGTCAACTAAAGTAAAATAAAGAACTTAAGAAAATGGCTCCTGCATATTGAATAAACAGTGTGTTAATGTAAATATCCATGTAATATAATGGATGTGTTGCAAATTAATATGTTAACAAGTATAAATGCTTACAAAATGTCCATGAACGGAGTGAGTAGCTTGAGGGGACGATTTTATAGTCTCAAGTAAACGGAGACTGTCATGCTGGGCCATAAATGAGAATTAAGTAAGAAAGGAGTAGCCTCACGTTATACAGTCACTGTAGTGGATGAATAAAGCATTAAGATGAAATACAGGTAAGAGAAAGCATGGGACAATCAACTGTGTACGAATTGATTGCAGTGCCCGCTTACTTTGAATCCTTTTATGCCCGCCAAATGTGCTGCCTTGGGAACAGAGGAGATTCCAGGAGAGCACAAAGTGGAATCGAACATGTAGGGTAGCCAGGAAGAGAAAAGTATGCGAGCGTGACACAGAGTAGCTAGTCTATATAGATAAACTGAAGCCTCATGGGAACTGTAGTTTCTACCGGGGAAGATGTGGGAATGTATGCATATCAATGTAGTTCATCATAGCATCAAGAGACGCATACACTCATGGGATTTAAATCTTAAATGTTATAATTACTGCCTAGGAGGAAGACATGATCCCCTCTTGAAATAAGAAGGTGCTGTGCTGAAAAATGAAAGGCGCACGGCTGCCATGCTGAAATATGAAGTGCGGAGGCTGTAAAGCAAGCGCCGCACTTATCAAGAGAAACGCGACAACCCTATTTGGCCACCATTTCAGTAACCCGAGACACACGCTGTACTGTAGAGATGGTACCACGCTGGAGCAGGAACAATGTACCACAACGGAGCTCAGAGTGAGTGAAAAACTGAGCGATTGTGTAAAGTGCTCCACATCCACCCAAAAAGTACTTCCAAACATTTTTTTTTCCAAATGGGAGCTGGGAAGGGATAGTAGTAATTGGTCCATGCTGTCGGGGAGGACTAAACACAGGAAGAGGCAAGACGCATGCATGTCATGCACAAATGGGGAGAAGGAATATAAGAGCAAAGAAATGGGAAGCTTATGGGCGGGCTGAAGCCCACAAAGTAAATACAACATGTCTCTAAGAGGCAGCGCATGCGCAGTCTACAACAGAGATCTAATGAGAAATTCAAAAGCTAGATCTATTAAAAGTAACAAGCTTTGTGTACAAATGGCTTCTCCACAAGACAATATACTATTGGTCCATGTAGAACATCTAACGATCCACAGAAGTAAAGGCACTCGAACTGGGCAGAGCAGAACTATGTAGCAGTTCAACCCTGCAAGGTTGTTGCTATAAAGATCACAATCCGAGACTGATACAGCTATCAAAAGTGACACTCTAAGCTGTACGAGTACTCATCTGGGAGACACTCAGTTGGCTTGTCCTCTTAATGTCAGATGATACAATGGTCTCTACGATGCAAACCCAAAGGGGATGTGTGGTATGACAATGAAGAGCTCCTTTCTTGGTTATAAAATATGCTCCAACACAGCCAAAAACAGGATCGGGGAGCTTGAGAGCGAAAATCTTCATCATACTATTCACGTTATAGATAAAAAATGCCCATATATGGTTTAAACAGCTAGATTCAGCTTTCAAGCCCAAATGTTTTTAAGGATAGCCTCTTATCTCGTATACACAAATTCAAATTTGAGCACTCGCCCAGATAGAATGGGCCTTACAGACCGTCAGAATCCCTCAGGGTACTTCGGGCTCTTCTCGTAAGGCAGCGGTCTTTCGTCCCTATAATCCACAGCAGAGCGAGAGCAGCCTGGCACAGAAAGACACAATGTAGTCTTTGCTTTCTTTCCAAATGTATGGAGAACAGAGCCCCTTCTTCAAGTAATGATCCACACACTACATAGGTAGCATCGCAAAGTTAGTGTTCATCTCCAGTGCTGGTCACCTATTTTAAATAAGTGATCACATCCTTACCAGTATCACTACCTGTTTGATGAGACACATGACCTTATTGGCACATCTTTAGGTACTCACACTTTAGGCCATTCCTTACCGCACAATTTATTTTCAGGGCAAGGCCCTTGCAGCTGGACTTGCCGATTGTTTACACCAAAATCTTCGAACACACCTTTTGTGGTGGGGTCAAAGGGATCCTGAGGACCAGTGAGAGACTCACAAGCTGCACCTGCCATTTGGGGAGAAGGGTCCAGTTCTGTCTTCAAGCTCAGGCCTGTATTCTGCAATGAAAGACAGACATGCAGTTTGTAGCTGATAGTCTGTCTGCCTATGCTGAGCAGTTCCCAGCGCAGGAGCATGATTGCACTGGTGATGGGGCCAGCACAGATTTTTTGTAATTAGATTACTATGACCTGGCTGCACCAAATGAGGATGTACCCCTGACCAAAAATAGGACCGTGCATTCCATCACACGACAGGCGACAGACAGTTCAGAGTCTTTTGAACATCTCTGCTCTCCTTCATCACACCCTGACCAAGCTCTCCAAGAAACATCGGCCATTGCTGTGCTGGATGTGCACAAGAATACCTGTAAGCAGGTGCTGGAAACAGTCTCTAAGCAGTCTTTGAGAAGCCTTGCAGCACCTCTAAGGTCTAAAAAGAAGAGGAGTTGGAGAATACATGGATAAAACCTATCTGCAGACGAATACATACATAAAAATACACCCTATCATCAGTCACTAAATAATTTATGCTGCTAAAATGCAGGACTGGCCAAATAAAATTAGGTCAGTTCATCACTTCACCTTCAACTTAAAGCAGTTCCGCCTCCCAGCTGAGCCGCCCTCGCCCCTCCCCCTCCACTATCCATATATGACAGATGCTCGTTCGCGCCCCAGTCGCGCCGAAGGTGCGCCAAAGGTAAGCCCGTCTACGCCCGTCCGCGCCTGGACCGCGCCCAGCGCCAGACCCCTGGTCCTCGTATTACCCTCCCTCCCCGCATTACCTACGATGCCACCACCCTCCTAGCCCTTAACCCCGGCCGTTCCCCCAACTGCGTCCAAGCCGCTCCTGGACACACCCTCGGACCCTTCTCATGCAACTCCTGCAGATTCAACGGCACCAACAACAACTCCTCATCTACGATCACACAACAGATATCCGACCCCAACCACCTGCAATGCATCTTGCTCAACACCCGATCGGTCCACAGGCACGCCATTGACCTCTGGAATCTACTAGACACCATCTCTCCGGACGTCGCCTTCCTAACAGAAACATGGATGAACGCCACCTCAGCCCCAGACATCACCATTGCCATCCCGGAAGACTATAAGATCATACGCAAGGACCGTACCGACCACACAGGAGGAGGTATCGCTATCGTCCAAAAGAAATCCATCCGCATCTCAACCAGCTCAGACGTCAATCTCGCCAACTCTGAACACCTTCACTTCCAGATCCACATCGACCCCAAAACCACACTCAGAGGCACCCTCCTTTACAGGCCACCAGGACCCCGCGCACAATTTAGTGAAGACATCACAGACTTCATCACTCCACACGCGCTCCCCTCCAAAGATTACATCCTTCTGGGAGACCTCAACTTTCACCTTGAAAAGAACAACGACCGCAACACCACCACCCTTTTGGACAACCTCGCCAATCTCGGACTTAAACAACTTGTCACCACCCCCACCCACATCGCAGGTCACACACTCGACCCTATCTTCACCTCCAGCAAACATGTCTCCTTCAGCCACACCACAGCTCTCCTTTGGACTGACCACAGCTGCGTTCACTTCACCTACAACAAGCCCACTTCCAACAATCACCCCCAACCCACTCTGCAAAGAAACTGGAACAAAATCACCATCGACCAGATCTCCTCATCGCTTCTTCTAAACCCCCCAGCCCACACTTCAAACCCAGACCAAGCAGCCACCAACCTCACCCAATGGTTATCCAACAGCGCCGACATCTTAGCACCACTGAAAAAACGACAAATCAAACTAGGCAGCAAGAAGGCCTCCTGGTTCAACGATGATCTTAAGAAATCCAAGAAACTCTGCCGCTCCCTTGAGAAGGCCTGGAAAAAAGACCCAACCACCAGCACCAAGGACGCCTTTAAAAACGCCACCCGCATACACCACCAACTGATCCGGACCGCCAAAAAAGCCGCTTTCAAGGACAGACTAGATAACAACGCCCACAACAGCAAGGAATTATTCGACATCGTCAAGGAATTTACCAACCCCTCGGCCAACTCCAACGACATCACCCCCTCTCAAGCCCTCTGCGACTCCCTAGCCTCATTCTTCCACAACAAAATTGCAGACATCCACAACAGCTTCGACAACCGACCCGAAGACCAACCCTCCCAACCCCCTTCAGGACCCCCACCCCCCCTGAACATCCTCAACGACTGGAAGCCTATCTCCACTGAGGACACCATCCGTCTGATGAACTCTATCCACTCAGGATCCCCCACAGACCCATGCCCTCACCACATCTTTAACAAAGCAGACTCCATTATAGCACTGCACCTCCGAGACGTCATCAACTGCTCCCTCAACTCCGCAACCTTCCCGGAAAGCTGGAAACATGCCGAACTCAGCGCCCTTCTGAAGAAACCCACAGCTGACCCCACCGAACTCAAAAACTACTGCCCTATCTCACTCCTTCCATTCCCTGCCAAAGTCATCGAGAAAGCTGTCAACAATCAACTCGCCGCCTTCCTCGAAACCAAAAAATCCCTCGACTCCTCACAGTCCGGCTTCCGAGCCAAACACAGCACTGAGACCGCACTCATCGCTGCAACTGACGACATTCGATCTCTACTGCACAACGGAGACACAGTCGCCCTCATCCTCCTCGACCTCTCCGCAGCCTTCGGCACAGTCTGTCATAGCACCCTTCTACAGCGTCACAGAAACGTCGGAATCCAAGGAAAAGCACTGGAATGGATCACTTCGTTCCTCACCGGAAGAACCCAGAGAGTCCGCCTCCCACCATTCAAGTCAGAGGCCACTGAAGTCATTTGTGGTGTGCCACAAGGATCTTCTCTCAGCCCCACCCTCTTCAACGTATACATGAGCCCCCTTGCGACCATCGCTCGCCAACACAACCTCAACATCATCTCCTACGCTGACGACACTCAACTGATCCTCTCACTCACCAAAGACCCTAACACCGCCAAAACCAACTTACACGAAGGAATAAAAGAAGTAGCCGAGTGGATGAAGCACAGCCGTCTGAAACTGAACTCCGACAAAACAGAAGTCCTCATCTTAGGCACCTCCCCCTCCGCCTGGGATGACTCTTGGTGGCCAGAGGCCCTTGGAAAGGCACCCATCCCGACAGACCACGCACGGAACCTGGGCATCATCCTGGACTCCTCACTCTCGATGACCAGACAAGTCAACGCCGTTTCATCATCTTGTTTCAACATTCTTCGCATGCTCAAAAAAACATTTCGCTGGATCCCCACCGAAACTAGAAAAACGGTCACCCACGCACTGGTCACTAGCCGCCTGGACTACGGAAACACCCTCTACGCCGGTACCACCGCAAAACTCCAAAAAAAACTCCAACGCATCCAGAACGCCTCTGCCAGGCTCATACTAGACATCCCGCGTAAAGAACACATCTCTGGTCATCTGAAAACCCTCCACTGGCTCCCCGTAAATAAGAGGATTACTTTCCGCCTCCTAACCCACGCACACAAAGCACTCTACGAACTTGGACCTGAATGCCTCAACACACGACTGTCCTTCTACACCCCCTCCCGTCAGCTACGATCCTCCAACCAAGCTCTTGCCACTGTACCTCGCATCAACAAAACCACCATGGGAGGCAGATCCTTCTCCTACCTGGCAGCTAAAACTTGGAACTCCCTTCCCACTCACCTTCGCCTTACTCAGAACCACCTAGCATTCAGAAAGCAACTTAAAACTTGGATATTCGACAAGTAATTCCCCACCCCTCCGCAAGCGCCTTGAGACCCTATGGGTATGTAGCGCGCTATATAAATCTTTTTGACTTGACTTGACATTCGGTGAACTGTGCTCTAAAAGTGCCCACACTGATGCACTACCCTAAAGATAACAGAAGCAAGGGAACGTAGAAGTACTCTTGGGTACTACTCACCTGTAGCTTAAGAAACCTGCTTAAGTAAAACATCAAAACTCTGATCCTTGTCCTCTCCTGGAGTACCGGCATATTTCTCTTCAGTGTTTAACTACAAGAGGGGGCTACACTCTTCCACTATGGGGCTATACCAGCACCCATTATGATCAATCTTAGACCTAATGGGGGATATTTTTCCTTAGAATAGGAGTTCTAGTGTGATACAGAAGTACTTCAATGAAGTGTGTAGTTTGCAGCGTCAAGCCCATTTCACTTTGTAGGAAGGTAGGATCCTCTGCCTGGTTACCCCCACTTTATGCCTGGTGCTATGCTGTTTATGACTAGTCTGACTGGGATCCAGCTAATCTGGACCCCAGTCCCTCTGCTTTCTCCCCTAGATTGTTATGGTAAGTACTTGGGTACATCCCAGATTGGATACTGGGGTACCCTTATCAGTCCCTAGTATATGGTACCTTATGTACCTAGGACATAGGTCCCCCATGGGCTGAAGCTTATATTATGCCACCTATGGACACCATCAAGCTATCTCTGCAGACCTGCCATTGCAGCCTGTGAAAGCTGGTGCTAGCACCCCTTACGAAAGATATAGGTTTCCCTCTGTCTAAGGTCACTATACTTTAAACCTATAAGTCACCCCTATAGCAAGCCTTTTCAATCCTGAAGACAAGGTGGTTGGTTTTAAGTGTGACAGTGCCCCTGCATGAGCAGGAGACCCCTACACCCTTCGGAGCCCCTTCTCCCGGGTTGAGACAGCAATATAACTTATAGAGGGGCACTGCATCATTACGTGATGACCATCTCAAAACTGGCTGTAACGAACCCTGTTGTGTTTGGTACGAAACATGTTGGAATCATACCCCCACACCGTAAACGGTGCGGGAGGTATGATTCCAAGCAGTGTAAAGGCCCTCCGTTAGACTCTCAGTGGTCCCGGTACCAGTCTTCTACACCCATACTGCACAACATGGCTATTGCCGACCAGAGACGCGATCCTGCCCTCTTGCTGCTGAGCCAAGCTCGAGCAGGGGAAGGTAGAACAATAGACATCCTGTCACAAGGAGGTGTGACCACCTCCCAGACAGGGTTGTGTATTGGGGCAGGGTGGGAGTGCTTGCCAGCGCCACACAGTCTGCAGGCAGGGCACATTTAGTGCCCTCCATGCATAGTCCAGCTCAAACCAGTTGAGGGAGTCGTTGGCTCTTGCTATGGCGCGAAACTGGACAAGGACAGGTGAGTATCCTCCCCCTTGTCCAGACCCTCCTTAGGGAGGGACTCATGTATCATCCCAACCCTTTCCGTAGGGTACTTAATGGCTTACCTGTGGGTGCGTCCCTAGATTCGTCGGGGGAACACTATACAATTAAGACACCACTTCAACTTCGCTCGTCTGGGCACTCTGGACTTGGCCCTGGGTATCAAGGCTGCAACCGGGAAGACTCCTGCTGCTCCTGATCACTTCGCCCTGCTTGTCTGCTGTAACATCCGTGCCTGTGCTCCATACAGGAACCTTCCAAGGCCTGTGGACATCCAAGACACCTGAAGGAATCTCCCTTGAAGTGAAGAAGTCACTTCCACGCATCGGCAGGCACGCAACTAAGCTGACCGGTCTGCTAATCTGGTGCTCCTTACAGACTCCGAAAGGCTCAGCAACACAGCTGGTGGTTCGTCACATCCTGTATCAAATCAAAAATAGGGAGAAGGAAGTGGTTGTGATCCATTCTGCTTCCTTGGTTAAAAAAATCAGAGGGGGAACGGATCACGTGTCCTGGGTCACCAGGGTTTCTTAGCTTTTCGTTTCACGGTACCGATAAAAACCCTCACTCACGTGCCAAGGCTCGGATGGTGGTATATCTTGGTTCTCCGCCTTTTTTATAGGTACGTGGCAGCATCATCAGGTTATTTGTTATGCTTCCTCCATACAGAGGTAAACCACTGGTTAGTACAGTAGTGATAAGTGATGGTGAGTTACAAAGTGGATAAAAAAAATTGTTCTGATAAAAAGCTTGAGTGGCCAGAATGAAGAGAAAAATGTATTTGGTCTGGGTTCAAGCTCATTTAAAATCTTGGGCGTGCGTAGGAAGGGGAGTTAGGAGTCTTCCGCACTAATCTCAGTCCATAAAATGGTCGACATGTTTCAGCCCTTGGATTGCCCAGGAGGGGTCAGGTGGGCTTTCTTCAGGACCTAAAAAACGAGTGAAAAAGTGATGACACCCTATATTTCCAAGGTCTATGTGGGTCTAGGTATATTAACCTGACTTGGACATGGTCTGAGAAGTACCTCTTGGTTATTGTGTTACGACATGATCGGGTGGTTCCAGAGGGGTATGTGCCTGGTCGTGTGCAGGATTTGCACGACTAGTGCTGCCTCTTCCTCTCGATCCCCGTCACATCCCTCGAGGCCTGCCCTGCCCTCTTACCAAGTTTGAGGCCAGTATCCTTAGTTGGAGCAGCAGGAACCAAACCCCTGTGCACTGTGTCAACTTGCAGTTGCAAAGGCTGGTTGGCTTCCTTCCACCAAGATCTTTAGGCTCCAAGTACCCCCAACCTCAAGCATCTCCAGTGATGAGAATCTTCGACCACACCGCATTTTTTGCGCCGTGGTCCAGCTTCTTTGGTAGCTGCTCGAAGTTCTCTTGCGAATCCAGGGCCTCCGGCTTGTGGGTCATGTTGAGGGTCACATTCTGAATTCTTGGGTCTCCCCAGATTGCTCGGGCCTGCCCCGACTCCCCTGCTTATGGTAAGTCTCCTGGACCTTGCTGGTCCCGACATTGCACCTTCTTCTGACCCTTGGTTGGTTGCAGTTGCCAAGGCTTGTTGGTGCTCCTGCCGGATGCTGACCCCTCAACTCTCGACATCAGACGTGGTACAGCTCGTGTACGGCTCCTGGTCTTCCACGGCGTCGCCTGGTCCATACAGCTGCAGTTCCAAGGTCACCGTCCGCTCTCTTGCAACACCAGATATCGGTGGGCATTGTCTTTCGTGCCTCCTGGTCACTCCTGAGTGGCACAGACTGTCCCCCCTGCTTGCAGGTTCTTCACATCTTGAATCCACCTTTGGGTTCCACCGGACCATTTTACCTTCTCCAGCAGCTGTATCTCTCTGAAGTCTCCCATTGAGTTAAACAACGGTTTCCAATGCCACTTCTCACCGATGTACCCGGGTCCCCTGGTGCAGGTATCCTGTTTCCTAAGGTATCCACAGGCGGAGTGGCTCTCCAACCTTCTGTCTTCCACAGGGTTTCTTCAGGGTACTCTGGGAAGGGTCCTCTTTCTTTAAAATTGCAACGCGACTTACACATTGATTTAACGCAGTCGTGTTTCTACACTGCACACAACCTCCGTAGGGCTCCTAGATACTCAATTTGGGTGGTTCCTTGGGTCCCCGTCAATTCTACGTCCTCTATTATCTTGGCTCGAGTCGTGGTTTTCATACCACTATTTTAGTGTATGGTTTGGTCTCCCCTGGGGACCACTGTGTATTCTGTGCTACTTACCTGTTTCAATTGCAAAGTATTGTGTGTATTGTGCATATCTTCAGCTAGGAGAAATCTAACTGTTAGTGAGTGTCTTATAATAAATACATTTTTTTTATAAATAGACTGTGTGGTTCTTTTTCACTTAATCTAGAAGCTTGTGTTCTGGTAAAACAAACTGCTTTACACTCCTTCTGGACTAAGCCTGGAGGCTGCTCTCCACAGCCACCACTTAGAGAGGTTGTCTAAAACCACTAATATCACCATAAGGGTTGTCTGGATCAGTGCAAGGTGTCCACTTACATAAGTGTACATCTTATACTGAGCCGGCCTCTCGCACACATGCTCAATGTAATAATGTCAGGTGCAACCCTTTGATAGATATATATATATATCTTTTCCCACCGGAGAGGTCATCAAGGAGTTACTACCTAGATAAGTACAATTGCATGATTAGCTTGTTCTTTTGAATGAATGTATGTCTGCATGATTAAAGACAGGAAACATTTCAGGGTTAGGATCCCATCCTGAGGAAAGCCACCAACCTATGGAGGTGATTTGGAAGCCGAAACATGTAGACCGACTCGGATGTGGGACTATTAGCGATTCCAGCACATCACCTATATTCTTTTTAATGCTACACATGGAAGCAGGGACAAAAAGTGGTCATTGCACTCTAAGGTATCTTCTTCACATCATATTTAAACTGCAAGAGATCCCTGCTAAGTTTGTACCCACCATGACCATCAATCCCTGGGTGAGGATGGATTACCTATAATAAAGCATGCCAAGAAAGTGTGGGTGAGGATTCCTATAGTGAAACTTAGCGCTCAGTAGGTAAGGTACAGGACAGAAGTATAATTCTTCAGACTTGTTCTCTTTATGTTTCATGTTATAGGCAGGCAGATATAGCCGATAGGAACTTGACTCTCCCCTTAAGCGGTAAACAAATAGAATTTAAATATTTAACTAGGCATTTTACAGATTTCCACCTTGCATGCTAACCTGACACGCATTTTTGCATTGGAAGTACCATTGGTTCTTATACAGATTCAAACTTTTGGATGAAGCTAGTCACGTGCATTGATGCCAACATAAGACACTCTTTTTTTTACCTCTGCACATCACCTCCAAGCAATCACGATTTGATCTGTCTCAAAAACTTAAAACAGAGTACAGCTGAAAAGGCATTTCTCTGAAAGCTCCTAGCGGCTTGAAAGCAGAAATCTATACAACGGCAGATATGATATCCTCACGTTCCTAAAGAAAATTGAGTCATTTTTTTGTATCCACGTTTTTTCATACATTGCTTTTTTGAGGAAAGATAGTTGTGTTGCTTTTATGGCAAGAGATATTACAACTCTACATTCTTAAATAAACATGTACTGCCTGCAAAATCACATACTGTAAGTGAAAAGAATTACTCAGGACTGACATGGTAGAGTGCTATCTTACTGAAAGACCAGGACATGGCCGCCCTGGCAACTACCAACGCTGTTGAATGCCAGATATCTTCAGTGACTGCCTACAATGGTCTCGAGTGAAAGAGGTGGCCTAGTCCATCCAAGGGGCTTTACAACTGCAAGAACAATTCCCTGGGCAGGGTCAGTAGAAAGGACTCATCGTTGTGTAGAAGCATCAGTTGCCTAGCACAGGTGCTACAAATCAAAGGACGACCCAATCACTATTTAAAGCACAACAAAGTCTGGCGCCACACTAACCATGCACAGTAAATCACCCCAGCTCCCTATGAAACAGTACATCACTGTCGGGAAAGCAGAGTTCATTCCAACTACTCAGTTTTATTGTCGCAAAGTGAAATCGAGATGCTACAGAACTGAAACTCCCCCGAAACCCTGGTGGGTCAGTACAGAACATCCTTCCTTCTTCACCCACGCTCCCGAAGATCAATCCAAGCTTTCATACCACTGTGTAAAGTCATGTCCAATCCCCTGAACAAGGCCAAGCAAACAGCATCCCATCCTGCAGAGTACTGGGACTTTCAGCTCCTTGGTCCACATCCGAGAATGGGTAGGGCACAAAGTCTGCTTTACAGAGATCAGGGCATGGATACCAGTCTTGAGACAAGCTGACAGAGCCAGTAGACAGCATGAAATTCTGGTGTTAAGAATCCCAGTGATGTCAGAAGAATGGCAATCCATGCTGTCAAAGGCCAGTTGACCATTAGACACATAGCTGGGCCTCCATGGTCTCTGATTTGACTGGTTTGTATTCAGTGACACTGAGGGGATGTTTAAATATTTCAAACTTAGGCACACAAGTCTTAAGAACAGATGACGGGATATGGCAGCCTCTGATGTACAGTCTCAAGAGGATGACAGGGCTGGGGTAAGTAGCAGTCAATGTTGCAGATGAGGATCTGATGGTGCGATGAGGCCGGCTGTTTTGAACCACAACTCATGTCTTCACGGCCACCTTGCCCTGAGCCTTCTGGAAGTCCTGTTGGAGCTTAGAGAGTACCTCGCGCTGCTGCTCCGATTTCTTCTCCATGTCCTTCATCTGGGACTCGTAACGCTTTCTGTAAGGTAGAGGGAGAGTACACACAGGTCAGTTTGCACCGAACATCAGAGAGAGAAGCATCATACATACTGGCAGAATACGGCACTTGCGACTCCATGGACAGGCCCAATGCTAGTCTGCAAAACTAAGGATGAAGTGGGAGGCTTCCACCCAACAGAGGAGTGGGATTCCAGGTTGTGGGCAGGTAAGTTGAATATTCATGTATTTTATTATATTTACATGTTTTCTAAAGGGCACCAAGATCCAGTTACTGTTTTTACACAACATTAGCTCTTATGAGTGGAGGGGACAAGGGAAAGGATACCACTGCGAAAGAGGTTAATCATGCCAGACATCACCACGCCTGAGAAGGCAAGGCGCTCTGCGACAAGGAGTTAATATATTCTAAGGTAAGCACTTCAGATGATGCAAATGGCCAGAAGGGCCGCAAGAGTTAGGGTTCAGGGACCAGAACCTTCACTAGCCACTAATCACGGGAACTCAGTAAAGAGGACACCATTTTTCCTGAGAGCAGGATTCGGTCAGTGCACGTGAAAAGTTATATTAAGTAATGTTCTGCCTCAAACTCTCTGTCTAAACAACGCAACTGTCAGCGGAAGGGCAGATAAACACTTCATTTTAACATACGCCATGTCCTTTTCTTCAGCTCTGATTCGGCCGGCGCAGGCATCTAACCAAGCAAATGCTGATAGAATTGGCATACAGAATGACACTTTTCCGCTATAGTTTCTAAGAGCCCAATCTTTTTTGGGTTAACTGCTTGAGAGAGCCAATTGAGTTTTGGGGTAACATAGGTTTTTTATTTTGGTAAAAGCACAGATCAGATTGAAAACCAAATGATTAAAGATTTCACAAAGGCATGAAAAATAGGGTATGGATAACTGTTAGCATTATGAGCAAGACATGTAGAGCATTCAAGGCTCTCCACCCTCGTCTAACCACTCACTCTTGAACTGTACATTGAACGAGCCCTGAAGATCACAATCAAACAATGCTGCAAGTGCCAAAGACCAATAGCTACTCTTGAATTAGGTACCCCAAAAAGACCCAGAGTTACAAATGTAGGCTCCTGATATGGAGGGCAGTGATCCGTGCTACAATGTTGCGCACCGAGTTCAATCAAGGCTTCGAAGGATGCAGACATAACCCAACATGGACCTGAATATTCACTCCCATAGGAACCCTAAAACAACTTTTTCTAGTGGATACTGTAACTGTAGATTCCTCACTTTTAGAATATTCCCCAGGCGCTAGACTGAATCCAGAAGATTTCATAGCAGTGCTCTTACGCTGCTAGTTGGCGCCGGGCGGCTCCACGTTGACTTCGTTCCACCCTGAAAGTGATCAGAGTGGATCCAAATATGAGCGCTATCCTTGCGTGCGGACATCAGTTTCTTACTTGACGCACAAAGCAATTGGAGGTGTCGGTGTGCAGATCTCCAATTTGAGACTTTTTCAAAGATTGTAAAATGAGACTTTTTTACAGAACGAGGAGATAGAAAGGGTAGGAAGAAATTTGCAGTTAGATAACATATCCACCAGCAAAAGCATTACCAAAGGTATGTAATATGTTCTTGTAATGTCTACTTCTAACCCCACATTCTGCACTTTTAGAGTAAATACATTACAAGGTGGCGAGTCTCTGGAGAGGGCTGAACAGAAGACATGCCCTTCCTATTGGACGTAGCTGCCTAGGCAGCAGTGCTTTATGAACGTGAGCACAGATGCCCATATCCCAGCCTGGCAGATGTTAAGAACATGGACTCCGCGTGCCAGTGCAGTGGTGTCAGCCTTGGTGGGATGGGACCCCAGTCCTTCCAGAGGGTGCTTTTTGGCCAATGTGCAGCAGATCTTAAAGCAAACGACTATCAACTGTGACAGAGTCCTTTCCTGCACAGTCTTACCTTGCTTTGCCCCAGGGAGCCTCAAAAAAACTGATGATCTGTGGGCGATTGATGTGAAAGCTTAAGGCTTTTTTTGGGTCCAGCCAATGGAATGTCTTTTCTTCCGAGGTGTAAGGTGGGGCAAAGAAGGTTTGAATGCCTTCAACTGCTTCCATTCAATCTACGCTCATCGAGGCATGGATTGTACGTATTCAGGTAGAGAACCCTGCCCCTCTGCTGCAATAGAAACCTTTTCCCTTGGAAGGTCCAGACACCACACTCTCCTGGCAGAATCTGGGGCAACTATGAACACTTAGGCACAGTCGTTCCTGGTCTTCTTCAAAACTATGGCCAGGAAAAGCAGAGGCAGGAAGGCATACAGGAATCCTTTGTCCCACCCCACACAAAATCCCTTTCTTAGGGAGGACCTGTGTGGAAAATTAAACGTGCAAAAATGTGTACACTGTGTGTACTCAGTAGTGGCAGAAAGATCTCACCAGTGTTCAACACATCGTCAGAAGATACCCTGTGGCACCTTAGGCTGTAGCCATCATTTGTGATCCACCAGGAACCGTCAGTTGAACTCACTCACTGTGGGGTTCAATAATACCGCCAGATGGTACACAACCGAGGACAAGCCGGACAATCCAATCACCTAAACGGATACAGATCTTTGCTTAATGCAGTACTGCATGGTGGTGGTGTGAGAACCCGTACCAGCATTTCATTGATGTATGGTAAGAAGGCCTTCAATGCCAGGAAAATGGCTTGCAACTCCGACAGATTATATGGAGGTGATTTGTTGTCGGAAGCCAGAGTCCTCTGATCTCCAGCCCTCACAGATGACCTCCCTAACCCAACAGTGATGCGTCGTCACCACTGTAAGCTCAGAGTGCAGAGGGGAGAAGGATCTGCCACTGGTTAGGTTGGACTCCCCTAACCCAACAGTGATGTGTCATCACCACTGTAAGCTCAGAGTGCAGAGGGGAGAAGGATCTGCCACTAGTTAGGTTGGACTCAGGTAGCCACCATTGTAGATCTTCTGCAATCTCCTCCAAAACCTGCTTGACATCTGAACAACTTCCTTGATGTGGGGCCCACTGAAACTTCAGATCCCACTGGAGAACCTGCATGTGCCATCTGGGGAAGTCGACAAGCAGAACGCATGAGCCAAAGAGGTCAAAAAGCCTGAGAGCGGTTCACACAGTGATCCAGGGAAAAGGCCGAAACAAAGATCATAGCTGGAATGTTTTTGAAGCGCTGTGACACAGGAAAGGCTATGAATTGCACTTTGTCAAAGACAGCCTCCATAAAAGGAAGCCTCTGAGAAGGAGTCAGGTGTGACTTAGGCTCGTTGTTCAAAAACCCTAATGATGGCACAAAGTCCATTGCAATCTTAAGGTGGTCTACGACAGACTTTGTGAGCCTGCCTTCAGTAGCCAGTTGTCAAGATAGAGAAAAACTGGTATCCCCAAACTCGGGAGACGGGGGAAGACCACCACCATAGGTTTTATGTTAACACCCAAGGGGCACTGGTATTGGCAAAGGCAAGCACAGCAAACTGGAAACGCTCCTAGCCAACCATGAACTGTAATTAACATTGGTGGGATTGCAGGAGGGGCAACAAATGTAAGCGTCCTGCAGGTCCAAGGCTACAATCCAGTCACCAAGATCTAGGGCAGACAGAACCTGAACTTGTCCTTCTAAAACTGGATGAAGGCCTGAATATTTCTAAGGCACAAGGAAACAGCAGGAGTAACAGCCCATTCCTATTTCCAAGTGCATCTCCCTCCCGAAGGATCCTTTCCACAAGAGAGCTCGCACCTCTTGCAGTAAGATGGATAGGTGGTCCTCAGAGCCGTTCTGTGTGAAGGAAATAACAGGACATAGCTGGACAATCTAGAGAGCCCATCTATTAGATTGCACCTTGGTAGACCATAGCTGATACTGCCTCACACAAGACAAGATGGTTGTGTGCCGCAATCTGTTTTAGACAGTTTTGACATGGTTTGTGTAGGAAGGTGGATATCTGACTATGGTTACCCCTAAACTTTTTGCCTGGTGTTTTGCTGGTTTTTGACTTTAGTTGGCCTGGGATCCTGCTGTTCAGGTCCCCAGGCTAATTGCTCTCCCCTTAAAATGGACTCCATGTACTTTAGGTACATACACAATTGGAATTGGTTCACCTTATAGGCCCCTGTAACAGTGTACCCTAGGTACCCAGGGAATAGGTGTAACTAAGGCCTACCAGGGGCTGCAGCATGTATTATGCCACCCCTGGCCTGGCCTCCATATTTGAAACTGGCTGATCAATCAGCTGGGGTAAGTTGGTGTAATCACCTCTTACTTAGGTATAGTATATCTATATTTAACATATATGGACACATGGTAACCTATAAGTCACTCCTATGGCAGGCCTTAACAATTCTGGAGGCAGAGTGCTTGGTTTCATGTGAGATGGCGAGCTGAGCCTGTCTGCAGCTGTCGGGAACAACTCCCTTAGCTGTTCCGGGATATTGCCATACCATATACTCTTAAGTGCATTATAATCCACGCGGTTACTTGCTAACTTTGGTTTAGCTTTATCGAAACCTGTCGAGTAAGGTGTCATACGAATTGGAATACTACCCCCTCGCCAATTCTGGCAACGGGGGTAGCATTCCACCCTCCTAGAGGGACAAGACATGTACCTAACCTGAACCCCGGTTAAAGTTAACTCGAGCCTCAGCATCACAAAATGGATGCTGCCACCACAGACACAAGTCTGACCTCCTGCTGCTGGGAGTCCTTCCAGCGAGGGAGGCTTGGACAAAGGGTTTCCTGCCTTGGGAGGTGCTAGCACCACCCCAGACAGGATTTTGTGTATTGGGTAGGACAGGGCTGAATAGAATGAGACATGCCTGGGGCACACAAGGTGTCCCTGTGCATAAGCCAGTCCAAACCGGTGCTGGGGCTTTCCAGCCCCAGTCCTGGCGCGGAACTGGACAAAGGAAAGGGGGTGTAACCCCCCCCCCCTTCCTGGTCCCACCCAGAGGAGGGACCTAGCAGGTGATCCGGCCCCTAGATTTGGAATAAGAGTAGGAGCTGTGTACCAAGACTTCAGATCATCCTGAACTCGACTTGAAACTAAGAAAAAAACTGGACTTCGACATTCTGCTGCACAGAAGACTGGAGAGCATCTCCCTTGTGGCCAAGGAGTGACCACCCTGTGAATACAGGCACCATCCAGCAACTCGACATCTGCTTTGCAGCCGCCTCCCGCCGGAGCCGGAGCCCAGAGCCCGACAAGACCTGGATTCCCAGACATCTCAGAGCCCGATCCACAGTCCCTGGAAAGAAGAGACCCGTGGAGGCATCGAGAGACATGAGACCGGCCATCTTGAAAGACCCCCGAGAAGCTGACTGCGCAGCACCCGAGGCACCCTCGACGCTGTGCTTTGGGGTTTGAGAAGCCCCACCACCGAGCAGTATCTGCACCAAAGATCAGCCCCCAGCATCTCCACGATCTGCGTGGGGCCCTTTTGCATTTTGCCACTCGACGAGTCATCCCGGTTACTGGCCCGTTGGCTAGTGGCCAACTTGGCGACGAAATCCGAAATCAACACCGCTGGTCTGGTTGCTACAGACTGGCCCTCGCTCCTTTAAAAAGGAGCAACCCCTCTGACCTTGCTCGTCCGAGTGAGAAGCTTGCATCGTTTCCTGCGTGGCTTGCATTAGCCAAGGCCTGTTTGCTCCGATCAAGAAGCCGACACCGCCATCAGCTAGAGCCTTCGTGGGACAGCTCGTGATCGACTCCTGGACGTCCTCGACCCCTTCGCGTCCACGTGGCTGCAGAGACAATCTTCACTTCTTCACCTGTTTGCACCCGACATAGCCTGGTTCACTCCTGGTTCCACAGTAGTCACTGGCTAGTGGCTTTGAACATTGTCCCCTATGCTTTCAGGTCTTCACCTCTTCAGATCCACCCTTGGATCCACCGGAACTCTCCTCGACGACCCGCCTGCAGCATCTTCATCTACAGGCTCCATAGACCAGCGCGACGAAACCCGACACACTTTGAGACATATGCACCTGCTTCCTGTGGGCGAGGTAACCCTGGCACTCCGGTGCTCCTGTGTAGCAATACACCTCTAGTGTCTATGTTCCAAGTTGCTAGGTTCTAGTTCATCCGGAAGGTTCCCTTTTCAGTAACTTTGTAAGTTTTACGCACCATTGACTTTGCATTGGTGCATGCGTGTGCTTTAAGCGCTGCACCAGAGTCCTGAGGGCCTTTCCCGACTTCATCACTGCTAGTCCCGAACAGCCCCAGCGATTCCCAAGGCCCTAAGCCTTCTTCCTTTTCGATTAGTGATACTTATACCACTATTTTAGTATATGGTTTGAGTGGCCACCAGGGCCTATCCATATTGTGCAACTTTTGTATTTTTAAACAGTGTTTTGTTTTAACGCATTTGCTTCTGTGCTCATAAAGAGTATAGGGGATACTTGTAGTAAATAAATATATATATATATTTTCAATATATATCTGTGTGGTGTCCTTTCATTTGGTATTCAAGGGGATTGTATATGGTAAAATAGCTTGCTTCACATGCCTTTACAGAGTTTAGCCTAAGACTGCTTTGTCCACGCTACATCTAGGACAGCTGGTCTATAAGGTTGACTTACAATCAATCATCATAAGGGTTGTTTGGCATGGTACAAGGTGATCACTAGAACTAGTGAGCATCATATACCAGGCCAACTCCTCATAGTTTGATCCTGTAGTTCAAAGTTGGGCACATTGTTAGCTTGCACAATGGTATTCAATTTTTACATACTTGTCAAATCGACAAATAAGGGAGCAGAGCTCTGAATCAGTGTTCAAAGAAGTGGAAAGAAAAGACGCCAGGGTGCCAGAGGCACTTATACATCTGCTCAATCAACTTCTTTAGTGAAAAAGTAGAAAAGATTTAACAGAACTTAGACAACAAGCCTGCGACAATTCATACACACACCCCTTCCCATAGAATCCGGCAACAGTCAGCTTTCAAAGCCCTATCTCTCCCAGAGCTCACTGACATACTGAACTTCCTCTAAGCCACTTCTGAAGACGATGGGGTCTTACCATTGTCCTTCACCAGAGCTCTCTCTGGGGATGCTCTCTTGGCTAACTTAACATTATCAATACCTCCTTCATTCAAGGCATCTTCCCAGCCAAGCCATATCCTCCCCTCTCCTCCAGAAATCTACACTAGGGCCCAAAGACCTCACGAGCTACTATCCCATCACTCACTTACCATTCATTGGCAAGAATAAAAAGTAGTCTACATTCAACTCAAAAATCACTTTAATGCTAACCATCTCCTGCACGACTACCAGTCTGGCTTTAGATCATTCTGCAGCATGGAGACTGCAAAATGACATCATAGACGATGCCTGCTGGACCACATACGATGTCCCCTGCCTCCTGATATTGATGGACAGCGCAGCTGCCTTCGACAGCTGACCATTCAACACTCTGAGACACCCTGGAGTCTCAAATGGAATTTACCTGTAGTGTCCTTCACTGGTTCTCCTTCCACATTTCCAACAGAGACCAGGTTCACAAAAGACCCCTATCGCCTCTGGAGTCCCCCGAAGCCTCCATACTATCTCCTGTCATCTTCAACCTTTACATGCAGCCGCTTGGTGCTTTAATCACAGAAAACTGTCTCTTCTGCTTCAGACATCCAACAACTCAAACGCTGCTTGCACATCAGCCAGACCTGGATGTCCAGAGCCTAGCTGAAGCTCAAGCCCATCTACAGAGAATTCTTATTTGCCGAGAAAACCAAACAAGATTCATCCCAAAAATAGTTTAATGACCTGAACCTTCTTTCAACAAATGCCAAGTCACTTGGATTTCCCTGGGCACCAACCACACCCAAAAAGAAAGCAAAGATGGTCTAGTACCAGCTCTCCAGCTCTATAGCAGCTTCAGAACTGCTGATTAAGCTCTCTGTTTCTGGATGGTGGTAATACCCTGCTCAATGGCCTCCTAGACTCCACACCGACACCACTGTAGAAAATCCTACACACCGCAGCATGTGGCATCCAGGGCCTGAAAAATATTGTCCCCATCCTGATGGCACTTCATTGGGGAACCTTGCCAGCAATCGCCATCTTCAAAATCAGCTGCATCCCTTACAAAGCAATCAAGACCAGCATTCCCACTGATCCTGTGATCTTGCAGACAAGCTCACCATCTCTGGTGGATCTCAGCATAGCCGCAGCCAAGGCACCATCTGACGTCAGACTAAGAAGTTAAAACACTTAAAAACAAGACAGCAGGTCTTTTCCATCAATTAACCCAGGATCTGGAACAACAATCAGGACCACCCCAACGCTGCTCCAATTTAGGAAAGGGTAGAAGACCCACCTCTGCGAAGAACACTACATCAGAATGTGTCTGTGTGTCAGAATACGCTCGCGAGAGAACAGAGAGCTATACAAATACATATAAATAAACACAAAGAGTGCAAGACTGGCTGCAGATCTCTCGCCTAGTGGTGGGACCAACCCTCTGAAACTTACAGGAAACACAACAGATGCAGAGAGAATTGGGAACCTAGCAAACATAACAGTCCCTATTTCAAATCGATGCTCTAAATACGTAAAGAGAGGCAGTGTAGAAAACAGTACTGCTGAAATTAGTACAAAAGGCGTACGGAGGGAGAGCACGGGCATGAAGTAAAGGAACGACAAGGCACGAAACAATGTACATGGGGACATGGAACGGTTATACATACAAAGCATGAAAGACTAATAAGGAAGACAACGGTGGAGCATTACATGCTTCTGTGTGCTGTAGGCATACATACAGGCCAAGGCACCATATGAGTGAATGAGCCAGGTGCAGCATCACTCGTTTTTATAGCACTCCAGGGTTACATGTTGTTCATACAGCTCAGCAGAAGACAACCTGCGCACATGCTGGCTCTGACAAAGCAAGGACTCACATTTCTCCATTTATGTAGTCCAGGCGCTTAGAGACAGTGGCCTTCGCTTCTTCCAGGTCCTGCTTTACCAGTACCGGCCCGATTAGTTTGAACACTGTGTTGGACACATCCAGCAAGTCCAGCTCCTGTTAGAGAGAGACAGAGGGGAGAGTTACCGCCACGGTTACCCAGAGAATTCTCCACTCTAATCACCAGAAAGCAAACTACAAAACACCATTAACCAGAAAGGGGGGGTGGGGGAGCCATAATAGATTACCACTACTCCGCCAACCCGAGAGGGATATTCCGCTATGCATTCTGCGGAACCTCACAATCACACCAAGATATTTCACAAAAGGGGTTCTTCCACTCCCCACAAAACAGGACTCTTCCAAAACACCAGCAGCACCCACCCAGATGTTTAGAGTAGAGAAAGTAGCAATGAGGCATTTAGCCAATATCTAAAAAATAACATCAGAATATGCTGTCGCATCTCACCTCCTTCACAATGTTGTTCTCGGTCACTTGCGCTTCTAGTTTCTGCCTGGCTGACATACACTTATTGAGATCTAGGGAGAGCAGAGGAGGAAAGTATTAGACATGCATAACAAGACAGATAGGGTCAAAGCAGGCCAGGAGATCACAAGTGAGAGAGAGACAGAAGGATTCAAGGACCAATTGAGGGCAGGTGAAGACAAAAGGGAGAACCAAAAGGAGACTGATCTCAGCCATGAGGGGAGGAAGACACTAGAGACAGACATACAAGGAGAGCACAGAGGTGGACGGCAGGGGAAGAAAGGAGACAGATCTCAGGAGTGATCCTCACCCTTCAATAAGTATTGCAGAACCAGGCCAGGGACTGTGCTTCCATCAGGGCATGGGGGAGTTGCCTCGCTTATAATACGGCCCCCACCAACCCCCTAATATTGTGAGCAGAGTCAATTAACCCCTCCCATGCTTGTGACGGAACCGTTCCGTTACGCCCCTCGGGTGGGCTGTGCTGGTGACGAAACCGTTCCGTCACGGCCCCTGATTTTTGCGCCTGCGCGGCGCGTTCTATTGAGCAGGCGGGGCCGTGACGGAACCGTTCCGTCACAAGCACAGCTCACCCGAGGGGCGTGACGAAGCGGTTTCATCACCAGCGCGGAAGCGCCGCGCGGCCCTCCCGCCCCTTAGCACTGCAGCGGAATAGCTGCCACAGTGTACTGTTTACAATCTGCCTGCAGCAGTCAGCCTTTGCCGCAGACCGATGCATAACAGAGACTGAGGAGGATCCTAAAGCCATTGCAGGCCTGAAGGTGGCGGGGCTTGCTTAACATTTGATTTGGCAGACTGACACTTGTTAGCAGCACCACGGACCAAGTGCGCATGTCAGGTTGGATAGCTGCCTTTTTTTCAGCAGCCTGACATGCGGACTAGGTCTCCAGAGTCTCTGCAACACAGCACACATTAGTGAGGCTGGGGTTGAGTTAAAGACCCATCCCACAGTCTCAGTATGAGCGGGGAGGCCCCCTACCCCAGCCAATCCAGGTACTGCTGTAACAGCAGGAGCAGCCTCTGGATTGGTTTAGAGGCCCGTGGTTTTACAGGCATGGCCTCTGCTCTGGTGCTGTGGACTATGTGTGTGGACGTGCCAGAATCTGCGCAGGTGTAGAAGGCGGTCTCTCGCCCATTTTCCAGCGGCACGGAGAGAGACCGTCACAAGCGTTGAGGCTGGTTGGTAGTTTTTGTATGAGTTGCGGCACACTTTTTTTTTTTAATGAGCTTCCATCCACAGCCGCCAAGTTCAAATTGCAGCTGTCAGAAAACTTTATTTCATTCTTGGCACGCATTGCTCTTGCAAAAGTTCAATATTAAAAGAATCCTTCTCCTCCCCCCTCCACACACATGCTCCCACCCGAGGTTTTCTTCCCGCTTGGCCTGACAGACCGTGACAGGGAGAAGGCGAGACAGAAGGTCTGTGTAAATATTTTCATTGTTCTTTTTCAGTGGCCGCTGTTGTATTAGACCACATGGACCGTTTGATGTTGAGTCTCTGGTACGTTACAAGATTTATCTGTCACCACTCCAGAGCCCAAACAAAGTGGCCTACCTGGGCTGCACCCTCTCCGCTTCTTTTGCTTTTATCTCGTTTTACTCATCTTTTCCAGTTCCCACTCTCCCAGGTGCCGAGCAGCGGGCCCTCTGATATCTGTCTGTGTTTTGCTTCCTCGTGCATTTTTGGATGCCTCCCTACGGCCCAGCTGGCAGGCCTTGGCAATCCCGATTTCCCCTTATGAGCTGGAAGAGCTGTAATGCTGAGTTCGCAGCACAGATCCGGTTCAGGAAGATTTCTCAAGTGAAAGAAGTCCAATGGCTCTGTCCTAGTGCCTCTCCATCCATCCGTTCCCCTTCAAGGCGGGCAGGTAGTCGGCTAGAGCCCTTCACTGTTTCGTACAGCCTCCCTGCTTCTAGTTTGTATTTCATGCTATGTTAGAAAAGTTGGTATAGCGCCTTCTACCCTTTGTATGGCAACAAAGTACTTTCCTACTCTGGCTGCCATTTTATACTGTTTGGGGATTTACATACATCAGTTGTGTATGGTGGCTTGGTTTGATTTTGGATGTGAAAGTTTAGTAAAGTTTTTCAGTCTTTCATTGTTAGGAATCTTGTTTTTCTACTATCTGGGCAAAATTACTCAAGAAAATAAGAGACATCAAGGGTGATGGGAGTGTGGGGGGAGGGCGGGGATTGACGAAAATCACAAACGGCTGTACCAAAGGACTAGATTGTCCATTTATGGTTTATTATGAGAGGCGGAGCAAACGATTACTGTGACATGATATGTACGAGTGAAAGAATGAGGTGAAATCACGTGTGAAGATTTCACATGTAGGCAGCAGTGCCTGGCACTTGGCAAATAAATAAATCAATGCCTAATTAAGCCAATTCTTATTCTACATCTATTTTAAATTTTAAACGCATGGACCACATCGTTGGAGTGCTTTTATATAGATGTCATCATACAACCATTGTATAATTACAGCATAAAAATGACAAAAGCTGAAGCGATATTTGGAAGCAGCGTCTTTAAAGTGTTATCTGTACATTGGGTTCCCCCTCTCCTCCCTTAGACACAACGTATACCCTTATGTAGAGTGCCAGCTCCGTTGAGTTCACGGACCTTCTATTAGGCATGAATTGTACCCAACATGTGCACAAGGTTATCCATGCCAAAGGGCATATTCTGGACCAAGTTTGGACCTCTAATATAGAAATCATTCCCCCCCCCCTAGTGTCTCCATGTACTTGGTCTGACCATCATTTTATTAGGTCTCGCCTGTCGATGCGCATGCGCATCGAGCAAGCGAGACTATGGGGGCTTATCCACTCTTTATCCAACTTGCAAGGAATCGTGGCGATTCCTTGCAGTGCCCGTGACTTTTAAGCTCAATGCGCATGCGCATTGAGCTTAAAAGCGCGTGCACATCAGTTCCCTCAGCCGCACTCCAGGCCCCCGCTCCGCCCCCTCCCCTGCCCGCCGTGTCGCATTTCTCCTCCCCCCTCCCCTTATCTGCCTTCCCTCCGTCTGTTCCCTCTCCCCGCTCCGCCCCCTCCCCTGCCCGCCGTGTCGTGCTTTACATTTCGCACATTCTCTCTGCCCGCAGTTTGCAGACATTGCCTCAAACCCCCTGGAAATGTGTTTTTTTTAAAAGTTCTGGACAGATTGGGGTGTTTTGATTCAGCCAATCCTTTCAAAGCTTTTTGAAATATAATAATGAATAACACCGCAGTAGCACAAGCGCTAAACGTTACACACGCTGGGGTCACTATATGTATAATTACACTTTCACTACTTGGTAAAAAGTAGAATTCCCCCTGGTTTAGTAAAAAAAGCTGCAATTCGACGAAATCTCACACCCGTGAATTAGTGCGCACACTGCACAGGCGTGACATCATTCTCTTCGGATACAGATTTCTAAACACTTTCTGTCTCTTTGGGGAACGGCCAACCCGATTAAAGTGGTCCTTATATAAATAAATAAATTCCTAATTTGGATTATACACTAAAGCGATTTCCAAAGGCGCAAAATGAGCTTAGAATACCTATAAATGTAAATATGCAGATTTTAAATAGCTGAACGCCAGCTTTGCGCTTATTTCGGACGTACACAAATCTGCTAAACTGGGTCCTTTGGTAGATAATTGTTCGATCTAAAGTAAACTGATGGACGATCACACACGATCCAGTGGGGAAGCTGGGATTGTCCTCGGATATCCCCGTCCCTAGAGTCACTGCTCAGCTAAATGCCCATCTCACGCTGGGCTCGTGTTTCTGGTGTCATTGCTGTGCGCTGACACATGTTTGCACATTGTTGGGGACTTGTGACGCTTTATTTAAGAGGTGTCCCCGTACACCGCGAGTTTATCACCCTGCACAGCGGTTCACAGGGATGCTTCACACGCAACTCAGCATGAGGTTTAGCAAACCGCATGAAAAAAATCCGAAATAAAGTGCTTTCCTCCAAAATAAGCAACAACCGACAGACAGTTGTCTCGGTTAAAATCACTTATTTTTTTTAACATTGAGAAACAGTGGCCGAGCCCTGGCGTCCTCGGCATCAAAGACAGAAGAAAAGCGTAAAATTACCACAAATAACAAGAGCTTTTTAAAAATTCCATTATCGGCCATCTTTTGGACACAATAATAATGCCCTCCCGCTATCCAAAAGATACTGCGAGGAGAGCCCATTGCCATTAAAGTGCGCCACTTAATTCATTTACTCGCTTTTGTAATTTAATGTATTTCTCGTGTTCTGTCTGCCTTACGAAGCGCTGCCGTTGTCGGAGACTGCTTCAAAGCGCTTCGGCAACTATAAGAATGAAAAATACCAGTCCGCGGTAACGTGTGGTGCAATAAGAGCACTTTGTTTAGGCAGCAAGAGCCAAGTGCCGTGTGGTGTATTATGTACACAAGGGTCATTTACTAACAGGTTCTATTCCTATGCTCGAAAATATTCTCATTCTTAGAAGCAATGGCAGACATCGGTATTAATAACATTTATGTCAGCAACGCCAACAATTACGAGTAGATGGGACATCCCTTGCAGTCCTCTAGGTCCAGAATTACAATTAATTTGTCTTGTTTTAAAATAAAATATATATATATATATATATATATATATATATATATATATATATATATATATATTTTTTTTTTTTCCATTCATTCCCCAGGGCTAGATAGATACTCTTTCTCTTTGGCAGGAATCTGCTGACATTTTAAGACTTGGAAACAATGATCCTGTGAAAGGGATTTCCACATACACTCGTAGAAGCCACCCCTGCTAACATTAAAAGTTCAAAAGAGTGGTACTCCGTAGTCCTTATGTACTGTAACTGGTGCCAATGTAAATGTAAAGCGCTCTAACACCTTCGGGTAAAGTTCGCGCTATAAAAAAAAATAATAATAATAAATACTTGCGAGCCAGAAAGGCAGGCTCCAGCCCCTTGCTTCCACTCTCCGTTAGAAGCGCACAAAGACGCATTATTAATCAGAATACATTTCACATAATATTTCAGTTACTGAATGCAGAGTCTCTTCATAAAACAGATCTGCCAGTTCGCTGAAACTCGAGATACCGTCTCGCATTGACAATATAATAATAATAAAATTAAAAAACACGTCTAGGCTGATTAAGTGGTTAAATATTGCCAATGTGCAAGCCATACAATCCGCGCCCAGTGATACCAGCATTATTTACAAAATTAAAAGCCATTGTTATTTGCAATATCAATACATCCAAGTCACGTAAAGACAACACACATTGCATTACAAATGCTATAGGTGTCACATTTGCGAAAGTTAAAACTATTGACATTGTAACTGACAAAGCTATTACTTTTGCTAGTTACAAAACCAACACATAAATAAAAAAAAGTGTCATTTACAATACCAATTGCTCAAACTTTCCTAATGCGAGACCTATTGCATTTCCAATGCTTGTTACTTTTACCATGGCCTACACTCCTCCTCTCAAGCCGCCTCCGGCAGGTAACCTCCTGGCCAGAAACTGGAAACAGGCCAACATGGACGACTTTCACGCATTTTTAACAGCCACCTTCCCCACCGAAGATGCCCCCATCTGTCTTCAGGCTTCTATCCTCGATCACTGGCTGGAATCAGCCAGTAATAGGGTGGACCCCTTTAAAAAAACTAACCTCAAACGCCCCCACAATGCCCAACACTGGTTCTCCGACGACCTAAAAAGAAAAACACTGGCACTCAGACAAGCAGAGCGCCGCTTGTGGCGAGCTTATGCACCCTAGGCGAGAGCGGTGTATGTAGCCTTGCTAAAAAACTACAAAGATTCCATCCTTCAGACCAAAACTGCTTACTTCTCCCTGAAAATCACTAACTCATCCACAAAGGCCAAAGACATTTTTGCAATGGTCGATGAGCTCGCACAACCAGACAGGGTGATCGCTAAATCTGTCCCCTCCCAATCATTATACGATTCGCTGAACTCATTCTTCATTGATAAAATCACCTCTATCAAGAACCATATCCCTACCCCTACCTAACCCACAATTCTCCTCCTCTCCAAAGAGGAATTCCTGGCCCTTCTAAACAAGGTGGGATCAGGCTCTCCTAACGACTGCTATCCCCCCCACATTTTGAAAGAGGCCTTTCTTACTTGCCCTGACCCGCCACTCTTACTCCTCAACAACTCCCTCAAACTAGGCATCGTTCCGGATACCTTTAAAAACACCGTAATCATCCCAATACTGAAAAAACCTAATGCCGATCCAATAGCGATGAGCAATTACCGTCCAATCTCCTTGCTTCCCTATCTCAGCAAGATACTAGAGGCTCAGGTCACAAATTGCCCCAGCTCATTCATTGAGCATTCCCAGTTCCTCGACACCCGGCAGGCAGGCTTCAGGCCAGCACACTCCATGGAGTCAGTCATCTTGGCAGTCATGGACGAGCTTAGGAGAGGAGCTGATAAAAACATCACCCAGGCCCTGGTGCTTTTAGATCTGTCACCCGCTTTTGAAACGGTCGATCATGAACTCCTGATTGACCGTGTCAGTAATGCCGGCATCCAGGGTCCGGCCCTTAAATGGATCACCTCCTTCCTACATAAGCGCTTCCAGGCAGTCCGCCTAGCCAACTTCTCGGCGGAAAAAAACTCGACTGACTTGTGGGGTTCCCCAGGGCTCTGCTCTATCGCCCCTCTTGTTCAAACTATATAAGCAACCCCTGATTGTGTCTCTACGAAACAGCCCAGCCACAACCTTTAACTACGCTGACGACCTCCAGTTGGTGTTCAACATAGACTCAACACATCCATCAGCAATTTCCAATCTACCATGATCTCCATCAGTGAATGGATGTACACCAATCAATTAAAACTAAATCCTGACAAAACAGAACTCATACTTACAGGAGGCGCCACTAACCCCTGGAACTCCAGCTTTTGGCCGTCACCCCTGGGCATCCCCCCCCCCCACCCAGCAGACTCTGTAAAAAGTCTTGGGGTCATCATCTGCAGCGACCTGTCCTTAAAGCCACAGATCAATGTCGTGGTATCTTCCTGCTTCTTCCACCTTCGCAGAATCCGGAAGATCTGCAGGTGTTTGACTACCACGGACCTCACTCTTGTTATCTTGGCCCTGGTCACCTCTTGCATTGACTATGCGAATTCAATTTATGTGGGCATTCCAGCATACCAGCTTCATCGCCTTCAGCTCGTACAAAACCAAGCAGCCAGACTCATCTTCCGCCAACCCAAACATCAACACGTTAGCCCCCTGGTGAAGAGCCTTCACTGGCTCCCGGTAGCCAAACGCTGTGTATTTAAATTAGGCTGTACCATCTTTAACCCCTTGCATGCGGATGACGGCCCCCAGCCGTCATGCACTACAGTGCTCGTGTGCTGATGACAGCTGGGGGCCGTCATGACCGCACCCGCAATTGGAATGAGCTGCACAGGCGCAGAATCGCGGCAGCATGCACGGGGTTAAAGCCCTTGCCGGTCAGGGCCCGGCCTTTATCTCCTCCAGGATCCAACGTTACGTCCCTTCACGCGAACTCCGTTCTTCTAATCTTAACTTGCTCACTATCCCCATCTTCAAACGCAAAAAACATGGTGGTCTCAGGTTCTCTTTTTTGGCCTCCCGCTTCTGGAATTCCCTCCCAATTGAGCTGAGACTGGTTATGTGGTACACTCAATTCCGAACTCTTCTTAAAACTCTTCTGTACTCACAAGCCTATGAACAAAGTTTGTTATTTTCCTGCCGTTGTCCCTCCGCTCCTAGCACCATGAAACCGCCTGGTGTAAGTGCGCTCTATAAATAATTTTAATATAACATTATGTGACTGCAGGTGAGAGCAGGCCCAGTGGAAAAATACAGTCGGGCACTTCGTCTCACACAGACCAAGTTTACTCGGAAAAATCGAATATGCTACTTACCAGTATGCATCTGTTCTTGGCATGTAGGGCTGCTGACATTCATATCTGTGCATAGATCGCCGCCTAGTGTTGGGTCCGGATGATTGCACAGCGAAGTAGTGTGGCTCACTGGTTAGAGGCGGCAGACCCGAGAGCAGAGGACGGCCCGGGACCAGGGTTCGATTCCCGGCGCGGCAGGTTTCTGGACCAGGGTCAGCGGACTCGATAATTCTCTCGCCTCGGTGCCCACTCTGATCAGCGATCACACTCGGCAACTCTGGGCATTAGCTTGCCTCATCTTCACTAACGGCCCCACCAGACCGCCGGGGATGCCTGGTCTCACCCTGGAGATACCCATTAAGGGACCATCTCTCAGGGAAGCCAGGAAGGGTTTCGCAGCGGTCGAAGCGCCTTGGGACCCTACGGGTAAGTAGTGCGCTATATAAATGCCAATACATTTACATACATTTACATTTGTTGTCCTGGAAGAGTCTTCGAAGTATCACGAGACAGGTGGCTCCTCCCCTGGACTACAGTGCGCATGGGCATCCTCTCCATCCTCAGATTGTTTTTCGCCATTGTGGCAGAGATGGAGTGTAATACAGTGAGTGATGTCCATGCTCTATAGTAATTCTGAATGCTACAGCTGCTACAGGCGCCGGGGAGGAGGGGCGGCGATATGAATGTCAGCAGCCCTACATGCCAAGAACAGATGCATACTGGTAAGTAGCATATTCGGTTCGAGGCATGTGGGCTGCTAAATTCAGATCTGTGCATAGATTATATAGCAGTCCCTCCTATTAGCGGCGGCTGCCCGTGCCAGCTGCAGCAGTTTGAAAAAGAGTTTTGAGAACAGCCTGTCCTACAGCTGCCTGCTGTCTTGAATGCACATCTACACAGTAGTGTTTGGTAAATGTATGTGTAGTGGACCATGTGGCTGCCTTACATCTCTTCTAAAGGAATATTCCCCAGGAAAGCCATGGATGCTCCTAACTTACGTGTGGAGTGTGCTCTTGGAGGAATGGTTAGTGTGCGTTTAGCCTTTGCGTAGCAAATTTGTATACACTTAACTATCCATCTGGCTATTCCCGCTTTGGAAATGGGGTTGCCTTTGCGCTGTGAAGAAAAGGCAACAAACAGTTGTTTTGTTTTCCTGAAATCCTTTGTTCTGTCTATATAGTACATAAGAGCTCTTTTGACGTATAATGTGTGTAGAGATCTCTCTGCGACATTTTCTGGATTAGGAAAGAAAACTGGCAGTTCTATGGTTTGGTTCATGTGGAACTGCGAAATCACCTTAGGCATGAATGTAGGGTTGGTGCGTAATACAACTATTTGCGTGGACCTGTATGAACGGCTCTTGAATGGTTAGTGCCTGGAGTTCACTAACTCTTCTCAGTGAGGTAATGGCTACTAGGAAAGCAACTTTCCAGGTCAGAAATTGAATCTCACAAGAGTGTAGAGGTTCAAAAGGTGGTCCCATCAGTCTGGTGAGGACCACATTCAGGTTCCATACAGGTGAAGGTGGGTGTCTGGGAGGGATCACTCTTTTGAGTCCCTCCAGAAAAGCTTTAATGGCAGGCACTCTGAATAGTGAGAGGTGCTGCCTGTTTTGAAGATAAGCTGCTATTGCGGATAAATGTATACGAATGGAACTGTACGCCAGATTGCATCTGTATAAGTGCAACAAATAACAGATAATGTTTTGAATAGATGCATCCAGTGGGTCAATGTCATTATTGTTACAATATATGAGAAACCTCTTCCATTTAGCCGCATAACATGCTCTGGTTGTGGGTCTCCTTGCCTCCTTGATGATGTTCATGCATTCCGGTGGCAAGTTGAGGTAGCCAAATTCTAAGACTTCAGGAGCCAGATCGCCAGGTTGAGCTGTTGCGGATCTGGGTGCTGAATTTCGCCATGGCTCCGCGTTAAAAGTCTGGGTGTTAGCCGCAGTCTTTGATGCGGTACCACAGAAAGTTCTACTAGCGTGGTGTACCATGGCTGGCGTGCCCACGTTGGAGCAACCAGGATGAGTGTCATCGAGTGGTGCCTCAGCTTGCGTGCCACCAGCGGTATTAGAGGCGCTGGGGGAAAAGCGTACGCAATATGAAAAACATTAAAGGGAACCCTGAATCTAATGAAAGAATAAAGGGGAACCACCCGCCAGGGAGTTCAACAAAAATAAGAACATGAACGGGAAGTTCCCAACAATCAAGAGGACTAGACAGATGAATAATTTCAATTGCCCACAAAGACGCTATCCGGTATCAAATCATTTTATTTCATTCCCATATATTTCTTGTAGACAAAACATTCATTTGTTCAAAAAGATTTTTTTTTTCCTCAAAGACATAAAAATACATTTTTTTGAGAATTATATAAATATAAATTTTCTTTAGCAATAGTAGCCCAGCACCATGAACAATAAAACATCATCTGCACAAACCATACACACTCTCAAGCAGACACACATTCATCCATCACCATATACATCAGAAAAGAAAACTGTAAGCACAATTAGGACCAACAGACAGAGGAAAGCGCCGACGCGCGTTTCGGAAAAAGTGCCAATGTTGCGGATTCCTTCATCAGGGCGCACAATAGGGTTTTATTACAGTTCCATTTCAACTTTGCTGGGCAAACACACTGTAGGGCATAGCGTTTCTGTAACCAAACCCCAAGTATCAATTCAATGAGGGGGCCGAAGTGTATTTCATCAACTTACACGAAGGTCTAAGGCAGTAATAAAAATCAGTAACTCCAAAATGTCAGAGTGTACATGCAAACATTCAGGGACAGCAGACCGTAGATGTAAGGGCTGTAGGCTCGGTAGAAAGGGATCTTTAAATCCGTGCCTAAAACATGATCGTCAAGATGATAGCACAGCCCGTGAAGTGCTTCAAATTATGCACAGCCGGAATCGAGCTTGACAAGGGAGGAATAAACTAGGTTTGTTCAAATGGATTCCTTATGGGCTTTAGAAAAGGCTCTCCGGGCGGTCTGCTGCTGACTTCATCTTCGTGAGCGGTCTTTGAGGAAAAAAATCTTTTTGAACAAATGAATGTTTTGTCTACAAGAAATATATGGGAATGAAATAAAATGATTTGATACCGGATAGCGTCTTTGTGGGCAATTGAAATTATTCGAACTTCCCGTTCATGTTCTTATTTATTTATTTATTTAATTTTTTTGGGGGGGGGGGGAAAGCGTACGCAAACCTGCCTGACCAGTTCATCCATATCGCATTGCCCTGAGACTGCGGATGTGGGAACCTGGCGGCAAAGCTTTGGCATTTTGCGTTTTCCCTTGTGGCATATAGGTCTATCTCTGGATGACGCCACTGCTGGAAGTACGGTTGGTGCACTGATGGATGTATCTCCCACTCGTGCATCTGGTGGCTGTGTCTGCTGAGCAGATTCGCCATCTGGTGGTCTTTGCCCAGGAGGTGTTCCGCCATGAAGAAGATGTTCCTCTGAATGGCTTTTGGTTTCGGTTTTGGCAGAAATGCTTTCGGTTTTGATTTCTTTGGATCGACCGATGGCGGTTGTTGGACAGGCCCCAGAAGGGGGCTCGCTCCCTCCCTGCATGACAGAGCCAGGACACCGACTCTCCAGAAGCCACCCACAGAAGCCGCCCGTAACCCGTCCCACACGGGACGCCTGCCCCCGAACATCTCCATATCACCGGCCTGGGCATCCACCAGCACCATTGCCCGGGCCCAGCCGCCATCTTGGACACTGCACCACGAGGCCGCGTGGCCTCAGCTCGACCCTAACCCTGGGCCTGGCCAGGCCCCGACATCCCGGCACCACCATCCACCCAGGAGGTGAACGGACCACTTGGCAGGTCAATGGGAGAAAGAAGTGTCAATGGCTCTCCCCCTCCAGGTGCCGATCGCCCCCGGCCTCCCCGGGCGCTGGCTCCACCCCCCTGCTGGGTGTCTGGACTCCCTCATCCCGGACCTCCCGACCTCCAAGTGCGAGGGTCCGGACATCAAAGGGCGCCAGACCTATAACTGGGGCAGCTCCAGAGCAGGAAGGCAGTTGTATCCTGGAGTCGAGAGACACCATGAAGAACTCATCCTTGACGGACTGCTGGCGCTGCCTCAGCCCTGCCTTGTGAACTGTCGTCCTGCCCGCTGGCGCTGCCGCGGCCCTCTGCAACCTTCATCCTCGTCGGGACCTGCTGGCGCTGCCGCGGCCCGTTGTAACTACCATCTTCGTCTGGACCTGCTGGCGCTGCCGCGGACCGTTGTCACCTTCATTCTCCTCGGGACCTGCTGGCGCTGCCGCGGCCCGTCCTCCTAGAACACCGAGCTCGAGGATTGTGAGCTATCCATCATTTCATCGCAACTACCAGATTGGTAACAAGACTGTCCCGCTACCCCTTTCCCCTTCCAAGAGACTAGAATCGAGGGGACCCCTGAGTCCTGACCTCCTTGTACCATTCTACCGTACTTCAAGATTGCTTATAAAGAACGTTAAACCTTATCTTTGTGTGGTATCCATCTGTGGGGGGGAAGTTACTTGTCTGTACGATCGCGGGAGACGGCTCTCCCCGGAGACCTCTCCCCTTGTCCTCGGCCGACCCTCCCGGTCCCGTCTAACATTGGTGGCCAGCGGCGCGATCCGAATCAACGCGTACTGTACAGAGAGTAACTCACCCCACGACTAAACCACAATGACAACCAAAGAGAGCGGATCCGCAGAGAAATTCCAGATGGATAAATTGGAAGGGTACAGCCATCGAGAGTTAAAACAGTTTTGCATAGAACTAGGCATTGCTACCACCGGTGTGAGCACGAAAGACGACTTCAAGCACGCCATAGAATCTTGGGCGGAAACCGGGGCCGTCAGACCCCGGGACCAAAACGTCGAAGCATCAGAGACCAACACCACTTCTCCCAAAGAACGGGTCTCTCACAGGAAGAGATCCAAGAAAGAGAAAAAACCAGACTCCACGAATTAGAGTTGGCTCGGCTCAAGTTGGACGGAGAGCTAAAACTAGCGGAACAAAAACTGAACTTAGAACACTTGCGGCTCCGAGAAGAGCGGGAAGAAAAACAAAGACAAAGAGAACTCGAAGAAAAGAGACTGGCATACGAACACGAGCGCAAGCTAGCTGAAATCGAACTACGAAAACAAAACAAAGAACTAGGGGTGCCCGAGCAACCGCGCACCCCGGGCGCTACGGAACAAAAAGTCCACATCCCCAAGGACGTCGTCCGAGAATATTATCGGAACGACGACATACAACAGTGGTTCAAGGCCTATGAGATCGCCATGACCTCCCACCGGATCGATCGAAGTGACTGGGGAGCCGGTCTGTGGGGGAGGTTCGTCAATGAAGGCCGCAATGCCCTGCTACAGCTCCCGGACCATCAGATGACGTCCTATGATCACATGAAGGCCGCCCTCCTCACTCGATATGGACTCACGCCCGAGATGTACCGACAGAGGTTCCGCGACTGCACCCGGATCCCGGGTACAACTTGGGTGGAATATGTGAACTATTTTAGCCGAGCCTTCGAAGGGTGGATCAAGGGTAGCCGAGTCACCACCTACGAGCAACTCTTCAATCTCATTGTATGGGAGCACCTCTCCAACAACTGCTTCGTCGAGCTCAGGCAGCACCTCCTCGACAGTAAACTGACTGACCCTCGGCAGCTCGCCGCCGAGGCTGACCGTTGGGAGAGCACCCGCGTGGCCCGGAGTGGGCCAAACGAGCAGAACCGAAACAACCAAGGTCATCATCGACCCCGAGGAGGAGGAGGCCAGGGCCGGGGCAAAGATGCCGCCCCAGCAGCTCCCGTCAACAACACACCGCCCTCGGCTGGGCGGGGGAACCCCCCGATGCGCCCAGGGTTCCGAGCCAATGTCACGTGCCATCGGTGCCAGCGGGTCGGACACTATGCCAACGACCCCAACTGCCCCAGAACCAGACTCCCGGGCCCCGCCAGGTCGCGGCCGCCGCCCTGGGAGAAGAACAACCTTCCGAAGAGTATGAAGAATACGACCAGGAGCAGCCCGAGTGGGAACCTGCCGCCATGGTCCTGGCTTGCCTAGGGGGAAGAGACATGGTCCCGCGGGTCCCCCTACCCGCCAACACCAGAAAATACAGCCAGTGGGTGAACATAAATGGACGCAAGGCCGAAGCCCTGCGCGACACAGGGGCCAGTGTGACGGCCGTCCGCTGTCACCTGGTGACCCCGGAACAAATCCTGCCACACGTCCTTTGCCCTGTCCGATCAGCTGACAATTCTGAGAGCCTATGTCGGATGGCCTGTGTTCCCTTTGAATGGGGAGGAGTGTCCGGCATGCTGAAAGTGACTGTCCGCGATGATGCCCCCGTGGACTGCCTCCTGGGAAACGATCTCGAGAGTTCCCCGTGGGCGGCCGTTGAGAGAAGAGAGCACCTGGGGATGCTGGGCCTCCCAGACTGGGCGTGCGTAACAACCCGGGCCATGGCCGCCCGTGCCATCCCCAGACCCGAAGAGCCCGAATGGCCAGCACCTCCTCCCCCGATCACTCCAGAGGAAGACGCCGGCCGCCCTGACCCCCCAGAACAAGCCCCGGAAGAGCCCGCTCAGCCTCAAGACCTTCCAGACCTGGCTCAGTGGCGTCAAGAGGGGGGGCCCACCCAAGAACAATTTCGGCAGGAGCAAAAGACCTGTCCCTCCCTTGAGGGACTCCGACAGCAAGCCCTCGCCCAGGGCGCGGGAGATACCGCGGGGGCGCACTGGATCTACTGGGACAACGACCTATTGTACAGCGAGCAAAGAATTGCAGAATTGGGGGCCAGTCGGGTACTGGTGGTACCCCTCCGTTTCAGAGACTTCCTTTTAAACTTGGCCCACGATGTCCCCCTGGCTGGGCACTTGGGGCAAGATAAAACCTACCACCGCCTGGTGACACACTTTTACTGGCCCAAGATGCGAAATGACGTTTCGAACCACTGCCGGGCCTGCCCCACCTGCCAGGCCAGCGGCAAGAGCGGCCGAAAACTCAAGGCCCCCCTGCAACCATTCCCCGTGGTCACCACCCCGTTCGAACGAGTGGGGATAGACATTGTGGGGCCCCTGGACCCTCGAACAGCACAAGGACACTGATTCATCCTGGTCCTGGTGGACCACGCCACCCGTTATCCCGAGGCCATCCCACTTCGAACAGTGACAGCACCAGTGGTAGGCCGAGCCTTGATGGGGATCTTCTCGCGAGTGGGCTTCCCCCGGGAGGTCGTCAGTGACCGGGGCACGAACTTTATTTCGAAGTATATGAAATCCCTCTGGCAGCAGTGCGTTTTCACCTACCGTTTCACAACCCCCTATCACCCGCAAGGAAACGGACTAGTCGAGCGGTTCAACCGCACCCTCAAGGGAATGATTATGGGGCTGGAGGAGCCCCTACGACGCCAGTGGGACGTGCTACTACCGTGCCTCCTCTTCGCCTACCCAGAAGTCCCCCAGAAGTCCCTCGGTTTCAGCCCTTTCGAGCTCCTGTACGGGCACCCTGTCCGGGGGCCCCTCAGCCTAGTGAAAGAAGAATGGGAGATGGCCCCCCTGAAAACCCCTCCGGATGTCTACAAGTACCTCCTGACCCTCCGCAACCAGACCAGGCGATTCAGGGAGATCGCTAAAGCTAACCTAGAGGCCAGTCAGGAGGACATGAAGAAATGGTACGATCAGCATGCCTCCTCCATTGAGTTCGAACCTGGTCAGCAGGTGTGGGTGATGTCCCCCACCGAACCTTGTGCCTTGCAAGATAAATGAACAGGACCCTTCAAGGTGGTCGAACGCAAGGGCCCTGTCACCTATCTCATCGACATGGAGTCCCCCCGAAACCCCCTCCGGGTCCTCCACGCCAACAGACTCAAACCACACTTTGTGCGCTCAGAGCTCAGCCTCCTGATGGCTACAGACAGTGGGGCGGAAGAAGACTCCGAGCCCCTCCCTGACCTGCTGAGGACCCGTGAGAGAGATGGTTCCGTGGATGGGGTCCGACTCTCCGATGCCCTGACCCCGGAGCAGCGCCAAGGCTGTCGAACCCTCCTGTTGCAATTTGCGGACCTGTTTTCCCTCACCCCCGGGGTCACCCCCTGGTGCCTTCACGACGTGGATACTGGGGACAGTCCCCCTATCCGACACCGGGCCTACCGAGTCCCGGACCGGGTGCGCGCCTGCATCCAAGAAGAAGTCACCAAAATGCTCGCACTCGGGGTCATCGAGCCCTCAGACAGCCCCTGGGCCAGCCCGGTCGTACTGGTACCCAAAGCGGCCGCCCCAGGCACCACCCCCGAGCTCCGGTTCTGCGTTGACTATCGGGGTCTGAACGCTGTCACTCGAACCGACGCTCATCCTATCCCACGAGCAGATGAACTGGTCGACCGCATGGGGGCTGCCCGCTACCTAAGCATCTTCGACCTGACAGCGGGCTACTGGCAGATCGGCCTCACCCCCAGGGCCCAAGAACGATCAGCTTTCTCCACCCCGGATGGGCACTACCAGTTCACTGTGATGCCCTTCGGCATGAAAAACGCTCCAGCCACTTTTCAAAGACTTGTGAACCAGGTATTGGCAGGCCTTGAAGACTTCAGCGCCGCCTACCTAGACGATATCGCAGTATACAGCCGCCACTGGTCAGACCACCTCTGCCACCTCCAAGAGGTCCTGCAGGCCCTTCAGCGAGCCGGCCTCACCATCAAGGCCAGCAAATGCCAAATTGGCCAAGGGTCCGTGACCTACCTTGAACACCAAGTGGGGAGCGGTCTGGTGGCCCCTCTCCAACTCAAGATCGCTGCCATCCAGTCCTGGCAGCCCCCCGTCACCCAAACCGAGGTACGAGCCTTCTTGGGGCTCACCGGATACTACCGGAGGTTTGTAAAGGACTATGGCAGCATTGTGGGGCCCCTCACGGAACTCACATCCAAAAAGCATCCCAAAACGGTCAACTGGACCCCAGACTGTCAAGCGGCCTTCGAGAAACTGAAGGCCGCCATGTGCACCGCCCCTGTGCTCCAGGCCCCCGACTACAGCCGTGAGTTCATCGTCCAGACCGATGCCTCGGACCATGGCATTGGGGCCGTCCTCTCGCAACTCAACTCCGAGGGGGTCGATCAGCCAGTGGCCTTCATCAGCCGACGCCTACTGGACCGAGAACAGCGCTGGAGTACCATCGAGCGGGAGGCCTTCGCAGTGGTGTGGGCCCTCAAGAAACTCCGGCCCTACCTCTTCGGTACCCACTTCCGGGTACAAACAGACCATCGCCCCCTGCAATGGTTAATGCAGATGCGGGGGAGAATCCCAAACTGCTGCGTTGGTCCATCTCCCTGCAAGGGATGGACTTCACTGTGGAGCATCGCACTGGTCAAGATCACGCCAATGCGGATGGCCTGTCAGGCTTTTTTCGCCTCGACGGAGAGAGTCCCCAAGAGGATGGGTGACTCTCCCCGCCTTCAGCTGGGGGGGGACGCATGTTGGACAGGCCCCAGAAGGGGGCTCGCACCCTCCCTACATGACAGAGCCAGGACACCGACTCTCCAGAAGCCACCCACAGAAGCCGCCCGTAACCCGTCCCACACGGGACGCCTGCCCCCGACATCTCCATATCACCGGCCTGGGCATCCACCAGCACCATTGCCCGGGCCCAGCCGCCATCTTGGACACTGCACCACGAGGCCGCGTGGCCTCAGCTCGACCCTAACCCTGGGCCTGGCCAGGCCCCGACATCCCGGCACCACCATCCACCCAGGAGGTGAACGGACCACTTGGCAGGTCAATGGGAGAGAGATGTTTCGATGGCTCTCCCCCTCCAGGTGCCGATCGCCCCCGGCCTCCCCGGGCGCTGGCTCCACCCCCCTGCTGGGTGTCTGGACTCCCTCATCCCGGACCTCCCGACCTCCAAGTGCGAGGGTCCGGACATCAAAGGGCGCCAGACCTATAACTGGGGCAGCTCCAGAGCAGGAAGGCAGTTGTATCCTGGAGTCGAGAGACACCGTGAAGAACTCATCCTTGACGGACTGCTGGCGCTGCCGCAGCCCTGCCTTGTGAACTGTCGTCCTGCCCGCTGCCGCGGCACTCTGCAACCTTCATCCTCGTCGGGACCTGCTGGCGCTGCCGCGGCCCGTTGTAACTACCATCTTCGTCGGGACCTGCTGGCGCTGCCGTGGACCGTTGTCACCTTCGTTCTCCTCGGGACCTGCTGGCGCTGCCGCAGCCCGTCCTCCTAGAACACCGAGCTCGAGGATTGTGAGCTATCCATCATTTCATCGCAACTACCAGATTGGTAACAAGACTGTCCCGCTACCCCTTTCCCCTTCCAAGAGACTAGAATCGAGGGGACCCCTGAGTCCTGACCTCCTTGTACCATTCTACCGTACTTCAAGATTGCTTATAAAGAACGTTAAACCTTATCTTTGTGTGGTATCCATCTGTGGGGGGGAAGTTACTTGTCTGTACGATCGCGGGAGACGGCTCTCCCCGGACACCTCTCCCCTTGTCCTCGGCCGACCCTCCAGGTCCCGTCTAACAGCGGTTTCGATACCGACGGCTCTTTATTAATGTTCGAAGCCGGGCCTTTATGCTGGGCTGTAGAACGAGTCTGTAGATCTCGGGTAAGGCCTTGTGGCGATCCCTCGACCTGAGCCTTATTGAGAGCGCTATCGTCGGCCCCCGTATAGCCGGTTGGGCCTAGGTCCTCGCCTGAGCTATCTTCTACGGCCCCAAGGGCCTCTGCGTCGTCTCCTACCTCTTCAACGACGTTTTCGTCTTCTAGCACCTCTTCATCTTCGGCGTCATACTCTGAGTCATGGCCCGAAGCCGGATCTGAGTGGTATTCCTGATCCTCCAGATCAACGACCTCTTCGTCTTCAGTCCCGAAGATGTTTTCTGGAACAGGTGCTGATCTCTGCGACTCCAATCGAGACGTGTGTCGAATCCGAAGAGTTTTCTTCGACCTGAACCGGGCACAGGCCATACAGTTGGCTTCGTTGTGATCTGGGGACAGGCACTTGTTGCACACCGGGTGGACATCGATGTGCGGGTATTTTGCATTGCAAAGTGGACACCTCTTGAATGGGCTTCTTTCCATTGTAGATCGAAGATCGGGTCGAGTGTGGAAAGAAAAACCGTCTGATTCCTCGATGTCCTCTCAAAGCAAAGTTACCGGTACCGAACGAAACTATACCGACGCTTTCGAAAGCCTTTTGCCTTTGTAGAAAGTTTTCCTAACTTGAGCTAAGATCGTAACATCCGAACCCAATGGCAGAAAAAAAACAATCCGAGGATGGAGAGGATGCCCATGCGCACTGTAGTCCAGGGGAGGAGCCACCTATCTCGGATTACTTCGAAGACTCTTCCAGGACAACAATGTGCAATCATCCGGACCCAACACTATGCACAGATATGAACTCAGCAGCCCACATGCCTCGAACACTTATTATTAGGCATATTATCCTCCAGAACACAAGTGTCCCTCTCTCCCATCCTCCGATTCCATTTTTTGTAAATTAAGGTAGTGGTCTGTGTTCTCTCACCTATGCCATAGTATTATATCATCAAATGCCACTGACACGTATGGCTTCAAAGGTTGACTGAAAGAGGAGACTGGCCCAAGAAAAATACAGGTCGTATTGCACAAGAGAAGAGTATTGAAATGCCTCCCCACTAACTCGCTACAATATTTATAAAATCAAAGTGCTTAGCTGCTCTGAGAGGTTTCTACTGACGGAGAATTGTTGTCATAGTAAGCAAATTTGACAAAATGAGGAGAAATGAAAAACACTGAATGACAAGACTACACATTTACAAATTGTTTATAAACATTCACCCCCTTTCTAAATTCCTAAAATTAGTTGTAAAGTGCACCATTTGCCACTTCTGCTTTCACAAACCTTTTTCAGTGGGGAGAAACACCCAAAGTGACCGGTCTTAGCACATGAGATCGTAAGAGAGGCAAGAGTCACCAGAGAGGTCTGACAAGAGGCTACAGTGAAGGAAGCGAGTCGAGAGACAGGGATGGACACCCGGACCAGATCGATTTAGTGGGCTGAATGGACGAGAAGAAGCAGCAAGACATAAATGCAATCAGCACGGGGAGAGGGGCAGAATAAAATACACTTTTAGTGTTAATGTCAGCATAGGAAAATAAATCTTACTGGCCCATCAGTGCACCAACTCCAAAGAGGATCCCCCAAACCCTCTTCCTCATCATGAAGTCCACAATAGATCTTAAAAGTTGGACCTTACGGACAAGACTGGACATGCAGGTGCAGAAAACTAGTGCAGATCCCCTCAAAACCTTTCAATCAGGCACAAACATACAGTGAAATAATTCTCAGAGTTCAAGACTCAGAATGCAAGAAAACTATGAGCACAGGCGACACACTAAAGTTATATCAACGGGATACACGTCATTGTCTAGAATCACAACCTAATGTTCTCCGTGCACCATCTGTTTCAGGATATTCAACAAGATCCAACACAATAGACATGAACCTCGACAGCGCTCAGCAGCTCTTTTCCGCCCTAATCCTGGACTTTACATTCGGAGATCTTTATGAATAACAAAGGAGCATGCTATTGAAGACTCTGAAATACAACTCTACTTCGACCTGACCCAGTCAATTAACAATAGGGAGGACACAAGAAATGAGTTCAAGGACACAGGAGATCATTTTTCAATGTTGACACCTCTTATTGAAAGGCTTCTCCAACAAATAGCTCGAGCTACTGGTAGCTCTCAAGCTACCTGCAAGTAGCTGTCCTGTGGGCAGCCCAGAGTACTACATTAGAAGCATTTGCTATGTTGAATTAATATTTGTATATCAGATTTGAAAAACGTGTATTTCGGCATGAAAATATATGTGTTTTTAGAACTCACAAGTGGAGGTTTGGGGAGAAATGGTTGAATTTCCAACATATATTTAACCCCTTCCCTGCGGGGGCAATTCCCACACATTCCGGGAAGGGGGGCAAGTGTGGCGCCACAGTGCTCGTGACGAGACCAGCTCGTCATGAGTCACAGTGGAGCTGTGCTCATCACGACCCTGCCCACTGATTAATTCGCCCGCACAGACGGGGAACCAATTGCGCGTGGGTGGAGCGGAGCCGTTATGACAAGACCAGCTTGTCATGAGCACAGCTCCACTGTGACTCATGGCGAGCTGGTCTAGTTATGAGCACCGAAGATGTTAAAGCTGATATTTGAGTGATAAAAAGCAAATGGTGTTGAGGAGACTTCTTTCTAACATTATTAACTAGGAGCTAGGATTAGTGCAACTATGGCTGTTGAATGTTACACTTGTAGATGCATTCCACATTGACAAAGCATTTTTACATCACTGTTGGCAACCATGCTTGATTCAGTAAGGTAATCACAGCTGGTAATCTTGTATATGGTGGACACTAATGTAAGCTTGTCTTATGTGGATACTATTAGATCTCTAATAATATTAGTAGCTCAGCAGGATTTTCATTGAACACAAATAGCTCTTAGTACAGAAAAGGTTGGAGACTCCTGATCTATATCCACAGGGGGGAGAGAGGGGAACAATGCTGAAAGGAACTGGCTTGGTATAAAAGGCACACTTTTGTAATTGGGCACCTTTAACCCCTGTGGTGGTTTTAGTCGTCTTAGAAAACTCTAGAAAGCTCTCTAAGTGGTAGCTGTGAAGAGCAGCCTGCAGGCTTAGTCTAGGAGTGTAAAGCAGCTTGGTTTACAAGAACATAATCTCATTGATATAGATTAAGTGAAAAAAGAACCACACAGTGCATTTATAAAAATATGTATTTATTATATAATGCTAACACATACCGGTACCTCCTATCCGGAGATGCACACAATGCTATTTCATAGTAACAGGTAAGTAGCACTTAAAATACAGTGGTCACCAGGGGAGGACCAAACCATATACTAAATTAATGGAATGCGAACCACGACTCGAGTTAAGACTGTACCCAGAAGACGTAGCATTGTCAGGGAGCCACCCAAGGTAAGTAACTTAGGAGTCCCAGAGAGGTTGTGTGCAAAGTGGGAAAACGACCGTTTGATCAATACAAGTGAATGGGTAAGTCACAGCTGCAATTTTAAAGACAAGCATTGGAAATGCAACAGGTCTCGCACCATTAGAGTTAGTGCTTTTAGAATTGTTTATGGGTTTTTTTTTTTTATGTTTAGCATTTTTGTTTCCTGTAGCCAATGCTAAAGAATTACAAATAAAAAAAGTCAAACATTTCTTAAAGCTCTAACTGAAATGGTCTGAGACCTGAGGGGTTGAGGGTGAGGGTGGGTGAGGGGTTGAGGGTGAGTGAGGGTGAGTGAGGGTGAGGGGTTGAGGGTGAGTGAGAGTGAGAGTGAGAGTGAGAGTGAGAGTGAGAGTGAGAGTGAGAGTGAGAGTGAGAGTGAGAGTGAGAGTGAGAGTGAGAGTGAGAGTGAGAGTGAGAGTGAGAGTGAGAGTGAGAGTGAGAGTGAGGGTGAGGGTGAGGGTGAGGGTGAGGGTGAGTGAGGGTGAGTGAGGGTGAGTGAGGGTGAGTGAGGGTGAGTGAGGGTGAGTGAGGGTGAGTGAGGGTGAGTGAGGGTGAGTGAGGGTGAGTGAGGGTGAGTGAGGGTGAGTGAGGGTGAGTGAGGGTGAGTGAGGGTGAGTGAGGGTGAGTGAGGGTGAGGTGTTGAGGGTGAGTGAGGGTGAGGGTGAGTGAGGTGTTGAGGGTGAGTTAGGGTGAGGGGTTGAGGGTGAGTGAGAGTAGTTGAGGCTGAGTGAGGGTGAGTGAGGGGTTGAGGGTGAAGGTTTGAGGGTGAAGGTTTGAGGGTGAGGGTGAGGGGTTGAGGGTGAGTGAGGGTGAGGGGTTGAGGGAGGGTGAGTGTGGGTGAGGGTGAGTGAGGGTGAGGGTGAGTGAGGGTGAGGAGTTGAGGGGGTGAGGGTGAGGGGTGAGGGGGTGAGGGTGTGGGGTGAGAGTGACCCCTAACTAGTGACCACAGCTAGTTCATTGTGGCTCGCAGCGCATAGGGCAAAGCGGAATAAAAGGAGGTGTGTGCCTGCCTGCCTGATGCCGAAGGAACTAATTTATGTTCCAGCCGCACTGTTACTTTGAGAAAGTTTTGCTTTCACTGGTTTATTAATTGGAGTCAGGATGTCTGACAGCGAGCACGGAGACTAAGCAAAGTAGACAAGGCAAACTGTGAAGGGAGCCGGAGCGCGCGCTAAAAATAGCTGCGCAGCTTTCAAACCCGTTTGAAACCCTACATGTGGAAAAGACTCGCCTCCTAGAAATGCTGTCGCCTAAAGTTTATAAATCGGCGAATGCCCGTGTGTGTTTTCTGTGCCTTTTTGGCGCGCAAAACCGTTAACTACGCTTTCCCACACCCTTTGTGTTTTTCTCTGGAAATGAGCCGTGTTTTCGTAGCGATTGTGCTCCGTCAGTGCGCAACAATTTTTAATCTCTATTGAAGCACAATATTAGCCGCGATTTGCTGGGCAAGAGACATCTCCAGAGTTCATCTGTGCGCGCTCTATCGCCCGTTCCAAAAGGGTGCCCCGCAAACAGGCACGATCAGCGACTTGAACAGTAAACTCTAACTCACATTTTGGTTTTCATCATGTTTTTAAAATCTTCAGCATGAAGCTGCGCTCGGTATCAGGTGATTCTACGGCCAAGACGCAACCAGTTAAAGAACAGGAGAAAACACAAGCAGTGGGTGAATATGTTAAGAAAAAGAGGCATCACATGGGTAATGCGACAAGTCGGAGCACTGCAGGAAACTTAACAAGCAAAGCAACCCATGAACACAAGGGGCTGTGCAATCACCGCGGAGAAGAGGAAGGCGTCGCGTGCTGGGGGAGAGGGGGAGGAGAAATGCGACGCGACATGGCAGGCAGGGGAGGGGGCGGAGCGGGGGTGTGGGAAGAGTGCGGGAACAGACGGCGAGGGGAGGAGAGTAGGAGGAGGAGAGTAGGGGAGGCACGGCCTAGCGGCCGTGCAATCAAGAAGTGAGGGGGCGGGAGAGTAGGCAAGGCAGGCGGCTGGGGGCATGTGCACGCGCTTTTAAGCTCAATGCGCATGCGCATTGAGCTTAAAAGTCACGGGCACTGCAAGGAATCGCCACGATTCCTTGCAAGTTGGACAAAGAGTGGATAAGCCCCCATAGTCTCGCTTGCTCGATGCGCATGCGCATCGACAGGCGAGACCTAAAAAAGGACCCTTGCCAGCAGACCCCAAAGAAACCCAGTGGAAGACAGAAGGCTGGAGAGCCACCCCACCTGTGGATACCTTAGGAACCAAGATACCTGCCACAGGGAAGCCGGGTGCATAGATGTGAAGTGGCGTTGGAAACCTTTGTCAATTCCAATGGAGAACTTCAGAAAGATGCAGCTGCTGGAGAAGGTGAAAGTGTCCGGCGGAACCCAAAGGTGGATTCAAGCTGTGAAGAGCCTGCTAGCAGAGGGAACAGAGTCTATGCCACTCAGGAGTGACCAGGAGGCACTGAAGACGAATACCCACCGATGTCAGGTGCTGCAGTGGAGCGGACGGTGACCTTAGAACTGCAGCTGTGGGGACCAGGCGACGCTGGGGAAGATCAGCAGCCGTACACGAGCTGTCCCATGTCAGATATCGAGCGTTGATGAGTCGGTGTCTGGCGGGAGCACAAACAAGCCTTGGCAACTGCAACCAACGTGGAAGTGGAGAAAGGTGCAATGTCGGAGCCAACAAGGTCCAGGAGATTCACCACAAGCAGGGGAGTCAGGGCAGGCCCCGAGCAATCAGGGGAGCCTAAAGAATACGAAGATGACCCTCAAAAGGACCAACAGGCCTCAGGAAGTGGAGTCACAGGAGGACCTTGAGCAGCTCACCAAAGATGCAAGCGATGCGGTGAGGATGAAGATCTTGGTCACTGGAGAAGCTTGAGGTTGGGCCATTTGGAGCCCCAAAATCTTGGTGGAAGGAAGCCAACATGCCTTTGTGACTGCAAGTCGACGGGGTGCACAGGGGTTCGGTTCCTGTGGCTCTGAGGAGGGATACGGACTTCAAACTTGGTGAGAGGACAGGACATGCCTTGAGGGATGTGAAGAACCACCTCTGGTGTTGCTGAGCCTTTCGGAGTCCGTGAGAGCTTAGGATCAGCGGAGCAGTCAGCTTAGTTACGGTGCCTGCAGAGGCAGGGAAGTGACTCCTTCACTTAAAGGGAGATTCCTTCAGGTGTCTTGGATGCCCAAAGGACTTGGATGGTTCCTGTATGGTGCACAGGCATGGACGCTGTAGCAGACGAGCAGGGCGACAAGATCATAAGCAGCAGGAGTCTTCATAGTTGCAGCCTTGATGCCCAGAATGAAGTCGGCTAAGTTCAGAGTGCCCAGATGGTCGAAGAAGTGGTGTCGGAAATTAATCTCGTCTCACAACAAATCTCTGGACCCACCCATAGGTAAGCCCTTAAATACCATAAGGAAAGGATTGGGGCGATTCAGAGATCCCTCCTAAAGGACAGGCTGGACAAGGGGGAGGATAAGCCACTGTCCTTTGTCCAGTTTCACGCCAGAGCGGGAGCTAATGGCTCCCTGAACGGATTTGAACTGGACTATGCAAGGAGGGCAACAAATGTATGCCCTGCACGCAGACTATGTGGCACTGGCAAGCGCTCCCACCCTGTCCCAATACACTAAATCCTGTCTGGGAGGTGGTACTCCTCCCTGTGACAGGATACCTATTGTTCTGTCTTCCCCTGCCCGAGCTTGGCTCGGCAGCAGAAGGGCAGAAACGTGCCTCTGGCCGGCAGCAGCCCTGGCTTTTTGTCTGGGCATGGATGACTGGTGCCAGTAGTACTGAGGGCCTAACAGAGGGTCTTTCCAGATACCAAACATGATCAGATTTGTTGCAGCCCGTTTGGAGATGGTCACCGCATAATGACGCAGTGCCCCTCAATATGTCCTATGGCGGTCCCACAACCCGGGAGAATGGACTCCGTAGGTCATGGGGTATCCTGCTCTTGCAGGAGCACCATCACACTTGGAACCAAGCACCCTGCCTTCAGGATGGAAAGGCCTGCTCTAAGGGCGACTTATAGGTTTTAAGTGAAGTGACCTTAGAAGTAGGTAAACCTATATCTTTCGCAAGTGGTGCTAGCACCAGCTCACACAGGCTGCAATGGCAGGCCTGCAAAGATGTATGTATGTATGTATGTATTGCGATTTATATAGCGCACGTATCACCCGAAGGCATCAAGGCGCTTGCCTTGGGAACCCGTCCTGGTATTCCCCTGTGAGATAACCCCAGCAGGGTATCCACAAGGTGAAAGCCAGGCATCCCGCCGCGAGGGGCCGTAGTGGAGATTAAGCAAGCTATTGCCCAGAGTCGCAGAGTGTGAACCCGTGAGTCGAATAGGCACCAGAACAAGAATTATCAAGTCCGTGGAATTTTTGAGCCCAAGACCCGCCGAGGCGGGGAATTGAACCCTGGTCCAGGACCGATCTCAGCATCCGGGTCTGCCGCCTCTAACCCCTGAGCCACACTTCTCCACGGATTGAATGGTCTCTCATGGGTGGCATAATACATGATTCAGCCTCTGGGGTACCTATGCCCTGGGTACCTTAGCACCGTGTACTAGGGAATGAAAAGGGTACCCCAGTATCCAATCTGGTATGTACCTATGTACTAACCATACCATTTAGGGGAGAAACCACAGAGACTGGGGTCCTGGTTAGCAGGATCCAGGTCTGACTAGCATAGCACCAGGCAGAAAGTATGCAGAAGGATCCTACCTTCCTACATGTGTAAATAGCCAAAGCAGTTCCGATTTTAGAAATCTGGTTGAGGGAGACATAAAAGCAATAATTCACATATAAAGTGAGAAGGGTCAGAAAGAAGCACAAACAAGACGGTCTCCAGTGAGCAATATGTTTAGTAGGAAGGTGATGATAATTTTCTGTAGGGAAGCTGTTCCACTTCATACAAGACTGAGGTAATATCCAAACGTTGGGGGTGGAAATGTGCTGCCCTTCAGCTATACATAATTTCTTGTGTTAGCAATTTATCGAGGAATTGTTGGAAGCATTTAAATTACAAAGTAAGCAAAATGATATCAATAGATCCCGGTTAAAAGATAATTTCAACACAAACTTAAATTGATACGGACATAATAAAAGAAGGATCTTCTAAGATCACGTTGTATACAATATGAACTGCATATTTGTCCAGGGAATGGAGATACTAAAATATGATTTTAGTGATATGAAGTGCACCTTGTTTAAGGTTACATAGCTATTCTTTTAAATTAATAAACATATCTTCAGATTCTTCGGTCAAAGAGAACCATATAGTCTGCTTTGGGATGAGACGCTGTGGAGGCCTGGGGAGGTTACGCAGCCACAGAGGCAAAGCTGAAATCTGCTAAAAGGGGAGGATTAATGAGGAGGAGCAGAAAACAGAAAGAATAGCTGAGGACATCTGCAAGCCTACATGTTGGTAGTCAAAACATGTTATCTACCTACAGATAGAGACGATCAGAAGCTCGAGTTTGCCATCTCTTGCAAGCACATCTGAGTGAAATTAATGTGGGAAACAGCAAAGATTAGGAACTAGAGGCACTTATAGAAGGAGGAAAAGCATGAGAGCTACACAACAGAATTATGGGTGGAATGACCCCCTAATGAATGCGCCAGAGAACTTGATGGAAGCAAGACCCTCAGAGGAAAGCGGAGCTAGTGGAAGTAGGGGGGGGGGGTGAAAAACAGACAGACAGAAAATGGTTGAAAGACAAACTGCTGGAAGGGGAAGATACAAAAGACTGCTGGTACAAGAGTTAAAAGAATGCCAGACAGATGGATAGAGATGCACACTTGAGAGAGGACCGAGCACGGGGTCCTTACCTTTCTGTAACTGCTGATACTTCTCCACCTCGGCCTGCAACTTTTTCTGCAGTTGTTCTGCCATGATGACGTCTAGTGAGCTAGAAAGATAAACAGAGAAGGTTAGAGACAGAACTCAAGCAAGATCCTGGAGCACTCACCATGCCAGCCACGCTGTTACCGGGCCATGCGTGGTAATATTTTCCCCAGAGCCCCCTCAGTTAACGCAATGGTGAGTGGCAGCCGACCCCCGATATTCTCACCGGAGGTGTTGTGGAGTGGGGGAGCGGCGAGTCTCGTGCCTCTCCATCCCCCACGTTGTGTGTAGTCGGCACTGTTTGCAACAGCAGGGACCCTGACACGTGGGCTTGTGGGCTAGGAACCGGCCCCGCAGCTGCTCGGTAGGGGTTATCACCATTGGGGGATGGCGGAATGTCAGCCATCACGCTCCCTTCACTGCCTGCAGGGTTTCCTGCTCAGCCGGACCGAGGACCAAGGACCCTGGGATGTGGGCCTGTTTTCAGAGGGAGGGGAGGCTAGCGAGCGTCACTAAGCCGCTCCTCCGCAATTACTGCAGCCCAGGTGGTCACTTGGTGGGGGGCGGGGGGCAGGAAGGTCGCTTGGTATTTCACACGTAACGGATATTAGCGAAATCTTTTGTCTTCAGTACGGGGCCCGGATACTAGCGAGTGGCACGGCCAACCAGGAGCGCCGACCACATGCCCCACGGTCCCATGCCCCACGGCCCCCTCTCTACCCAGTGGGGACGGGCAGTCAGCAAATAGCCGGCCGCTCACCTCCCACTGTTTACCAGCACTGGCACTGGTCCACAATGAGTTGCTCCAGTCTCTAAATAAATTGCTCCTACTGCTGCCAGTTATTTCAGCTACAAATAGAAATGCAACTGCTTATGTGTACACGTTGCTGCACGAACATGGGCTAACACAATCTTGCAGAGGCAGGCATTGTCATAAAACCCCCTTGGGTTGGCGACAGTGGGACCATAATATAGAATAGTAGGTGAAGACACTTTCAAGCGGCACCACAATCAGTTGTTGAGCAGCAGACACGCCCCCCTCCGCTGTGGCGGATGAGACATTGCTATGATAGGTGGCGAGCAGCAAAATATTTCCAGCTTTTGTCCGCTCTGCAATGCCCCCGAGTTTTCTGGGGGATGGGGGGGCAAGAGAGCTTGGAGTTTTTTCTGTGTGTGGGGCTGGTTGTGTGTATATGGGGCTGTGTGTGTGTGTGTGTGTGTGTGTGTGTGTGTGTGTGTGTGTGTGTGTGTGTGTGTGTGTGTGTATGTGTGGGGCTCTGTGTGTGGGGGGCTCTGTGTGTGGGTGCAAATGCAATAGCTCTCGCATTTGAGAGAGATTAAGCTATTGGCATTGTAAATGACAATGCCATTTATCTGTTTTCAAAACCAACACATAAATAAAAATGTTGTCATTTACAATGCCAATAGCTCTAACTTTTCCAAAGGCGAGACCGTTGCATTGTAAATGCTTGTTTTATTTTAGCTTAATGATTACAGTTTCCTTTCGAACTGAGACATTGCTTCCCCGTTTGTTTCCAATTGTGTGCCCACATGTTCAAACGTGCAGCTTGTGCACCATCTAGAAATGTCTTACACATGTTTACTGTTGAAAGGATGTTTTGAGGCCACGAAAAGCTGCATCACCGGCCCTGTTTTTTTGTGATGGGAAAGTCTTTTTCCTCCAGGGAGCTCAATATTAGCTCAAAATAATCATGTTTTACCACCATGTTAGTCTCAAGTCCAGTATCTTATGATGAGGCACCCAAAGTGTACCCCCTCCCAAGCGAGGGTGGATACTCTTGCCTCAATGTAGACTACACAGAGATGGGTAGCATTTGGGTGCTGTCCTTTTGACCTGGAGCCCTTGTTAGGACAATTCCTACTGGTTAAAGGTCTGTTTAGTCCACATGCCTTGCTCGTGTGTGGGGTATGCGTACCTGTTTCTTAGGTCGAGCTCGACCTGCATTCAATGCGAAGCATTGATTGCTGTCTGCTCGACATCTATTGTCACCCGTTTCTGGGAATGTAGACACGAGTCAGACGCGCACTTTTTCATAGTCAGCTTTGACAGCGGGAGCGCGCTGCTGGCTGCTTGCAGTGTGTGCGGTGTCAGTTTCGCTTTCATCAGTTTCGAGCCTAGACGTGTGCGAAACACAGCCAGCCCCAGCCCCCACCCCCCTGCACACACACATACACACGCTGCCGCCCCCCACCCCCACTGCACACGCACACAGACACTCACGCATACACATGCCGCCGCCCCCTACCCCCTCCTGCACACACAGACACACACCCCTACATCATGCACCGGGAGATCCGCTCTGAGCACGACACTCTGGGCAGGCGGCATCAAACCCACCCTGCTGTGGATAGTTACAAGCGTGGTGGAGGGGACAAAGGGAGGCTTGTCAACCGAGAGCACACCAGAGCTGCACTTACTCCACACTATCATTTCCTAAGGCCACACCAAGTCAGTATCTCCCTCGCAAGCCTTTCTCGCTGAATCTGGGCGAGCGAGCTCAAACCACTTCCCCCGCCGCAGCTGGCCCCTTTCTTCCATGTGAAGGCCGGGCTGCTGGCTGCGAGGCCTGGCGGTGGAGGGAGCGGTAGGGCGCACAGGGGCCGTCGGAGGGTTATGGCCGCAGCAGCAGCAGCACCGAGGCGAAGCATCCTACCTGTGCCAAGACATTGCCGGGTCCGCGGAGCGCCCGGGGGCGCCGACCAGGAGGCTCCCAGCCTGCGGCAGGTTCAGACGGCCTCCAGGGGGCCCACCGTCCCAGACTGGCACGGACGCCTGCCCCTCGGGGAAGGCCGAAAAGGGGCTCCGCAAGGGTGGGCGGTGTAGGAGAGAAGGGTCTGCTATCCTATGGTCACCCCAAATTTTTGCTTTTTGCTTCACTGGTTTATGACTTAATGTGGCTGTGGGCCTGCTAATCAGACCCACAGCCTGCTGTTCTCTCTCTAAATTACTGCCAATGCACTCTAGGTGCATTACGAATTGGAACTGGTTCACCTTATTGGCCCCTGTAACAGTGTACCCTAGGTACTCAGGGCATAGGTGTTTCCATGGCCTACCAGGGGCTGCAGCATGTATTGTGCCACCCCTGGCCTCCATATTTGACACAATTGGCTGATCACTCAGCTGGGGCAAGTTGGTGTAATCACCTCTTGCTTAGGTGTAGTATACCTATACCTAACCTAAACTGGACACATATGTCCTATCAGCCACTCCTATGGAAGGCCTCATCAATTCTGGAGGCAGAGTGCGTGGAAATATGTGAGATGGTGCTCTAGCCTGAGCTTAGTCTGTCTGCAGCTGTCAGGAACAACTCCCTTAGCTGGTCCGGGATATTGCCATACCATATACTCTTAAGTGCATTATAATCCTCGCGGTTATTTGCTAACTTTGGTTTGGCTTTATCAAAACATGTCGAGTAAGGTGTCATACGATTTGGAATACTATCCCCTTGACAGTTCTGTCGACGGGGATAGCATTACACCCTTCTAGAGGGACACGACATGTGCGTAGCCTTAACCCCGGTTAAAGTTAACCAGAGTCTCAGCATCACAAAATGGATGCTGCCACCACAGACACAAGTCTGACCTCCTGCTGCTGGGAGTCCTTCCAGCGAGGGAGGCTTGGACAAAGGGTTTCCTGCCTTGGGAGGTGCGAGCACCACCCCAGACAGGATTTTGTGTATTGGGTAGGACAGGGCTGAATGGATTGAGACATGCCCGGGGCACACAAGGTGTCCCCGTGCATAAGCCAGTCCAAACCGGTCCTGGGACTTTCAGGACCCAGGCCTGGCGAGAAGCTGGACAAAGGAAAGGGGGTGTAACCGCCCCCCTTCCTGGTCCCACCCAGAGGAGGGACCTAGCAGGTGATCCACCCCTCAGATTGGGAATAAGAGTGGGAGCAGTGCCAGAGCACCTCAGATCATCCTGAATCAACTTTAAACGAAGAAGAGGACTGGACTTCGACATTCTGCTGCACAGAAGACTGAAGAGAATCTCCCTTGTGGCCTAGGAGTGGCCACCCTGTGAACACAGGCACCAACCAGCAACTGGACGTCTGCTTTGCCTCCGCCTCCCGCCGGAGCCCAGAGCCTGACAAGACCCAGACTTCTCACCGCCCGATCCACAGTCCCTGCAAAGAAGGGACCCGTGGAGGCACCGAGAGACGTGGGACCGGACCTCCTGGAAGACACCCGAAAAGCTGACTGCGCATCAGAGGCATCCTCGACGTTGTGCTTTGGGGACTGAGAACCCCCACCACCGAGCAGCCCTTGCACCGAAGATCAGCCCCCCAGCATCTCCAGGATCTGTGTGGGGCCCTTTTGCACGTGCCACTCGACGCGCCATCCCGGCCACTAGCCATGTGGTCAGCGGCCATCTTGGCGACGAAACCGACGAACTACACTGCGGGTCTGGTTGCTCCAGACTTGCCATCGCTCCTGTAACAAGCACTGGCGTTGCCAATAGGTCTCGCAGTAGGAAAGTTGGAGCTATTACAGTTGCAAATAACAATGCCTTTTATTTTTGTTTTCATTTTAAAAACATAAAGGGCTTTGTCATTTACAAAACCAATAGCTCCAACTTTCCTACTGCGAGACCTATTGGTTGTGAAAATAGGTAAATTAATAGCTTTGTCCTTTGCAATGCCAATAGTTATAACTTTCGCAAATGTGATACCTATCACCTGGGGTTGCGCGGAGTGGTGCTGTTTGAGAGATATATATACTCCCACTTTTTAGGTGTCTTTCTGTCTGCCACATGGTTGTTTTTTTTTCCAGAAGAGCGCTGTGCATGTTGATTAGACTAGTCATTTACATTGTCCGTTGTAAATTTGGACCTACAAGTCCCAGCATGCCCTTTGCTATTGGCTGATAATCCACGACGGGCTGAAACCAGTCTCGTGATACAGAGCCAGTTGACAGCTTTGATAACAGACAATTGTCCACGTGGTGGCCGCTGCTTTTGACACGAGGCCACCATTAAAACAAGAGTCCATGTTATCAGCAGTTAGTTATCAAATGCAGTGGTCTATCATCTTGCCAGCGAACCGCCCTCATGGCATGGGCCTGGTGACTCCTATGCTAATATTACCAGTCAATAATCCGTGCCGTGGCCTCTGCCTCGTGTCTAGGTGTCAGTTTCTAGCTGTGGTATTATTAGCAGTCAATCTACACCATGGCCGCTGCCTAGCGTCAGTTCAACACATATTAAATTACAAATGCTATCGGTGTCACATTTGCGAAAGTTAAAACTATACGCATTGTAAATGACAAAGCTATTCATTTCGCAATTTTCAAAACAAACACATAAATAAAATATTTGTCATTTGCAATACCAATAGCTCAAACTTTCCTAATGTGAGACCTATTGCATTGCAAATGCTTGTTTTTGCTTGCTAACACGCCCCCCCTTTATTCCTCTTCACTGTACCAACTTACCACCACTTGTTGCCCTGAATTCGCTTACAGTCTTTCTCTCCTCACTGACAATCTTCCGAATGTCAGTATGTCTGACTTTTCACCTGCCTTCTTCGACTAACTGACTTGCCTTCCTCGACTAACTGATTTCTCCCCAGACACCACCTCTTTTCAGTTTTTCAACACCAGTGATATTGCCCTCTGTCCCCCAACAGAGGGGGGCGGTGGGGGCAAAACAGAGTGATACTCAGCTGAGGTCCGTCAATTATCTGTTCTGCATTCAACCTGATTTAAGCACTGATTCAGCAGTAGTGGAATCTTGACGTCAGGATTTATTAGCTCGACATCTGTAGTGGTTTATAAAATGATTAGTTGAAATACCCTCTTCTTTTTATAAGCATCCCGCAAGATAACGTTGGTGCAAAGGCACACTCTGGAAAGGTCCGATTTTACAACACCTATAACTTGTTATCAATCTTGTTAATGTGAACGTAGTGCTGGCTGAAACTTGTCCTGGGTATACATGTCTGCATTTATTTTAACTTTTTTTTTTGTTACACGTTTTACGCCCCCACCCACGGTATTGTTTCAACCCATCTATATGTCTGCATCTCTAGAATAGTAAGTACACTAGGTATAAATAAAAAGTCTAATGCGATTATTAGGGTACAATACCCCATAATCAGTCATAATCGTTATCAAAGACGCCCTCAAATCTGAGGTTGAGTGCGCCCTGTTGGTAATAGCTTACTAGGTGGGGTGATGCCAGTGATGAAGCATGCCATATCATGTGGATGAGTCTTCCTCATCCAACAGGGCTGGCTTAGCAGCTTTCCCTAGGACATTGGCAGAATGACTTAATAGGCCATTCCCCTTATCTCCACCATGCGTTTTGTGATTTTTATCTCCAAAATATACCAGGGATAGCGGGGAAGTCCCAGCGGTGAAGGTATCTGAGGTCCAGGGACCCCCAGCATCTGCCAGGGATGGTGGAAGGAGCCCTAGAAGAACAAGGTTTCTGAGGCCATGGGACCCTATCCTGCGTATCCCAGGGATAGCACAGATTCCCAGTTGAGCATCCGACAGATAGTGCGAAAGCCACAGGTACAGAAAGTATCCGGGCCCGGTAATCCTTTCCAGAGAATCCCAAGTATGGTTGGTAAGCACTCTGCAGAGTGGGTATCCATGGCTCTGGAGACTTCTCCAGGGTATCCAAAAATGGAGGAACAAATCATTGGGATGGTGGGGGAGCAGGGGCATAACACAGGACCCTGCAGCCACTACGATTGGGCTAAGGGGGACAACTGCAAATATCTGACACATAGGGGAGAATCAAGGGGCCCCTCTTCACATTCTGCAGAAGGTTATCATCGTTTTGTATTATGCCACTGTGTGGGAGCCTTGGGAGAAGGTATCCGAGGCTACTGGACCCCCACAGTATTCCGGAAAAGTGGGGAAATTTAAGTCTGAAAAGATTTCGAGGCTATGTGAGCCTCCAGAGTATGCTGGAATGGTGCGAGGTCTGGTACCCTAATTGGAGCCTTGGCAACCTCTTCAGAATCAAGGGACCCTCTCCAGAGTATCCCTGGGATTGCTAGCGAACCCTGGTACCCACGTCAGAACTCTGGTACCCTCTGCAGAGTCTAGGGATCCTCAACGGAGTATCCCAGGGACTGTGAGAGAGCCCTGGTACTCTCTTCAGAGTCCAGGGATCGTCTCCAGAGTATACCAGGGACAGTGAGGGAGCCCTGGTACCCTCTTCAGAGTCCAGGGACCGTCTCCAGAGTATACCAGGGACAGTGAGGGAGCCCTGGAACTCTCTTCAGAGTCCAGGGACCCTCTCTGGAGTAGCCCAGGTATGGTGAGGGATCCCTGGTACCCTCTGTAATGTCGCAATATGTGATGGCGTGACTAAGTCGTGACGTATGCTACACATTCTGGCCAGTTAATAAAAGGGCAGGAGCACATCCACGTCGGCCAGTTGGCGACGGAGACAGGGATCTGCAAATACACCTCATATAAGGCTCCTGTGGTTATTAATGTGCTAGGCCCCCAGCCCCTAACAATCACGTCCATCCATTTAGTGTCCGAACTGACAGCGATCTGCAATTACACCTCATCTAAGGCTCCTGTGGTTATTAATGTGCTAGGCCCCCAGCCCCTAACAATCACGTCCATCCCTTTAGTGTCGGAACTGGCCAAGTTCCGCCTCTCTTCACCAGGCAGAGTGTCGGCCGAGCGCGGGTGGGACAGCGCACAAGTAGGCAGCGCACCAGCGCACGTGGAGGCAGCATCCAGCGCTGTGCACCCTGTGGCATTGAAGGGGAGGCCTGGATGGGGCCGCAATCGGCCCCGCCCATTTCCGACCAGTAATTCCTCACGCACCTGGAGGAAAGCCCGGGAGCCACGTGGGGGAGGAACTGAAGAGCACCGTGCCCTGCCTGGGAGTGAGTGCACCCAGCCACACCCTGCAGAAGTACCCGGGGAAGGTGAAACTGAGGCAGATCACACCCCAACACCAGAATATAGTGCCACAGGACGTCCGAGAAGGTTACAAGACCGCGACACGAGTTCCTCATTCAGAGCTGCAATCACCCTGCCACTGCAATAAGTATCCCAGAGACAGTGAGGTGCAGCGCTCGTCCAGGGTGTTATCTGCTCCAGCGCTGCTGGTACGTCATCCATCCCGAGACTGGAAGGCGGTCTCTTTGGCAGCACGCCGGAAAGACGGAGTAGGGTGCGTGTGCAGAATACATGTCGCAAATTCCCCCCATTGAGCCCTTCATAGTCGAAGGATCCTCGTCATCCCTGGCGCCCAAATGGAAGGATTGGGTCGACCGCCTAAAGATCTTCTTTGAAGCTACTAAAGTGCACAAAGAACAAAAGAAGCCATGCTGCTCCACTTGGGACGGAAAGACATTCACAATATTGCCAAAATGATTGTGGAAGTGACGCCAAAGAATCACCACACCTTAATAAATGCCCTAAATGCTCACTTTGAGCCCATGGCCAATCAGGACTACGAGAAATTCATCTTTCGTCAGGCCCGGCAACTTCCGGATGAGTCACTGGACACCTACCATGCCCGGCTAAAAAATCTGGCTTCAACGTGTGGGTTCCAGGATGAAACGGAGGAGATAAGAGGGCAGATTATTCAAGGCTGTGCTTCTGCCAAGCTTAGGGAACGAATCCTTGAGGAATCTGGAAAACCGCTGGCAGAGATTCTGACTCTTGGACGCACCAAAGAGCTATCCAAAGCTCGGGCGGCTCACATGGTACCAGTAAAGACCGAACCGGTCAACGCAGTCACCACCAAACCAGCGTCGAGAGGGAACTGGAGAGGCCCTCGCGGCGGCGCCTGCCACCACCTGTGGATACTGTGGGGGAACACCCCATCCATCTGTCGACTGTCCCGCAAAGGGAAAGAGATGCCCAGTCTGTAGGCGACTCAACCACTTTGAAAAGGTGTGTAGAGCCAAGAAATTCCGCAAGCCGCGATCAAGGGTCAACGCAGTGATGGAGGATGACAAATCGCCAAGTGATACGGACGATGAGGGGGAAGAGAGACTGTGACTCGCAATATATCCCACTTCAAACGATTTGATGCCACGACCATGGACCTTGTTGCGATCTCAGTGGACTCTGCCGCGTCTTCCAGTGCTCCCACCGTCAGGAGTGGCCCCTTTGAGGACCCTGATTTGAGTGATGTCGGAGTCGATGAGGCGGAGGTGAGCACTGATGTCCCCGCCGTGTCTGACCATCCACCATCTGAAGAGGCTCCAGAGGTGGCTGATCATTCGCTGCCTGGTCGAGGTCTGTCCCAATACAGCTTGCAGAGAAACCCTGCACCCTCATCCCGACTGCGAGGATATGTAATGTAAGACTGTTCCTTATTTGTTATTCTGTTCATTGCATGCCCATGCTGCAGAGGTGGGGAAATGGAGTCCCATGGGGCAATCAGAAGTACATGCATAATGTTGTGTTGTTTAAAACCTTGTTGGGGAGGAATGTAATGTCGCGATATGTGATGGCGTGACTACGTCGTGACGTATGCTACACGTTCTGGCCAGTTAATAAAAGGGCAGGAGCACGTCCACGTTGGCGACGGAGACAGCGATCTGCAATTACACCTCATCTAAGGCTCCTGTGTGTTATTAATGTGCTAGGCCCCCAGCCCCTAACAATCACGTCCATCACTTTAGTGTCGGCACTGCCCAAGTGTGCGACACAACACCCTCTTCAGAGTCCAGGGACAGTGAGGGAGCCCTGGTACCGTCTTCAGAGTCCAGGGACAGTGAGGGAGCCCTGGGACCCTCTTCAGAGTCCAGGGACAGTGAGGGGGCCCTGGTACCGTCTTCAGAGTCCAGGGACAGTGAGGGGGCCCTGGTACCGTCTTCAGAGTCCAGGGACAGTGAGGGAGCCCTGGGACCCTCTTCAGAGTCCAGGGACAGTGAGGGAGCCCTGGGACCCTCTTCAGAGTCCAGGGACAGTGAGGGAGCCCTGGGACCCTCTTCAGGTCTAGGGATCCTCTCCAGAGTATACCAGGGACGGTGAGGTAGTCCTGGTACCATCTTCAGAGTTTAGGGACCGTCTCCAGGGTATACCAGGGACGGTGAGGGAGCCCTGGTACCCTCTTCAGAATCCAGGGACAGTGAGGGAGCCCTGGTACCTTCTTCAGAGTCCAGGGATCCTCTCCAGGGTATACCAGGGACGGTGAGGTAGTCCTGGTACCATCTTCAGAGTTTAGGGACCGTCTCCAGGATATACCAGGGACGGTGAGGGAGCCCTGGTACCCTATTCAGAGTCCAGGGACCCTCCATAGTGTATCGCATAGTTTCCCCCCTCCCCCCGTGTCAGTTACCGGGTTTGATTTCAAGTGCCGTGAATAAGTATGACCGGTCAGCGTGCTACAGGTCCACCAGCCCCTCACCCCCGGAGCCCTGTGGGCCCCCCCAGGCCTCACCTCCCGTCTCCAGGCGTGACTCCACCGGCCTCCTCTCCCTTCACAGCCCGCAGCCCAGCGCTCAACGACAGAAGGCCAGCACAGCCAATCGGAAAGCACGGTTGCACTGATTGGCAAGATAGGGGCGGGACTAAACGGGGTCGTTCGACTTCAACCACCCAGTTGGAACCGGAAATCAGCTTGGAAGTGAAAAGCCCATACCGGAAGTAAACGCTCCAACTGCCTCAGAGGTTACCGTACATTTTCACCAGGAAGTAGTAGCTCCAGCCACTGGGAAGCGAGTGTAGCAGAGGCTTCCGATAAAGAACTAGAGCGCTGAATTAGCAGTCTCACTGTGCCGCCCCTGGCGCCATGCTGTGGGACAAATCAGGGTTGCCACCACGGATTCCTGTATGCAAAAACCCGATTCCTGACGAAGGCGTTACAAGCGCAGAAACGTGTGTTGAAGACTTCTCCTCTGCCACAAATTTGTTCTTTTTTTATTGTAAGCTATATATACCAATGTATCAAGATATTTTGTAAAATGAGATATATGTTGATATAGTAACACACTTTTTAGAAATAAGGATGTCAACTCCTTTTGTCGTCTTTTTTTTTACTGATTTTAAATTGGTATAGTTCGCTTTATTGAAGAAAAAAAATGATATACATGTTATCCATGCTCTATGCAGTAGAAATTCTTTATTAATTGTGATGTTTCATTATGTGATTAAATCAATACTAGCTACATTGTCTTTTGCCTGAGATCTATACTATGTTGTGACTCGCACTGTCAGTACCCTGCTCCTGCAGGGCAGTGCACAACATTTTTGTCACAATCCTCTCTGCCTGTCATAGCGGGCTTTTCCTGCTCGTGATAGGTAAGGTTAAAAAAACATTATTTCTATTTAGTCCTAGTACATGACAATAGACCCATTTCAGACCTCAATAGAATTTAATGGGAGAAACACATTCTCCTGATTATTTAAAAAAATCCCACTTTCCCCTTCTAAAATGTTGGCATGGATGACTGACCCCCCCCCAAACCCATGTCTGAGGGCTCTGTTCACATCCTAATACTCTGCAGACACCTTACCATGCAGGGTTTAGGATTGTCTGGGAAACCAGCATAGTATACTAGTAGCGTGCTGCATTTAGAGAACCTGGTGCAGACAAATCCACACGGACTGACTGACCACCCCGAGAAGTCCAAGTCTCTCCCATCTGAGACCCTTTTTCAAGAAATCAAACACAGCAACATGGTGAATTTGGCAAACAGTTGTTTCTGTGACAAGCCCGAGATGTCATGCCAGTTGTTGAACAGATGCAACACTAAATTGATGACTCATGTCTTGGAGTACCAAGGAGTAGGGGTAACAGACAACCTGATACCTCTCAAAAGTCTGAAGATGAGTGGAAGATATCATACCAGATTATCTGTGGTTGGGCAGTGGCCCGTTAAAATAGCGGATCTGAACAAACTAATGGTTGAGTCCTCCTTGCCTTCTGAACCTAACTGGGCTCGACAATGCCTGCACCCACTGGATCCACTTGCCTTTTCGGACAACAACCACACCAAACAGCTTAAGCAAGCTGATCTGTATTGCTTGAGGATGCCCAATGCTTAGGACTGATGAATGAGCAATGAATCCTCCTGTAAAAGGCTTTGAAAGCCACAGCACTGACTGAAATGTGCCACGCCATCAAATACAATAGGTTGTTAAGATCAATGTATGAAGTCCCCTCCCAGAGGCCCTGGAGGATCTGAGGATGGGATTGGCGCCGTACTGGATAGTCGCAAGTCAGTCCCAGAAGCAACGGAAACCACGGCTGAAATCTCTGTATCAGAGTCACTAGAATCATGTCTGCCTTATGTTCCCTGATGTGATTCACCACTCTTGTTATAATTGCAAAGGGGGGCAAAACATAGTTGAGGCCCTCTCCAGTCCTGTTGGCAGGCGTCCACCTGCTACCCCACTGGATCCGGCCTCCAGCTGAAGAAAAGAGATACTTGCACATTCTCTCTGGACTCAAATAAGTCCCTGATCGGTGTGCCCCACTTGAGGCACAGGTGTTGGAATGCATGTGGGTGTATATTCTAGTCGCTGTAATCTTTCAGGAACCTGGAATTCAAATCCACTACTGAATTGGATAGGCCCTGGAGGAGAAGCACTGTGGCTTCCATGTCTTGTTGCAGACAGTTTTTCCCAAAATCCCAAGCAACCTCTGTCAGTAGCTGGGATCTGTTGCCCCCCACCATCCAGCTTTTTGACATACTGGTCTGCCGACACGTTGTCCATCTTCAGTAGGATTTAACAGGCTGCCCTCCCCTTCACTAAACTATGAGTGACAAACGACCCCGCCAAGAGTTCCAAACAGTTCATGTGCATGGATAACTCTTCTTGGAACCATCGTCCTCCTGTGGAAATATCTCTGTAAGGTGCCCCCAGCCCCAATGGCTGGCATCTGATTCGATGATCACATACTGCGTAGAGCCAAAGATGGCTCGGCCATTCCACACCTTCATGTGGTCTACCCTGGCCTCCTGTGTCAGGGAGACTTCTTTTGTGTAAGATACCCCTTTCTGAAGGTGGGTCATCTTGAGTCTTTGCAAAGTCCAGTAGTGAAGCAAATCTGGAAAAAAAGCTTGTATTGATGAGGACAATAGACCCAACATCCTGGCGATAGACACCGCCAAAGATTTATATTGCCACTGATGCATAAATACAATTTTAAACAATGCCGTGTAGGAATGTATTTTTTACAATCATTACCCGACCCCAAAAAGGTTGTTACTCTGTGGCGTCCTTTTTTTAATTCAATCAAGAAAGACCAGGTGATTGTATAACACCCAAGAATGAACTGTAACCCTTGTTTTTATCAGTTTGGTTTTACTGACCGCTTTTGTATTCGCAATTGTATTGAATTCTTTTAATGGATGTTTTTTAATTGATTTAAAAAATGTTGAATATGGATGGCTGTTTTTACTGTGCTAATCTATACTTTTGTGATCTTATAAAATATGTATCGAATAAAGTGAATTGACTGACTGACTTGACAATCTGTTGATATTTCTCTCCATTTGTGTATGCTTTCTGCGGTCCTGCCCCCTAGTTTTGCCAGGGAAGAAAATCAGACTCACCTGTAGCATTCTGGTAACCTCTACCGGAACCTCATCCTGAGTTGCTTCGCTGATATTTGTTCCAGGAAGGGAAGAAGGGGGTAAAACCCCTTTGGTCAGTCCAGTCGGTTTCCTTCAAGCCCCGGACACCCTGGGGACTATTGTAGAAGGGGCAGCTGGATGAGCATCCATTGCCATCTCAAGATGCAATGGCTTGTCCTGACAAGCTCATCAGGAATGATCAACACCCGTTCTTGGGTCCTTAATTCATTTTCACAGGAAAGTAATAATGGTAGCGTCCAACTCGGGGGTGGCAGCCACTTACCGTCAATAGATGGCCTGGGGCATTCAGCTTGTAAGCAGTTCCACACCTCCTTATCCAGAGGTTGTCTAAGCTGTTGCCTCAGATAGAGCGCCACTTCAAGCTAAGGCTTTACTCCAAGAAGCAGGGATGTCTATTATCTTCAGGGTCAAACAAGTCTGCGTGCTGACCCTGGTCATCAGAGGGTTTGCTATGTTCTCTCCTTAGCTTTTTAGTAGCCACTCCAGAGGGATGCCAATCCCTAGATCTCTTAGACCATAGTCGGCATAATCAGAATTAAGGGACTCAGTATCTCTCTTGTCCTCTGGCCGGTCATGGTCCTGGTTGGTAAGGTGAGGCTTCAATGTTTGGAAGAGCCCACTTGGACCTGTCATCTTGCCCGAATCAAGATCTGGCTGGGACATATGGTGCGCCTGTGAGCAGCGTGCTGTTTCCCCTGCTGCTTGTTCTGCTATCTGCGACAGCCATCATCCCCAATTTCTTTGCAACTCTCTGTTATTTAGGTTGCTGCAATGTATTTTGCTGCTTTTCATTTTTGCGTTGCTCTGTTTTTTGTCTGCTCCTGTTTTTCCCCGCTCTGTGCCCTTCCCCCTCCTGCTAGCCACCCCCCCCCACCTCCTAGAATTTCCTATGGAGGCCGCAGTGCAGATGCACACATCAAGGGTGCCGTTGTTATGCCAAAGGAAAGCCCATCTGCACCCATCATCACCTGAATCGCACCAAGCCCCAGGAACCCTGGCTCTACCACCACTCAAAGATACACCACCACGAGCTCAAACTCCTGGACACAGGACTCAGCAATAACTGCTGCTGGACCCCTAGCCAATCCATGGTAGGACCTTTCTCCTGCCAGCATAGCCTCTTCTCCTGGAACACCATTGATGCAGCACAAGCGGCAACCACCACCACGCCTACCATGACCACCCAGATCATCTCCACTGCCTCCTGCTCAATGCACAATCTCTCTGCAAGCACACCATCAAGATTTGGGATACCATCACCTCCCTCACCCCAACGTCATCTTCCTCACCGAGACCTAAATTGGTAACAGTTAATAGGAGCGCACTGCACATTCAGGTCAATGTAGATTAGCAATTTGTAGAAGGGTGCTCAAGATGAGAAGGGGCCGGTCACCACAACCCCAAAGATCAACCTGATGGTTGAGTAAACAGTTTAAAGTTCCTCTGAGCACTCCATAAATTACACACAGTCTCTGTAAATTCTTCTTTGATCGATTTATTGTCCAGTTCAAATTATATTTATTTATTTCAGGTTCCTCCAATTTATAAGACGCAGCCAACACGTGTTTCGTCACGTCTGTAAAGACAATTGACTTCTTCAGGGCTGCAACCCAAAATAGAGGGTTACCTGTCACCTATCTATCCGAAGATGAATGATATTGGTAGGAAAAAACCCTGTAAGGTATCTAAAATAAAGACTAGATCTGAATCTCCCACTCTGAAGGATCTGCCTGATGGAGGAGTGCGGCAGCTGAATAAAACAAAATGGCCACTGAGCTTTTAAGAGGCTTCTTTAGCTCCACAGAGTAAGGACGGAATCCTCTGAAGAGGAGTGCACAGTTGACGTGGCGCTGGAATGCCTCATGAGGGTATTAACCTCATGCACTCCCTCCCGCAAAGATGCCGGGACGAAGAAACCCCTTGAGTGGAGATCCATCGGGGGTTAATCGGCAGGGGTGAAGCGTGCATAGACAAAAGACTGGCACAGAAGCTCCTGCTCATATGCAAGCAAAACACAAAGTTATGCAAGGTAAAGTAACAGTAAAGCAGGACATTAACAAGCAGAAGGTACGTATCTCCACTGCTGTGAGCAGCAAAGAAAGAGGAAGCGGAAATGCGACAAGATCCTTTATATGGATGTCTGGACTGGGAGTAGACATTTTGTATCACATGTTTTTTGGTAGTTTGTTATACATGCTTAGTGGGTAACGTAGTTCTTATTCTAATTGGCCGCTGTGAATAAACAGTAAAGAAAGTTCAGCATAATCTGAGCTTCCGGGTCTTGACATAGAATCACTTAATCTCCCCGTGCCTACAAATAATGAACGTGTCCTTGTGTAATGTAACTAGTGCTTAGGTAAAGAGCTCCAATACCTTCGTATTGAGTTAGCGCTAAATGAAACTGCAAAAAAATCTAACAAGCACTGGCGTTGCCAATAGGTTTCGCAGTAGGAAAGTTGGAGCTATTGGTTTTGTAAATGACAAAGCCCTTTATGTTTTTAAAATGTAAACAAAAATAAAAGGCATTGTTATTTGCAATTGTAATAGCTCCAACTTTCCCACTGCGAGACCTATTGGCAACGCCAGTGCTTGTTTAATTAACTATCATCCTCTGGTAATAGCCATTTCAGCACTTTTCGCCAGAATTAGTGAATTAAATTCCATCTGGAGCCATGTCTGGATCCTCTTGTCTGAGGATGTTTAAAGGGGACTTTGTTTCTTCCACCCAGATGTAGTGATGATTGATACATTTTGCTGAACCCTAGATAATTAAGCAGTGCATATTGAACCCGTTTATACAGAGGAGTTGTTCATTGATCATGTTTATCCGAATCCAAATATTGGCCCAAAAAGTGTGACTTGCACCCGTCATTTTATAAGTCTCAGTCCTCCTGCTAAAAGGCTTTCTTGGTGGCTGACTGCTTACAACTGTTTTTTAGGTGTTTGTGTAATTTAAAATCTGCCTGTATCTTGTAGCTGCTTCAGAGTGTCGGGTGCACAAATGGCAAAACATTTATGCAGTCACTCGAGTTTAACAGAGTGAGCATAGTGCATCAAGGCATTGGTGCTTTCCCGTGGTGCTCTCTCCCTCTAAGATGCTGAAACATTTCAGGTAGCCACCAAATGCCTGGCTGTGCTCTGGTGTTCATGGGGTAGTGACACGGCAAAAGGTCAAACCAACCACAAGGGTAGTACATAAGGGTTTTGAGGACTAATGGGTCTTCGGCTGTTGGGGTGAAGGTGTGATGGGGGTGTGGGGGGAGTAGTTGCAACATTACTGATGGGGACGGGACTGCTCATAAAGTGGCACAACTTTTTGGAGAGTTCCAGAATAAGGCAGGACTTTTGATTTCTTTTTTTGCTATTGTGTTTTGACCAGTGATTTCCACTATTTAGTCCGTTCGTGTACCTATGCAAGTAATTTCCTTGGGTATATTCACGTTTTCATATGGAACAGCAATTGTCAGTCTGGGATTCCGCCTTTCCATACAGCCTCTGTTTGCGTGTCAGTTCTAGTGCGGTGCCTCTGGTAGAAATGCGCTTGGCTGGGGTGTTCAACGCCTGCTGTATAGTTAGGTTAAGTTGGTTGTTGCACATAGGTGGGCTTTTGAATATTTTAGATAGAAAACGCTATTAACGTAATTACCGAAAAGTTATTACTTATCCCCCCGCAGTAATTGGTAGTTACCGCTATTGGTGTTTACCGCAGCGGTAGTATCATACCACTAGCAGTAATTGCCCCGCTTGTGGGAGTGTGACTGGCTGAGCCTGCTTTCTTAGATGGGGCACTGGGTGCGTATGTGGGGGGGAACTGCCAGGCGACCTCGCAGTGCTGCACAACTGGGCGAATAAGTAATGTCAAATAATTATTCTCCATGACTTTTAATTGATCGTCCGGGGTAGCGAATGCCCATTGATTGGAAAAAAGAAGCGGTGTTGCTTTGCACGGGCTTCCCTGCCTGTTTCTATGGCGACCGAGGTAATTTCCCGTCTGAGGATCTCCGTTGCCCTCTGATTGCACTTCTGCGGTTTCAGCCAGCAGTGGCAGGGAAGCGTTAAGACACGATAGCTTCCTCCTCTCTTAAATAGCTTTGATTGAGTGTGAATCAACAATACACGCTGATTTTGCATTGTTGACATATTCACAAATGTCTCCGTAAGTGCTTTCTCGTTTTCTTCCTCACTAAAGAGAGCGCTCTTTAATTACGTGGCTTCTGACACGCGCTTTTGCAGGCGCAGTGTATGTGTTTTTTTTGCTAGGAGTCTTGCTGTGGTATTTTGTACAATGTAGTCTAGTGCAGTCTAGTAATAAACCTTAATGTACCTGTCTGCAACTCATACGTCCTGAGTGCGATGCCCAGGGGAGGATCCTGGTAAACAGGTTTATCGTGAGACAAAGATAAAAAAGAGAAACGGGCGGGAGAGCCTGGTGGGGGCGGGAATGCGAGCGAGGGGAGGAGAATGGAGGGGGAGGCAAGACAGAGGCAAGGAGTGTGGCAAATGGTTGGAGGGAAGCCGGATGGGGGCGGGAGAGCCTACGAAAGAAGCACACAGTCCTCGGAAAGTAAAACATGAAAAAAAATGCACATGAAATGAAGGAAATGGCAGAAGACAAAATAGAAACAAGACAGTGGCGCCAAGTCAGTAATTGGAAAAATGTAAAGCGGAAGTAATTAAGTAGTCATCCGGTATGACTCACGTAAGGGCCCGGATTGAAAACAGCTGAAACGTGAACCTCGTAGTGGGTTCGCTTCAGTGCATGTATGACAGGAAATAACATCGAATTTCTTCACTGCTAAAAAAAAAAAGAAGTAAATGAATATCGTGAAAGGTGGGCACAGAGATGTTCAAGCAGGCACAGTGTGGCGAAGAGCAAGTGATGCGTGGTTAATGGCAGCGGGCAAGTGATGCGTGCCTCAGGGCAGGGGGCACTAAAATGTGATGTGAACAAATACGTGTGCCTCGCGCTGAAGCTTTAAACAAAGAGCGGCCGGGAAGCTGAAAGCCATGAATAATTAGGGGAGGAGACACGCTGGGAGAAGCCCTTTGATGTGGTGGCGGCCGTAGGGAGGGAGGCTGATGCGCGTGCTTGTTTGCTCACGTGATTCACGTGAACTTTAAGAAAACCGCAGGAACGAAGCCCTTGGTTTGACGTGGATTTTGCCGGCATGAATTCTCGCTCCGCTCAATGCGCTTGCGCGCATTGATAGGTCGCGAGACCTAAAAAGGATTAGACAATGGGTACTCACAAACATTTTCCCAGAGGCAAAAAAGTTTGGTCTGTGGTATGACCGAGAGCCGTGAGGGGGGAGTAAATTGGGAGTACAGGAAGCAAAGCATGTATATCTACTGACTGAGTTGCACAATGTAAAATCAGAAAGCCTAGGATCAATTCCGGCTTCCCCACTAGACCAAATCGTGTGAGCCTAGGCAATTGTTTTATTTTTCTTTGCCTCCTTTTTCTTCATAATCACATATTAGAGGACCTTGAAATCCCTGTCTTTAGGATGTGGGAGGTACAAAACCTTCTCTCCTTTGTGGTTTAATGAACTATAATGTTGTCCATGTATAATAGTAACCCAGGCCACCCAGAGGGTGCACATGACAACTGAATTGCATCTTGGTTCACCGTTGGCAGTGTTGATGGAGCAAGGATTCGCACGTATAGCGCTCTGCTCGTATGCAAAACCCTTGTCTAAACGGAATAATAATATTAACACCATTGTTCGTCATTTGTAAAGTGTTTTCCCTACACGCGGGTGTCCCTAGGATGCTTGCTTGTTTGTCTTTTCACGTACTAACGAAGCTTGCACTGAAAATGGCTGCTTTGCCGCAATTCAGTCTGCGCATGCGTCGGTCATACCCATGTGATGTGACGCACTCGCATTCTGGAGGGATTCTGTGCTCATGCGCATTGATGCTGAATATGGCCGCTTGTCTCTCACCACGCTCTCTGCTTACTGCAGCAGCTTTAGCCTATCTATTCTTTCGCATTAATCCCTAATGCTATAGTTATTATAAAAGTAAGGGTTGGTTATCTCTTATCGTGGTATACAGTGCGATCATTTTTATGTATGATTCTAATTTGTTTTCGCTTACTTTTCATGTACCGCGTCTTTGTGGGCTGGGTAATCATGAGCGGAGCCATGCTTGAAGCTCTGCTGGGCACCGTCACGTGACCAGAGAAAGTTCCAACTGCGCAGAAGCTAAACCTAGCCAGCTGGCTCCTGAAGCACAATGCGCCTGGGAACGTCGCTGGGAATACGGCACCTCACCTTGGAAATAGCAATACTGTTGCTACCTATTGAAAACTGTCCTGTACTGCTGTATTCTATGCATGGGAACGTGAACCTGAGGGGCGGGTATTCAAATTCGCATATTTATCATGTGAAACTAAATTCTAGGAGGTGGTAAAGACCACACCACCTCTCCTGACCAATCACAATATGGGAAACTGTCACTTGCAACATTAGGGGGTGGTCTGAGGGTCCCCAAAATTGTATAATTACCCTAGTTTAGCTTAGGAAAATTGTCCGACTTGTCCGAGTAGCAGACCTGTCACTGACCCTACGATCTCAATAGGTGCTCATTCTGAAAGTGCTGCGGAGCACTTTGTCCATACTTTCCACAAACTCCCAAGGGGTGGAAAATCCTAAGTGCTGGCGAAGCACTTTGCTGGGGAATTCGAAAATCCAATCGGGGTTTCTGGCGGATTACTTGCAGGAGGGGGTAACGCAGGCGTTGCTGTCCGAAGCTGTGGGTGTTGGTCGTACCCTGGGAGGCCAGTCCTTGATCCGAACCTGAGGGGTATCCTGTCCTTATTCTCCGTGAGCTGTACCTGCTCACAGTCTGGCATTCCTTTTCTGAGGGTCCCTGTCCCCGTCTTCCCAACTGACCCGTGGCCAGGGTTGGTCTTCAGTCTGAATTAGGTAAATATAGATTGTGGGTTTGCGTATCTTTTTATCTCTTTCTTTCTCTCTCTCTCTCTGATCTATTAAAGCATTCTTACCTATGTTATTGCCTTATTGCCATTGAACTTATATGTGCCTGAATTTTAGTTGGTTCCTTCTCTCCCCTTTCCTTTAGTAATTCATTGATTTTATAATCCATAGCATGTTCCCGTTTTTCCCTTTCCTTTAGTGGATTGCAGTAAAAGTAGCAAGAATAGTTCAATACTTAGGTTAAGTACATGTTCTAGGTCCCATTCCCATCCTATGTTCTAGTGTGAAGTTGCAGTGAATAGTATGTGCTAAACTTCTCCCTGTAGTTTCCCACATATTCTAAATGGTCATATTGTTTGTGCAAAGTTATCTTTTGGTATTGATTTTGATGCTTGATATATTACTCTGTGTATCGCTTATTATTTTGGCGTCTTCACTTTGAATTCTTATATAAAAACTAGAACTTAATCAGGTGTCTGTGGTCATTTTACAAAAACTGTGGAAAGTATATTGTGGATTTTAAGGTGTATTGGATGTTAGGCCTGTCTACTTTTCCTTAACAGCTCCAGGTCCGTCAAGGAATTGCGCCTGTGGTAAGTCGGGTGCATGGTAAGCAGAGGTAAATCCAAACTTGATTACTCCTAGCAGCGTGCAGGAGGAGAAATCCTCACCCAGTTTCACCCAAACGAAATTAATGAGTTCTTCACGCCAAGGGCCCAGTGCGTGTTAGAGAATTGGTATCCCGGGAGACCTGGGGAAAACTGCGCGCTCTAGCAGTAATTTCTGGTAGCAGAGGATGGTTTGGACTAGTTAGATTAGGTAGACAGGATAGTCATAAACAAACCGTGAATACAAAAACGTGCTGCTGATTGTTACTGTATTTTTACAATATTTTTGAAATATGTTTTTATATGTAAATGTTCATGAATTTGCATTGCTGTTATAAATACTGTATGTTGAATTAACCCAGAATTGTTTGTAAATGTTCAGTGTAGTCTGAATCCCCGGGGAAGTATTTTAGCTAACGGTGAGTAGAATCCGGTTAGCTGTTGAAGTCACTAAGCTTGAGGTATTAGTGCAGGGTTAAGGATAACTGGAAGCACTAATTAGGACCTTTGTTCTGGAGTGAATGATAGCTACGAGTCCGTTATAAAACTTTCATTGCGATATCACCTAGTAAGGGTCGCATACGGAAGGAGTAGTAGGGTCTCCGAGGCTTGTCTGGTAAGTAAAATAGTTCGCTGGTGAAATCCTGGCTCAGTACATATCCCCGACTAAGGTGGATGAGCCAGAAGAATAACGGGTTCTATGTTACTAGTGTGAAGGGACAGGCAAAGAAGTCTATCCAGAGTGAATGAAAAGTAGACAGAAGTGGTTTACTAGTAGCGAAAGAAAAGTCTTTTCTCTTTTTAGAACACTCAGACATAGTGGCAAACGTTGCGTGTTATTAACTAAAACTTGCACTCGCACTTTAGAGAGAGTAAAAAGTTTCCGTTACCTTGTGAAGGCGGGAGTCAGTCGGAGAGCTGCCCTGACGTCACTCCGTGCCGCGCTGGTATTGGTCAGGACAGCGGGTGTGTAGTGAAGCTGAATTTGTGAAGGAGGGGTGAGTGCCGGAGCGTGAGACTTGTTCTCGTGAAAGGCCGCGCACCCATTGGTTAAGAATTTCTGTATTCACAGACCGGATTGGGTATTGTGAAATAAAAGTCGCGCTAGCATTGGAAGTACAAAAGTAACCAAAATTGATCAAGCCGAGTTCAAAGAGAGTCCCGAAGATTATATGTGGTATCCAGATTTTATACCTCATCCCAAATACCTAGGATTTTATAAGGATCAGCTTATACGAGGTAGACCGCACATGATGTATGGAATAAAGAGAAAATTGTCATTTTCGGATAAAGTAAAGAATTTTTTCAAAACTGACAAGCCCATTAGAACGAGAGAAGGTGTACTCATTCCCCCGCCAAATACCCCTGCCTCTTTTATGTTGTTTGATAAAGGGTATCACACTTGTGTCTGGCTAGAAAATTGGGCAAAGTATACTCTAGATGACGGAGTCCTGGCATTCCCTGTTGAAGGTACATTTAATGGTCGGATCCTGTTTAACTTAAGGACCCGCATGAATGAATTACACCCTAGACCTAGGTTGACCCAGTACGAAGCTTTGGAGGAATGGGAGATTGAGGCTGCAGAGCGAGATAAACCCCGAATGGATAAAGGAGTGAGTAAGTGGTATCCCAGACTTCCCACGCCGACCAAAGAGCAGAAAATGAAACAGTGGAGGCAGTCTATGTTAACTGAAGGACTGTTTCCCATGATGGGAGTATTAGAGGAGAAAAAAGGAAAATGTAAAGCAAAAACCCATCACCTAGCACCTATGGGGGATGTAGAAGATGAACACCTGGAAGACTTGTTAATGAAGGACCCACCTCCCTATGTAGCAGAATCAGATTCGATGCATTCTCAAAGCTCTGTTACCAATTACCCCCGGAGTAGGAGGGAAAGTGATACAAACGGGATAGCTACAAGCAGTAAACCTAGTGGAAGGGATGAGTTTTGCAGACCTAAGTCCACAGTCCCGAATTATCAGCCATTCGGGGAAAGTCCCCCTCGATTGGTTACCCCGACTGCCCCGAGTATTTATCCATCCTTAGTACCCCAGGTATTACATGGCAATACTGTTGAAAGGGGGTTGCAGGAAAAAGAGAGAGAAGTCCTCTGTAAACAACGAGAGGATTTAGCCAGAACCATTGCACAGATGCATCCCCATCCTGAGGCCTTGACCATTCCGGTAACTATTGGTCCTGCTATCCCGATGTATAAGAATGACTTGATTAGTCCCCTTCCTCCTGTCATCACCCCAATACTGCCTACTCCTAGCTGCCAGACCCCGAGGAAAGAAGTATTCATAGATGAGGATCAGGAAAGTGAGTGTGAATCTGGAAGTTTAATGGATTTGCCCATAAGGGAGTCGAGGGCCAGTGTAATAGGGACAAGGAGTCAGCCCAGACAAAAGGAAGTGGTGATTGAAAGTGCATCTGGAATTAGGAACGCCTCTTTAGTTTCCCCTGAAGAATTAGACAGGTGGACAAAGGAGATAGAGAAAGAGACCACTTCTCAACCTAAAACATTGGAAATATATAAATTAAGAATAGAAATAGAAGAAATGATGGCTGGAAACGTGGGAGTTGAGCGCCTGAGCTCGTATAATGAAGAAGAGTTACTATTCATCAGTAAAAATCTTACCCGGAGTGCTAGGGTACTCCACGAAAAGATAATGGATGCCGCTACAGAAATGGGAGTTGATGTTAGTCGCTCCAAAGTTCTTCAGAAACCTTACAGAGTAGACTTCACAGACAAAGACCTAGAAAGCCTGAATGTGATGGGGAAACAGATCCAAGTAAAGGAATTATTGAAACTCCTGCAGAAATGGGGCGAAGTGGGGAAGTGGAGAACAAGGTGGGCAAAGAAAAAGGAAGGCAGCAGGGCTGGGTCAGTAACCTCAGAATTTGTATTAAAGGAAGTAACCCCAACAGAAAAGTTGTGTCCCATGAGGGAGGTCCCGGGAGGAAAGTATGTCCATGTCCCTTGGTCCAGACAAGACATTGTGTCATTTACAAATGACTTCCCGAAATTACGTGAGAAACCAGTTGACTGGTACCGACAGGTAGAGCGGTTCATAAAGGTTCAGAAATGCCTGTTGAAAGACCTGGATGGGTTTTTCGATATTGTGGTCCCTGTGGATCTGTGGACGGAGTGTAAGATAGAAATTGATTGGCCTAATGATGAATACCCCAGAGATGAGAGAACGGGAGCCCCTTCACCGGATGTGATGAGGAAATATGACCAGGTCATACAGTATCTTAAGAAAAAGGTGCCAGCCAAAGAGACAGATTGGACCCGAATAGATAGAACCACCCAAGAACGTGATGAGACAGTGCATTCATTTTACGAAAGGTTACTACAGGTATTCAAAACTTACAGTGGTATTGATAATGTGGACATGAAAGACATGACCCATTTCAGTTACAGATTTGTGCTAGGATTAAGGCCTGAAATATCACAGTGGATTCGAGATAACAAAATCAGTTGGCAGGGAAAGCCCATAGATGATGTCCTGAAATATGCAAAATACTGCGAAGATGAGATCGAAAATAAAAAGAAAGCCCTCAAGGAGAAAGTGATGTGGGCACAGGTGAAATTAGCTGAACAGCAAGAAAAACAGTTAAGTAAAATGCCTTCTGATAATAATGTTCAGAATACCAATTCTGGGGGGGGAGGAAAGCCCAGACCTAAAATGAGTCGTGAGGAGGCCATGAAAAAGTTTCCGTGCCATGGGTGCGGCCAGATGGGGCATTGGAGAGACGAGTGTCCACACCTACAGGCTGGTAATGCCCCTGTAAATGGTTTAAATCCACAGGTGCCGAAAGAGGGGACAAGGAAAACCCAGCAACAGGTAAAATTACCTCCAGTACCTCGCGCTCCTAGACAGAATTTTAAGAATCAGGGTCAGCAGAATGAGAGGGCGGAAGTATGGGAGGTTGAGAGTGAAAGAAATGCAGTCATTCCACAGTACCTGCTAAGTGATACCTTCCTTTGTGAAGATCAAGATTGACGGGGCCTGAGAGGGGAGGATGAGGAGTGCGTACTTGGCGCCTCCTTACCGGTAGACCAGACTGGACCATACATTGAAGGAAAGGTTGAAGGCAGAGATGTCACCTTTCTGTTGGACACTGGTGCTACCAGATCTACTGTAAGAACAGTGGATGTTCCTAACCTACCCCTCTCGGGAGAAGCGATCCAAGTAGTGGGCGTATCAAATCAGATAATAAGTACCCCTGTAACTGAACCAATGGAGATTTCCATAGGAAATTTCAAGGAAATGCACAGATTTGTGGTCTGTGATTCCAGTCCTGTAAACCTACTGGGACGTGATTTGTTGTGCAAGATGCGTTGTACCATTTACTGCACCCCAAATGGCGTTGAAATTCAGACCCCCGATGAAGATGGCCTGTACAAACTAATGTTGGTCAGACAAGATGCTGATATCAAGCCTTTGACAATTGAGGATTTACCTGAGGAACTCCAGCTAAGAGTAGTACCTGAAGTGTGGGATTTCACGGGAAAAGATGTAGGCCTGATGGCAAATGTGGACCCGGTTAAAATAGCAATAAAAACAAATGCTGTATACCCCAAAACAAGACAGTACAAGATGAGTGCAGAAGTGAAGGCAGGAGTAGCGACTGAAATAACGAGGCTGCTAGAAGCAGAAATAATAGAAGAAGTGTTGAGCAGCCCCTGTAATTCGCCTATCATTGGGATCAAAAAGCCTAGTGGGAAGTACCGGGTGGTGCAAGATTTGCGCAAGGTAAACCAAATTGTTGTGCCTTGCTGTCCTATTGTACCCAACCCTGCAGTAATACTCTACCAGATTCCTTGGAATGCCGAATGGTTCACTGTCATCGATCTGTGCCACGCGTTCTTTTCCATCCCATTGCACCCTGAAAGCAAATTCCTTTTCAGTTTTGAATTCGACAGCCATATCTATGTCTGGAATCGTGTCCCCCAGGGGTACACTGAAAGTCCATCGATTTTCAACCAGATACTGAAAAAGTGCCTTGAATCCCTAGTGCTGCCAAGAGAGTCTGTTTTGGTGCAGTACATAGATGACCTGTTAGTGGCATCTAAAACCCAGTCTGACTGTGTCACTGACACAATTGCCTTGCTGAATCACCTAGGAAAGGGAGGACATAAAGTGTCGCCTGACAAATTGCAGTTTTGTAAAAACTCAGTGAAGTATCTGGGGCACCAGATAGAAAAAGGAATCAGGAAAGTAACTACCGAAAGAATCAAAATAATTAGAGGAATGGAACTGCCCAAAACTCAGAAAGAGGTGAGAATGTTCTTGGGAGTTGTGGGTTACTGCAGGCAATGGATTGCAGGATTTGCGGCTCTAGCCCGACCCCTGATAAATATGACAAAGAAAGGAGTGGAAGACCCCGTCCATTGGGACAGTGAAAGTATGAATGCTTGGGTAACTCTGAGAAACTGTCTGTGTACCGCACCTGCATTGGGTATGCCTGAGTACAATAGACCATTTGAACTGTTCTGTGACACTAGAGAAAATTGTGCTCTTTCAGTCCTAACCCAGGAGCACGGATCAGTCAGGAGGCCAGTCGCCTACTTTTCGGCCACCCTAGATCCAGTGGCGGCTGGACTGCCTGGCTGCTTAAAAGCCGTTGCTGCTACTTGCGTCAGTCTGGAACAGAGCGAGAGCATTGTCATGGGACATCCCGTCACTGTCTATGTTCCTCACTCTGTTGTCATCCTACTGACTAGAACTAGGACCCAGTACCTCACTCCTAGTCGGCTGACTAAGTATGAGAGAATTTTGATTGGTGCTGAAAATATAACTATCTCCCGGTGCAATGTCCTAAATCCTGCGACACTGTTACCTGTCCCTCTGGACGCAGAATCGGATGAGGGTGGGGAACATAATTGCATTGATCTGACTGAATATAGCACCAAGCCCCGTCCTGACATTCGTGAAATAGCACTACGGGACGGGGATAGAACAATGTTTGTGGATGGCTCGTGTTTGAGACATGAGAGTGGGAGTCTGAGTGCTGCCTATGCTGTGGTTACTCTGACAGGAGTCGTCGAGGCATCTTACATGCGCGAGGTGAAATCTGCACAAGTGGCGGAGCTTATAGCGTTAACTCGAGCATGCAAGAGGGGAAAAAACAAAAGAATTACTGTTTACACCGACAGTCAGTACTGTTTCGGGGTTGTTCATGACTTCGGCCAATTGTGGTTGCAAAGAGAATTCATGACTTCCTCTGGCACACCTATCCGAAATGGGAAAGTAGTGCATAACTTACTGGAAGCTATCCAATTACCCAAAGAATTGGCTGTGGTCAAGTGTGCGGCTCACAGGTCTGGAAATGACGACGTGACTGCCGGTAATAGGTACGCTGACAAAATTGCACAGTTTTGTGCCCGACACCAGATGTCCCTACAAATTGCCCGGTGGGATGGAACCAGCTGCCAACTTATGTTGTTTGATAATGTGTCAACGTGGGAAGAATTAAGAGAGATACAACAAGCCACAGACAGGCAAGAAAAAGGCAGGTGGGCCGCAAAGGAATGCGAGTTGCGAGAAGATGGTGTGGTGGTAAATCCGGATGGAGTGCCTGTACTGCCTGATAGCTTGATCGACCCCATGGTCAGAATGATACATGAGCCAACACATATGGGAAGAGATGCGATGTGTCGGGTGTTTGAACAAGTGTTCTGCAATTCAAGGTTCAGGGACCAGGCGGACAGGTTTTGCCAGAGGTGCCTAGTGTGTCAGCAATTCAATGCAGGAAAGAAGACTGTAGTGAAACAGAGTACTATTGGAAAGGCAGTAGGTCCCTTCGTAAGAATACAGGCAGACTTCATAACCATGCCCAGATGCAACGGATACAGATATGTTTTAGTCATAGTTTGTCTATTCTCTAGGTGGGTGGAAGCATATCCAGCTAAGAAAAATGACGCTATCACCACAGCCAAGCTATTGCTCAGGGAGTTGATACCTAGGTATGGGATCCCAGAGACAATCGAAACGGACCAAGGTGGGCATTTTGCCAACGATGTCCTATTGGAACTCTGTAGAGCATTCAAAATGAAGCAAAGATTTCACTGCGCCTACCACCCAGAGGCTTCTGGGGTAGTGGAACAAATAAATGGCACTCTGAAGTCCAGACTGGGAAAAATGTGTGATTCCACAAAAATGAACTGGATAGAAGCTTTACCCCTGGTACTGATGAGTTTGAGAAGTATCCCAAATCGAAAGACTGGCCTGAGTCCCCATGAAGTGTTGATGGGAAGAGTGATGCGCCAGGCATGGGTACCCGGAAACAAACTGCTAAGCATTTCTGATGATATGGTGCTAGAATACTGCAAGCAGTTGGGTGACCAAGTGCGTTCTCTCTCTCAGCAGATTGGAGAGACTGAAGACGAGTGGCCAAAGACTCCAGCACACAACCTGCAGCCAGGAGACTGGGTGGTGTTAAAGAAACACACCCGGAGCAGCTGCTTGAAGCCAAGGTGGGGAAAGCGACGACAAGTGATCCTCGTCACTACCACTGCTGTGAAGTGCGCTGGTGTACCGAAGTGGATCCACGCCAGCCACACAAAGCGGGTATCTGGAGAAAACGCGACGGGAGCTGAAGGCAGCACAGCTGAAGAGACCTCCGAGGAAGAGAGTCCGGAGCTAGCTGACATCGAACTGCCGAGCACAAGTCGAGACGTTGAATGGTATCCCGCCAACGAACCGGTTCATGATCCAATACGAACCCGGAAATATTCTTACTTAGACAGTGAGTGGGATAGTCCAGGTGAGTCAGAAATAGAAGAAGCAGGTCAGGTCAACGAAAGCCATAACCCACCTGATCAGGAAGTAGGCCAAGTAGGGTCAGATCAGGACATCGACACTCCTCCTGAAACTCCCGAGAAGGGAGAGGGACAGTTAGAAATTAGGGCTGACGTTCATGCAGAAGAAAGAGAAGAGGTCGAAGAGCATGAACAGGAACAGATAGAACTAGATCAAAGTGCTCAGACAACGGAAACAACAGTAAAAAAAAGTAAGAAGAAAGTGCGATTTGAATCTGAGCAGGAACAGATTAGCGACCAGGCAGAAGAAATAGATGAAAGACCTGGAACTAGTCAGACAGGCAGGAAAACAGAAGTGCCACAACAAAAAGTGAAAAGAGTGCACGAAGAAGGAGAAGTCTCCTCAACCACTGGGAGGCACGGAGGAAGAAGTACACCTCGATACGTCAAGAGACTAAGGCTCAGACTAAAAACAGTCGAAGAAAACGATAAAGACCGAAAAAGGGCTTTGAGTGAAAGGAGTGCAGCCCAAGGCAAATCGCTGAGAAAGAGCGACAGAATAAAGAAACAGAACCGACTGTATCGGAGCCCTGAGTGGACGTACTTTGTGTTGGAAGAGATTGACGAGCCTCACCACAGTGGCAACAGTGACCACGAGTCCATTGCTGATCGGAGTTCGGACGAAGACCCTCCTTAAGAGAGCCGAAGTGAGCCTTTGGTGCAGAGAAACGAAGAGGGGTAGCAAAAGCCACCTGTAAGCTAAATATGTCTGATCCGAGTGTCTCTGGGAGATCCCGCTGTGGGTGTCTTAAAACCTGTTGTAAGATATGCTTGTGTAGTGTAGCTATGCTAATAGTAATGTGGATAGGACTAACAGTTTTTCTACCTTTTATGATAAGTAAGAATCCTAACTTGTCCCCTACTGAACCCGAAGCAGTAGATGTAGGGGTTGTACCGACTGCAGAAACACCACGAAGACTAGAGAGATGCGACAAAAGAGTAGGACTGACACACACACGACCTGATTTAGAAGCACCAGATGAGGATGGACTACATTTTCACAAAATGAAGAACAGGACGCACTTAAATGTTTTTGCTAACTTGTTAGTGCATTATGTAGAAGCTATGGAAATAGAGGACTGTTATGTCTGCATGAAGCTGCCAACTTCAGTGGCTGAAGGCGTGACATACCACCACCTACCTTTGACCTATGGAATATCCTGTAGTATATTAGCTAGCTTGTTCTATAGAAGCACCTTGCAGTACTATTATTCAAATGATGACGTAGTATTTTCTGAACTTCCTATTAGAGGACATTTGAACCGTGTACATACTACAAGTGACGTGACCCGCTATATGGGAGAATATTTCCTGACTATAGGTAACATAGACTTAGATCAAGCAAGAGAAGACAATCTGACCTGTTCACTGCAAGAGCAGGAAAAGATGTTTATAAAAATGGCAGACAGAAGGAGAGAAAGGTTTCAGAAGAAGGCAAATGACGAGAAGGATAAAATCCCTAGGTGGGCTGAGCACATGGATAACACCTCAGAAAGCGAAGCCAGTCCTGCCTTGTTGCTGGATTTTGAAGGAAGGGGGAAACTTTGTATTCATAGGGAAAGGACAGAGTACTATAACAATGTATTCATCGGTTCCAGCGAGTGTGAACATAATTATAAGGTAATTGGAGGTTGGGGTTTCAAAAATGGGTCAGAACCTGTGTTTCCCGGAATATATTATATATGTGGGAACAAGGCTTATTTCAAATTGCCGGATCACTGGTATGGGAGCTGCTACTTTGGCATTGTTTTCCCGAAAATATACCATGTGAACAATGCAGCTGGAAGCGATGATGAAACTAATGGCTTAGTGCGTAGTAGACGCGAAAGTGTAGGCGAAGTTGTAGGTGATATTTTTAGTGCACTGATACCTGGAATGGGGGTAGTTCTGAACACCCATAGAATCTGCAAATTGTCTACAGTAGTGGACCGGTTATCAACGGACACTGCTGCTGGTTTCCTGCTGGTCAATACTGAAATGGTTGCGATCAGATCAATGGTTTTACAAAACCGTCTTGCCCTTGACACCCTATTAGCAAAAGAGGGCGGAGTCTGTAGAATGCTGAGAGCGCAACATTGTTGCACCTACATTCCTGATAAAAGTATTGAATTAAAACAATATGTGAGGAACATAACTAATTTGGAAAAGGAACTCAAACCATTGGAGGTTGACAGTGCCTGGACGAGACTGACTGGAGGTCTCTCCTCTATAGGTAGTTGGTTTACTAATCTAGGTAGAAATATTTTATGGAAAATACTGATGCCAATAGTCATAATAGGTGTGATTGTATTGATCATTTTTATCTGCTGCAAATGTCAGAAGTGTAAGAAGAAATATACAGTCAATCCGAGGGGGGTGAAAAGAAACATTGATGAATTAGAATTAGAAGAACTGAAAAGTGCAATTTATAAAAAGGCGAAAAATCACCACTCTCATAAGGAAGCTGAAAGAAAACTAAACAATAAGTTTATTGAAATCGAAATGGACGATATGAATGAATGAGAAAAGTTGGCATCTGTTTCCTTCGTGTAGTGATGATAGTAAATATCATCAAAGAGGGGATTGATGGAGCAAGGATTCGCACGTATAGCGCTCTGCTCGTATGCAAAACCCTTGTCTAAACGGAATAATAATATTAACACCATTGTTCGTCATTTGTAAAGTGTTTTCCCTACACGCGGGTGTCCCTAGGATGCTTGCTTGTTTGTCTTTTCACGTACTAACGAAGCTTGCACTGAAAATGGCTGCTTTGCCGCAATTCAGTCTGCGCATGCGTCGGTCATACCCATGTGATGTGACGCACTCGCATTCTGGAGGGATTCTGTGCTCATGCGCATTGATGCTGAATATGGCCGCTTGTCTCTCACCACGCTCTCTGCTTACTGCAGCAGCTTTAGCCTATCTATTCTTTCGCATTAATCCCTAATGCTATAGTTATTATAAAAGTAAGGGTTGGTTATCTCTTATCGTGGTATACAGTGCGATCATTTTTATGTATGATTCTAATTTGTTTTCGCTTACTTTTCATGTACCGCGTCTTTGTGGGCTGGGTAATCATGAGCGGAGCCATGCTTGAAGCTCTGCTGGGCACCGTCACGTGACCAGAGAAAGTTCCAACTGCGCAGAAGCTAAACCTAGCCAGCTGGCTCCTGAAGCACAATGCGCCTGGGAACGTCGCTGGGAATACGGCACCTCACCTTGGAAATAGCAATACTGTTGCTACCTATTGAAAACTGTCCTGTACTGCTGTATTCTATGCATGGGAACGTGAACCTGAGGGGCGGGTATTCAAATTCGCATATTTATCATGTGAAACTAAATTCTAGGAGGTGGTAAAGACCACACCACCTCTCCTGACCAATCACAATATGGGAAACTGTCACTTGCAACATTAGGGGGTGGTCTGAGGGTCCCCAAAATTGTATAATTACCCTAGTTTAGCTTAGGAAAATTGTCCGACTTGTCCGAGTAGCAGACCTGTCACTGACCCTACGATCTCAATAGGTGCTCATTCTGAAAGTGCTGCGGAGCACTTTGTCCATACTTTCCACAAACTCCCAAGGGGTGGAAAATCCTAAGTGCTGGCGAAGCACTTTGCTGGGGAATTCGAAAATCCAATCGGGGTTTCTGGCGGATTACTTGCAGGAGGGGGTAACGCAGGCGTTGCTGTCCGAAGCTGTGGGTGTTGGTCGTACCCTGGGAGGCCAGTCCTTGATCCGAACCTGAGGGGTATCCTGTCCTTATTCTCCGTGAGCTGTACCTGCTCACAGTCTGGCATTCCTTTTCTGAGGGTCCCTGTCCCCGTCTTCCCAACTGACCCGTGGCCAGGGTTGGTCTTCAGTCTGAATTAGGTAAATATAGATTGTGGGTTTGCGTATCTTTTTATCTCTTTCTTTCTCTCTCTCTCTCTGATCTATTAAAGCATTCTTACCTATGTTATTGCCTTATTGCCATTGAACTTATATGTGCCTGAATTTTAGTTGGTTCCTTCTCTCCCCTTTCCTTTAGTAATTCATTGATTTTATAATCCATAGCATGTTCCCGTTTTTCCCTTTCCTTTAGTGGATTGCAGTAAAAGTAGCAAGAATAGTTCAATACTTAGGTTAAGTACATGTTCTAGGTCCCATTCCCATCCTATGTTCTAGTGTGAAGTTGCAGTGAATAGTATGTGCTAAACTTCTCCCTGTAGTTTCCCACATATTCTAAATGGTCATATTGTTTGTGCAAAGTTATCTTTTGGTATTGATTTTGATGCTTGATATATTACTCTGTGTATCGCTTATTATTTTGGCGTCTTCACTTTGAATTCTTATATAAAAACTAGAACTTAATCAGGTGTCTGTGGTCATTTTACAAAAACTGTGGAAAGTATATTGTGGATTTTAAGGTGTATTGGATGTTAGGCCTGTCTACTTTTCCTTAACAGCTCCAGGTCCGTCAAGGAATTGCGCCTGTGGTAAGTCGGGTGCATGGTAAGCAGAGGTAAATCCAAACTTGATTACTCCTAGCAGCGTGCAGGAGGAGAAATCCTCACCCAGTTTCACCCAAACGAAATTAATGAGTTCTTCACGCCAAGGGCCCAGTGCGTGTTAGAGAATTGGTATCCCGGGAGACCTGGGGAAAACTGCGCGCTCTAGCAGTGTTACCAGGGTGGGCAGCAAAATTAATGTTTCTAAATTCCTGGTTGAAACTTATCACTTAGAAAAAATATCACAATGCAGTAATATACTCTGAACCTCTCGTGAACGAGCTCGCATTCCATCATCAAAGGCAGCCCAGCCAGCCCAGCCTCCCTCACAGAAGCTTCTCCCAGCCATATGGTCGGTCGAGTTGCCCACCCCCTCCCTCTCCAGCGCCTGCTTTCCGTGACTCGCATTAGATCATCAGAGGCAGCCCACGCCCCTCCCTCTCCATATGGGCAGCCCACCCCCTCCCTCTCCAGCACCTGCCTTCTCTCTTGCATCGCCTCACTGGCCCGTTTGTTACTTGATGTGCCTTTGTCAGAGTTGCTTGTTATTTATTGCTTACAGCCTGTGTGTGCTCTTTTAGAAGCGAACGAGTTTCGGGTAAACACTTTTATATCCCAACACAGTAGCAACAGATCATTTGTTTTCAAGTTCAGCCACAGTCAAGTATTCCGGTGTAAATACACGAGCAGTTGTATGGAATTTGTGTTCAATAGGATATTTATTTTACGCGTTTTATCTCCGGTGCATTGGCAGTGCATTTGATTCTTAACAGTAACCTGCCAAGACGCATTCCTGTGTTGGACGCCTTGATACAGAAACATTCTTCAGTGATCTGCAAAGAAGGCTGTCGCACACGTTCCCTTTTCCATCGATCACTGATAGTCAGAACGTGCATTCTTCTACCTATAAAAGCGTCCCGAAGGGGAAAACACCCCCACGCAAATCCGAGGGCGTCCAAGTGTAAGGCCTTGACAGTGAAGCAGTGTAATTGTCGCATATATGTGTGCATGCTGTCACTCTCACGTTGCCAGCTTTTGAAGGCGTGTCCTTTTCACTTTTCAAGGGCTTCAGACTTCTGATTTTTCAGCAGTGACGTGACATGACGTTGCTTATTTTATTACATGTTTCTGATAGATATACAGTGCGGATCAGTGAACGGATCTGGTGCTTTACTGTGCATTTGAGCTCTGGGCAAACCAGTGTAAGTGAAAATTCCATTGAGCTGTAATGATACTTCTAAAAAAAAACCAACAACAAAAAAAAACGTTTGCGGCTTTAAATCTGAAACTATGATTCCGAGCTAAATACATACCTCTTTGGATGGGATGTTGGCCATTGTACACCGTTGAGCCCTTTTCATATTTAAGTTGATATTTGTTGTAATGTTATTAAAGCTAAACATGTGTTCACTAATTTCTCCCACTCCATGTAAATGAAATAATGTAACTTCTTGTTTGGTTTTCTTTTTGCCTAGCGACATTTATCTTTCAATTTTAGACTCGCACCTGTCAACAAAGAGTGATGATTGTTCTATATAAAATAGTAACCCCCCCCCCCCCCATACCGATACTATAGATTTTAAAAACCCACTTTGACTATGTGATTTGCACAACATGATAGATTCCTTGGGGGAAAGTTATCACAGCGTCTTTTCAGCACAATTTTGTCATTTTCATGGGAAAAAGGTTTTTTTTTGCAGTAAGTAATTGATCTTATTGCTGCTCAAAATTAACTTGTTTCTGTCGTACCCACTTCCTTTGTCCCTGACTGCCTTTTCTTAGTTGCAAAAACAGCAAGTGATGGACCGAATGTGGATCAATGTCACACATTCACCCCAGTCAAAAGATCTGGGCCCAAATCCATCGTTTTTTTGCACTCCACACCACCCTGGGTTAGACAATGGCGATATGCAAACCAGCTCTGACCCTGTGCCCCATGGGAACAGTCCAGTCTGAACTACAAAAGCCATGGCATCATTACGCTCCCCTCCCAAGCTGCGCAGCCACACTGACGTAACAAACCAAACTTATTTCATATTTTTCTGTACTTTTTTACACAAGGGAGGCAGATTAATTCGAAGTTTGTGTAAAAATGTACAGAAAAACATTAAGTAAATTGGGATTACAAGGAAGATAATTTGAAGTTTGGTCTGTTACCTGAGCAACTTCCATCAGTTTTGCTGATCAGCCTAGGACTGGAGCGTGATAAGGCACCAGCTTGTTTTGGGAAATTAAAAATGTGCTAGTGGGACAAAGCACGTGTCAAGCGCGCGCGCATAACTCTTGCCGTGGAGCATTCCTAATTAGGTGGAGATTCTGAGGCATTGGTGTGCACGGGCCTGTCAATTAGTGACGTAGTCGTTGTTTGGTACCACCATTGGCAGCGATGACGGGCAATGGGAGGTGCCAGCTGCATTGCCCTCCTGGTCAGGGCCCCGGCACTTAATATTATACAAATTAAGCCCTGCTCATCCGGCATCAGACAACAACATCACAGCCATTCAGGAGCTGGGCCCAGCCTCGCATGGATCCGGCGCCCTCTGCCATTGGCCAGCACCTCGCCCGCATCGATTGGCCCAGGCGGCCGTTCCTTGTTTTATTACCTGTTTTCGAGCCGGATCACACAGCTGCCAAGATTCAGATTGCTTATGTGTGACTTTTCCAGGCTTTTAGCCTGTGCATGGGTGACATCCTAGTGCCAAGTGTGTGACGCTTCAAGTGAGTAAAACTAAGCAATGAAGACCATGTATAGAGAGACAAGTCCGAAATCACCTATTTTGAGCCATGAGAGGCTCGAAAAGGGCCCTGAAACTGCAGCAACAACCTGCACTGGAAGCTGAGAAACCCTCTCGGTGGTCAATGCACCTTCTGGAGCGCTCTAAGGGTCATCAGGTCACACACTTGACTCAGCATCAGATATCAGAGTGTTAACGCGCCTGCTGCAAAGCACAAGGTACAGCCTGCAGGTCACAGATTTACAGCTCAGTGGGTTCCTGCTTTTGTTGCAGAGATTGTTGTATTATCTGCAGGTCACAAGTAATAAACATTGTACTACAGCTCAGCGAGTCCTAAACTGGCACCAAGGAGCTACATGCAAACTGAAGTGTATAAGTTCAGAGTGTGACTTTTATTCTCAGGCTTTCTTTATGATGAAGAAGGTAAAATGGGTTCTTTTGAGTAGTAACACAGACTCGTAATGTGAATGCCTGTAATGGTCCCCACTGTACACAGCAGTCTTCCCACCTCCCTGTTTTACTCCAGCCAAGAAACGGGGGTCTGTTTTGTAGCACCTTGCAATGGTGACTGAATAAGGCATCTGACATACTTAACATGTAAAGAACAGAAAATAGGCACTCAGCCTGCCAAAGTGAAACCAGGCTGTTTACGGTGTGAGGCGACATCACTGGTACCTGAGCCATGAAGGAAAGTCAGGAGAATTTCACCTCTCTTTTATTAACAGGTACCTGTACTTTGATATTTCGGTTTCAAGCACAAGAAAGGAGGCTGCCAGCTTACCCCTGGTGCAGTGTGATTCACAAAAGCAATGCAAATGGTTTAAAAACAATGCAAACACAAACCTCTTAGGTCGAGCGGGTGTGAGCATGTATTAGTGCACGCGCTCTCCATTGCAAGACTTTTGTTTTCAGTAATGGGCCTGGAGCCCGTCCATTGCTCACTGTTTGTTGACTTCACTGTCACTCTTCTTTGCTGCCTCCTTATTGGCCAGTCCAGGCATAGCGTCACTTCTATTCCTTTCTGTGGAGCATGGACTAAGCACAGATAGATTCCACTTCATTAGTGCCCGTCCACCGCTTGCGCTGTGGTTGAGGAACTATGTTTTCTCCCACCCCCACTTACCCTGCCCTTTCTGTCAATGCTTATAGTTTTGCTTTCTCGCTACAGTATTTTTTTGTATTTTCTTGACCCTTCTTGATTTTTCCCAGCTGCCACTCACGGGCTTTGCAGTGCTTGGGGTTATTTGCTTAGTTGACTCATTTGGAAAGAGCGAGAAAGGTCGCTACAAGATCCGTCATCTTGAAATAAATCTATTGAGTATCCAGTTACAAGAGATGTGCGAGAAAACCAAGAAAAGTGATCACGTCTTTTTCATTTTCAATAAAATATATGTCAATAGCTAGTTTACATAGGGCCATATGTATCAAAAACGAATTTTGCGAATCTCTAATTGCGATTTTTTGCGAATTGCAATTAGAGAACTGCAAAATTCAATGTATGTAGAATTTGCAAAAAATTTTGTGAATCCAACATAATCCTTATTTGCGAATCGCAAATTGAGATTCTGAAAGAAAGAATACCTTCCCATTCATTCCTATGGGCTACGAGGCCCATAGGAATGAATGGGAAGACATTCTCAATTTGCAATTAGCAATTAGAGAATCGCAAATTGAGAATGCAATTTCAAGGTTGCAAGGGTGCCAAGAGGACACCCTGTTGCATGTATGTAAGAAAGTGCGACATCTGGCACTTTTCAAAAAGCAAAAAAGTGCTTTTTTAGAGAAAACCTCAAATTACCACCAACTTGAAGTTGGTGCTAATTTGTGATTCCTTAAGGCCAAATCACTCTTTTTTTTGTGCTTCTTACATTGCATTGAAAGAATTGCAATTTGCGATCCTTTAAATGCATTCGCAATATAGGGAATTGCAAATTTTGCTATTCCTTATTTTGCGAGTAGGTTTTTGTGTTATACATTGCACACTGCTAAATTGCAATCGCAAACGCTGCAAGTTTCAGCGTCTGCGACAGCCACGGCCGGTAGTGGGAGTACCGGCCGGGGGGTGACGTGAAGAGGGGGCGGGGCAGGGTAGGGGGTAGTAATGTATGGATTACGGACTTTAAAAGGTAAATAAACATAAAAATAAATAAAACGAATGTCGTTGCACACACTGCATCGCGTTTGGTGATGCAATGCGTGCAATAAAATTCATTTTATTTATTTTTATGTTTATTTACCTTTTAAAGCGGTACAAAAGTGGTTGGTGATGGACGGAGCTTCTGAATCAATCAGACACTCACACCCAGTCAAAAGATCTGGGTTTAATCCACCACCGTTCTTTAGCCCACTCTGCCACCCCAGTTCAGACATGGCTATATGCAAATCAGTCTAACCCTGTGCTTCATTGGAACAGTCCAGCCCGAACTGCCAAGCCATGCCTTCCCTGGACCGGAAACAAGCTTCCGAGGACCGGTTTCTGGCATTCCAGCCGTCTTCAGCCCGGCTAGCTTGAATCCAGTGGCAAAGTGAGCAAGGGGCTCACGTCTGAGCATACCCTGCCACACTTATGGCGGCCAAAAGCGGTACAGTCCGTAAAGTCCGTAATCCATACATTACTACCCCCCACCCTGCCCCTCCCCCTCCCCACGTCACCGCCCGGCCGGTACTCCCACTACCGGCCGCGGCTGGTCTGCGATAGCAATTTAGCTTGATACCTATGGCCCATAAACACATATATTTTATGTTAATTTTAATTACATATTCTCCACAAAAATTGCAATGTATTAAAGAATATGCCTATTAAAAAGAACGCTATTGAGTTTAAAGTGGTTGAGTAATTATAAACTTTGCCTTCAGTGTTTTCCTAACAACTGAAATGTAAGAACATCCCAAGATGCTCCTCTTTACCTCAGGCCCCGCCCTCCTTCGCCCTCATTCTGCAGCCTTCCTTGATGTGCGTTTAGCTGCTGGATGCGTGCATTGCTAGTCCGTTTTCTATGTTGCCGGCAGCGACTCTCCACTAGACCCTATTTACTTCCTAGGGACTGTCAGACTCTCCTCAACATCTCATCTGCCTGGATCTGAGCTCCCGTCCCTGTGGTGCAAGTGTTGTTAGTAATGTTTGCTTGCAGTATTCTCCCAGGGGGCACTTACAGTGAAAGCATTGTGATACATGTTTATTTACTTTTGCAACCAGGAGAGCAAGCACTTTTGAACACTCACTGATCCAGTAAAATGTCCTTTTCTTTCCTGAGTTTTTCCCAAATGTTGCTTCCAGTCTCCCATAGTTACACACTACTTGCCCCTTTATTATTTATATTTTTGGAAACTAGAACTAAGTTCAAAAAACGTTCTGGTATTGTAAGATGCTGCAATAGCTCTAGGAACCAATCGGAGCCTCGCGCTCCCCAAGACTATTAGCCTGCAAAAGGCCAGAGTCGCAGCCCAAGGTGCTGGGGAGCTTGTCAGCATCCCAGCCCACATTTTATTCTTTGCCTCACATTAAGCTCTCACAAAGGAAGGCACAGAGTGCAGCATCTGGTAATGAAAGGGCCCTTGAACTATTTGGGTTCCTACTGTATGCCGTAGGCCTGTGATGTAAGTATTGGAAGGATGAGCTGAAGGCAGACTTAGAACTTTGAGTTTTGACTTAAACGCAGCCCAATAAAGACATGTAAACTACTCTCTGTGTGTGGCGTACTTATCGGAGAGTGCTTAACTTGGCAAGTCCCAATACAGAACACCCTGTCCTCAAAGGCTACAATCACATGTTTGGCATGAACCCTTGGCTAAACTAGCCCCACTGCATGATGCAACAGACTAGCCATACCACTCTTGTCTTTCCTCCTCGAGGTTCAGTGTGCACATGTTAAGAGTCGGTTGCCTAGACTTGTGCACACCCGTCAGCGTCAAGGCATCAGTTTCTACTTGAATACCACAGGGAAGCACAAGGAACATTTTCCAGGAGCAAGGCAATACACGACACAATAAAAATACATGTCAAGTTTATTCTTTTTTTTGCATTTGGTGGCTACGTTTTTATTAACAACATTTATTCCTCCAAAGTTAAAAGAAATCTAACACTGCACAGTAACATCACTAAACGTTCTGCACACGCAACGTTCTGGAAAATGGCAGCCAGGTAGACGAACCAATGGCAGTTGATTACGCTTGTGTAAGGTGAGCACCTTTACTGTTGGCTGATGTAACCGCTGTGTTACTGTTTGATTGCATTTGTGGTTCTTCGAAGTGTCTGTGCATCATAGTTTATATTTTCTTTACAGGATGGTTAGAATAAATGATTCAGTGCCGCCACTGCGTTTCATGGGAAGTTGGAGTCCTCAACCTTATAGTCATCTGTTCATTTCAGCTGCTGATTATAGGATGTTTTGGTTATCACTCCCGCCTCAATAGATAACTTAGTAATACTGGTCATATCATAGCAATTTATACTAAAATTTTAAACATACTGTGCAACCACACTGTTGTACAAACCAGCTAAAACAGGCTAACCAATCGCTCTTGCAAAGGCGAGACTGTTTGGCTTTGCCAGTGCTTGTTTTTTTGTTTAGCTGGTTTCTTCCAGAATTTGCAGATTTCAGTCTAACATTGAAATGGAATGTAAAAAAAATGATGTAGCGCTCTAAACCCGCAACCATCAAGACTCATTGGACATTGGAGAAGGTGTTAACATCAGCACCTCCTTCGCCCCACAGCAGAGCAGGGCCGGCGCTGGATAGGAGGGTAAACAGAAACAAAGAGCACAAGCCGGGCTCAGGTGGAGGTGACAGGTATCCAGGGCAACTAGTCATCACTCCTCGACCCAGGCTCACAGTGCTTGGGGCGCCCACCGCACACCTACACACCTGCACAAGCGCCTGGATACCCTCTTGGGTGATTAGTGCGCTATAAAAATCAACATAACATAGCAGAGAAGCCTTTCTGACTGTACAACGTAGTGCAAGCTAAAGCGCCTCAAACAATTTGCTCAGAGAGGAGCTTCCTAATACGCGATTTTATATTTTAGTGCAGGAATGCGGGGATCAACACTATAATACATGACCCTAACCCATGATGCGTGGCACTTGAACCCCCATTCACCTGCACCATCAATGCAGCGTTCAGCTCCACCACCATCCCAGAAACCTGGAAGCACACCAAAGTCAAACTCCTGAAAAACCCCACAACGGACCCATCCGAATTCAAGAACTACAGCCCCATTTTGCTCCTCCCCTTCCTGGCCAAGGTACTAGAGAAAGTTACCATCTGCGAACTCACAGACTACCTGGAATCCAACCACCTGCTTGACCCCTCCCAATCCAGCTTCCGCCTGAGCCACAGCACAGAAACCGCCCTTATAGCCACCACGGGCGATGTAAGAACCACTCTTGACCACGGCGAGACAGAACCCTGACCTTCCTCGAACTGTCGGAGGCCTTCAACACCATCTCCCACCACCTCCTCATCCAGAGGCTTCACCACATCGGCATCTATGGCAACGCCCTCAAGCTGCTATCCTCCTTTCTCACCGGATGCATTCAGAGAATCTGCCTCTTGCCGTACACCTCCGACCTCAAGAGCATCATCTGCGGTGTACCCCAGGGCTCCTCGCTCAGACCCACACTGTTCGACGTACACATGACTCTGTTGGCAACCATCGATTGCAGACACGGTCTCAACATCATCTCCTACACCAACGACACCCAGGTCGTACTCTCCCTCACCGAAGATATGGACAACACCAGAGCGAACTTCCAGAACGCCATGACCGAAGTCGTTGACTGAATGAGAGCCAACTGCCTCAAATTAACACATACAAAACAGAAGTTCTCTTCTTTGGTAGACACCCCTCACGATGGAACAACTATTGGTGGCACTCGGAGCAGCTCCCACCCAGACCACCCAGGCCCGAAACCTCAAAATCTTTCTCGACAGTGAACTTTCCATGAGACTTCAGATCAACTCGCTCACCTCTACCTGTCTTCAGATGGATCCCAACCAGCACCAGAAGAAAGGTCACTCAAGCCCTCATCACCAATTGACTTGACTGCAGAAATGCCCTTTACACTGGAACATCCACCCTACTCCTCAATCGCCTCCAAAAAACCCAGAACCCAGTAGCAAGAGTCATCCTGCATCTGCCCAGACGATCCCACATCACTCCCCACCGCCGTAGTCTGCACTGGCTCCCAGTCAAGAAGAGAAGCCACTTTAAGCTGCTCATGCATGCCTACAGAGCCCTCCACAACATAGGACCCGAATACCTGAACAACCACCTGACCTTCCACCAGCCCACCAGACATCTGCGGTCTGCCTCCCTGGCTCTCGTCACGGCCCGCATCCTTCGTGCCCGAACCAGAGGACGATTCTCCCACCTCGCAGCCGAAGCCTGGAACGATCTCCCATCCACCTTCAAACGTCTACCTCCCTCCCCGACTTAAGGATTAGACTCAAGACTTTGCTTTTCGAGTAGCTCCACCTCATGCACCCACCTGGAGACCCCTCAGGGTGATTAGCACGCTCTACAAATCTCTGATTGATTGATAGGCTTGGCAGGGCTGCGCTCAGACAAGGTGGCGCCTCATGAACCTCACAGTGCTGGTGGGCAGCGGGTGTAGTACAGGATGTTTTCGACACTGGAAGCAGCCAACAATATACTGATTATGCCCTCTCTAGCCTCCCCCACCTCCGCAGCCACCGGATATTTTGACCCACACTGGATATTGTTGTTAATTAGAAGTCAATACCTCAGCCCTCCATTGTCCTCCGGTTTCAGGTCTAGCTTGGTCAATGATATTGGGGGATAAAGTGGGGTGTGTGAGCTTTATTTTTCCCAGTAGTCACGTGGCGTACCCACCTAAGGTACTCATTTTTATTGGTATTATTTATTTTTGCACTTTTATATTGCGCAAACTCGACCTGAAGTTATTGGAGTGCTCTACATCAGCTCTAATTGCATTACATACGGTCTGGCTCATTTTTAGGTTTCGACTGCACATCGTGTGCTTGCGAAATCTCTTGTAAACGAAAAAAAACCTCAAAAGTGGCTTACAGCCCACCCATTATATTCGCATTGGTTGGCTCCCACAGTGCTTTTTTTCCCTTGATTCTGATGGGTCAGCGCCTCCTGCACCTTCTCAGGGCTTCAGTGTCTAGTCTGCCTTGGAGCTTCGAGTCTGATGTGAAGCTTGGACCAAGTACAGTTTCTTGTCTGTCGCCAGTGTTTTTCCACCGGCTGCAGGCTCCTCCAGGTATTTTTTTTGTTATTCTAGACATGGCGTAAGGCCAGAGCTGCCAACCTTGGTATTGGGGAGCCATGTTCAAGTCCTGAGGTCATCTCATCACCCTCTGATTCTGAGCAAATCACTTAGGGGCAAATTAACAAGGGCATTATCGCCGCTTTAGCTGCACTTTTTGCCGCTAAAGCGGCGATGTTATTATTGCCCTATTTACAACGTGGTGCTAACATGCTTTAGCACATGTTAGCACCTGTTTTGCCGATGCCTCGCTTAACATCTCTAATGAGATGCAAAGTTGGCATCACTGGGCGTACCCCTGACAGACTACGTTGTAAATTATCGCAAAATAAACATCGCAATATTTACAAGATGGCCCTCGGAATTTTAGCAGATGTTAGTTTTTGGCGAAAACCACGGTTTTTGCCAAAAACTAACGTGTGCTAAAATCCTGACTTACCTATTCACAACATAGGGGGTGGATTATGCTGATATGACCACAGGGTCGTATCAGCAAGGTTATCGTTGTTTTCCATGGAACTTCGCTGGAAAACCAGCGAGGTTCCATGGAAAACACTGTTATTGCAGGAATAATTATCGCCATTGCACTATGCGTTGTTGATACAGCGCTAGAATGGCGATAATTTAATGCGGTAGCCTGCGATAAAAAATCTATTGTTAAGTACGGCCAGCGATGATTATTGCCGGCCGTTGATAATATGCCCCTGAATCTCCCCGTGCCTACCAACAATGAATGTGTCCTAGTGTAATGTGACTGGTGCTCTTGTAAGGTGCTCCAGTACATTTGGGTCAAGTTCGCACTATGCAAATGTGCACACCAAAAAAATGCCCTCTTTGAGAAAGCATGTCTCTGCAGCCATGTCCCGCTCCCTCGTCTTGCTTTTGACACCCTGTTTTTGTTTATTAGCCATTTCAAATACATTTCTTTATAAGGTATTTTGAATTAAAAAGGTTTCCGCCGAAATGTGCCATTTTCAGAGAGTACACATAGGGTGAGATATAACATATAGACACGCGATGCAGTGCAGCCCCCGTGAGGCTGCGCTGTGTTGTACGACAGGGAGAGAGCAGGGGATCGACATATCTTCGGAGAGATGGCTCTCTCCTCCCCTTTCCCTTTCAGCGGCTGTGCGCCACACACACATACCTTAGCGCCATGTCGCTATGGTGTGTGCACTAGTGTAGCATAGGATTTGTACAGGAAGGGCGCCCTTCCTATGCAAAGTACGATGCACAGACACATGCAAAACTTCACCCACTTTTGTGTGCATGCTGCACAGTGCAGCACAAATGCAAAGTCAGAAATGGAAGGAGAAATGAAAGCAGGTCTCCTTCCTTGCGCCTACTTCCAGAGAGCGCAGTTTTCTCTCACCAAACCCAATCTACTGTATTTAGTAAATTGGGTTTAGCGTGAGAAACCTTGGGTGGTTGACTGGGAATGCTCTATTACTTACCGGTAATCTTCATTACTCCTGGTCCCGTTGTCCTCGGCCCATTCAGAACTTATGGAGAAATACCAAAGCAGAAAAAGCCGGCCTTCCCAACCCAACAGAAGCCAACTCAGGAAACCACACCAAGGTAGCAACCGCAGAAGGAAAAAGGAAGAACCGGGGAAACCCCAGGCAGAGCCCCCGACAAGAGGGACTCCCACCAGACCAGCAGACACCCAACAAGAGCAAGGGCGCACAGCCAGACGACCAGACCGGCCACCACAGAGGCCAACCAGCCCACCGCAGGAACACCCGACAGCCAACCAGCGACAGGGAGAGCACAGACACCCAAGTCACCACAGGCAAGGGGACAACAGCAGAAGAGAGGCCAAACAAAGAGAAAGGCCAAGAGCCACCAGGCCAAAAAGGCAGAAACGGGCAGAAGAAGACAACCCACGCCAGAACAGGCAGGAGACAAACGGACCAGAGGAACCAAAGGCCCAACAAAGAAGAACAGCGGAAGCCCACCAGAACCCAACCCGGAACGCAAGACTGAGCCCACGGACAGGGAAAGAGAGAAAACCCAGGCACCAGGGAACGAAGAGCAAACCCCAGGAAGCCAAGCCACCAGGTCCCGCAAGACGAGGACACAAGGCAAAGGGAAGCAGCACCTCCAGGAAACCCGAGCAGGAAGAACTAACAAAGGCAACCAACCAGGACAAAGAGACCCGGAAAAAGAGGAAAGGGAACCAAAGGAACCCCAGGAACCCCAAAACAGAACTCCAGCCAAAGCGGAGGATACAGGAGCAGGAACCAACAGCCAGAAGAAGGCAAACCTGAACACCAAAGCAGGAGTGCAACCGGACGGGCCAAGGACCCGGAGGACCCAAGACAACAGCAAGGGAACCACGAAGGACACAACAACCACAGCCAAGCCAAGCCAAACCAGAAACAGGCCAGGCACAAAGACCCCAAACAGCCCAAGCAAAGGACCGGGGCAGAAACCCAGAGGCCAGAGAGACAGAGGCAAAACCACCCCAGAGGACCTCACAGAAGCAACCGCAGCCAGGGAGGAAAGCACAAGCAAACCAAATCCCACAGCCCGGCAAGACCCGAGGCAGGGCACGCACAGGGGACGAACCCCGCACGGCGAAAAGCCGCAACCAAGGATACAGACAGGAAGCCAAAGCCGAAGCCCAAAGCAACCCGCAGAACCAACCCGAAACAAGGGAAGGACAAAGAGGGCAAGACCCCAACAGAGCACAGGCCCGAGAGCCAACAGCCCCGCCGAAGCCCCAACGAACCCCAGAAGAGGCAAGAAGGGAAAACAAGAAGGCAACAGCGTGACGGCCAGAAACAAGAACCAGACCGGAACACACCACACCCACAAGCAACCGGAACCCCACGACACAGGGACCAGCCACCCCACAGGCAGACAGGGCACCCGCAAAGAAGAGCCAAGCCACCCATGAAACTCCCAGAAGAGACTCAACCCAGCAGCCCAGGACCACAGAAAGAGCACAACCAGGCAACCCAGAGCAGGACGCACACACAGAAGGCAGACCAGCCCAGAACAGGAGCCAACAGGGAGGAAGCCCAAGGCAACAGGCCACCACAGAAAGCCACGGCCGAAAGACAAGCAGAAGCAAACGCAGGCCACAGCAACCAGCGCAGCGCGCCTCCCACACGGCCAAGCAACGGGGAGACGCGCAGAGCGACCCAGAAGAAACGGGGAGGCGGCGCCCCGCCCCAAAGGGCCGAGAAACCGGAACACCAGCCAGGAGGAAGCCATGCCGCCCAGCAAGCCCGGCAGGCCGGGAGGCAGACCCAGCAGACATCCTGCGAGATAAAAACCCACAGGTCCAGGAGAGGCAACAACAACGGCCACCCCGCACCACCACCAAAACCAGAAGAGGCAGGGAAGAAAACCAAAGGAAGAAGCCAATCGCACCCCGCAGCTCCAGGTGGCCAGGCAGAAACCAACCAGGCCCGACCAAGCTACCGAGCAGACAGCGGAGCGTGGGAACAACACACCAACCCCGAGAATAGGAGGCATGACAGGACCCGGCAGCCGCCAGGAGGCCCCAGGCAGTCAACACAGCAGACACAGGAGGGGATGCCAGGAAACAGCAGAACCCAGCAAAGGGAAGGCCACAGCCCCAGAAGGACCAAGCAGGCCCCCACCACGCACCACGCCCGACAACAGGCGCAGGCCGGGAGGAACAGAACAGCCGGACCCAAGGCAGCATAAACCACCCAAGCAGAGGCAGAGGGGCGAGAGCACCCCAAAGAACCAACGGCACCCACAAGAGGAACCAGGCGCAGCCAAGGCAAAGGAGGGATAGGACCAGGAACCCGGAAGGGAAGAACCAGGATCCCCAAGCAGGGCAGAGGCCACAACAGCCAGCCCGCAGAGGAGGCAAGACCACCGAGGAAGAACAGGACGGCAGGCCAACCGGAACGAGGGGAGCCCACAGGACCCACCGCGCAGTGTCCCAAGAAGCAGGAACAACGACCCACCACCAGACGGGGCAGAGAGCCGGAGCAGAAGGCAACCCAAACAGGCCGCCGAAGCAGAAAAAGAAGTGACACCGGCACCAGAGCACCAGAGGGCAAGGCGCAAACCAGCAGGCAGGGAAACCCCAACCACACAGGGAACCCACGAGCAAGCAAAGGCAGGAGCAGCAAAAAGAACCAGCCACCACAGAGGCTACCGGAACCCAAGCCAGAAACAGAAAGGGCAAACACCCCCAGAGGCGCCAAGAGCAGGGGAACCCCCGAAGACGAGAACCAAGGGAACAGACCCACGGAACGTCAACCACCGGAGAACCGGGGCCAGCCGAAGGCAGCGTGGACCCCTGAAACAGCAGCAGCAGGAAACCCCAAAAGGGAAGGCAGCACAGAGCCCACAAGCAAGCCCCGACACCAAACAGAGGCGCAAAATCGCCAGAGCGGAGGCCAACCAAACGCCCCACAGGGGACCGGAGGACCGCCAGAGGGCAAAGCGCCAACCAACACAGCAAAAGGAAGTGCCAGCCAAGGCAACCCAGGAGGCGGACGAGCAGCAGCACGGCAGCGAGGAGCCCACACCAAGGAGAAAGGCACCCACACCCAACCGCAGCGAAACAGGTAGGCAACGAGAACAAGGAAAGTACCCCGCACAGCTCCCACACAGACCCCCGCACAACAAGCGCACAGGAAGGCCAAAGGAAACCGCACACCCAGAAGGGAAGAGGTCCACAGAGCCACCAGACCCAGAACAACACAGAGGCCAAAGAACAGCCAAACCAGCCACCACGGCAGGCAGCAGCGCACACACCCATCCAGACCAGGGCCCAGGAAAGCATCCCAGAAACCGAGACCCAAAGCCCAGTGCCGCACTCAGAAGCGCGGCGAGTCGATAGGAGGCACGAACCAAGGGTGGCAGCACCAAAGACGGCAGAGGCAGCCGACAGAACACAACCACTCCCCGACTCCAAGGAACCCAGCCAAGTCGGAAGGAACCGCGAGAAAAGGAGATCCGCCGAGAAACACCGGAGGAAGAGCGCCCCCGCCGAGACTAGAACCTGGACCACCCACCGCTAAGTCGTCCGTCCAAGTCGAAAGGGCATGACAGGCAGAGTGACAGGGACAGAGCAGCCCCACCACAGAGGCAGGTAGCACCCCCCCCCCCCCCCAGACCCGGGCCCAGGAGAGTAAGGGACAGAGCAGCGGCCCAGCAGTCACGCAACTACTGCAGCAAACACGCTCCCAACAGTGTATAGCCACCAAAGAATGTCAGCACAAAGCATTCACATGTACAGTGCGCACCCTCGTCAGAAAGCCACAGGCCCCTCCACACTGACGTCGGGAGCAGAGAGTGGCATCATACAGCAAACCCTGTCAAAATGTCAAAACGCTAGACGGAGGTTAAAATCATCACATTGCAAACAGTAAAGCACAGGATGTTGAACCAATGCCGAGGACCGAACTCGGGACACCAGCCCCTGTAACTCCACATGCACAGGCACCACAAGGAATACACCTGAACAAGAAATGCCGCATCCGAGCACCCACCGGGGGAAGCCAGGGAACAGCAGCCGGAGACCGAGCGCCATGCACCCAGGCAGGCCTCAGCAGAAGTGGCAGCCTCGAGACATCCGAGGCAGGAGAGCAAAACCTGCAAGAGACAGACCCAATGTCAGCAGCGCTGCAGTGCAGAGACAGTGCAACCGGCAAGACTCGCTGTAGCCGCTGGACAAAACACTGCTGCTGTGGCGAACTGTAGACCTGCACAACACACAGACAGGGGGAGCAAAAAACACCGCAAAGCGGGACTCACCCGAAGCGGGGGCCCGAGCAGCTTCAGGAAGGCCCCCACACCAACAGCCGGATCCGGGAATGAAAGTCCAGCGCAGCGAGCCTCCCACCCGGCCAGGCTCGGGGAGACGCGCTCAGCGTCCCGGAAGGAATCGGGAGGCGGCGCACCAGCCGCAAAGGGCCGGAAAACCGGAACAACGGCTGCAAAGAAGTCAATCCCCCCCAGCAAGCCCGGCAGGCCGGGGGGGAGACACATCAGGAACCTCACCCCTGCCCGTGAAGCCAGGCAGCCGGGCAGGAGGAGCCAGAAGAGTACTGCACGCCACTCAAGCCCAGCAGGAGCAGGTACAGCCCCCATCATCAACAGCATCCATCAGCCATTCTGTCGAAGACAGAAAAAAAGAACAGGAGGGCTGCTGGGTAGATCCTACCTTTGTACTCCTGGGGGGAGGGGCAGCAGGGATATCCCAGCATTCCTCTTGTTTTTATTTTCTGTCAAGAGATGGTTATCTCCATAAGTTCTGAATGGGCCGAGGACATAAGGGACCTGGGGGTAACGCCCATGCTCCACCCTTGGCACGCATCCATGGCGCAAAGTAATGCGAAGCAGCGCGTTACTTTTCCGTTATTTTCAGTGCTAAACAAGTTTAGAGCTGGAAAGTAAATTGGGGTAAAAATACTTTTGTGACGCAAACACGGCGCAAAATCTTAGTAAATCTCCCACTCATTCTGCACCAACATGTGTACCCAACTCCCAGCGTTCAGCGGCTTTGCGGAGTGAAAGAAGCTCCAGGGAACGTGTCCATATTTAAAGATTATGGGGTCGTGGGACCACCAAACCTTGCTGGTGGCGCATATGTGACTGCTAAGAAGAGTGAAAGTATATATTCAGCGCTGTAGGGAAAATAGACTGTGACGAGCGGCTTCCCTTAATTAGAAATGTAGACTTTTCTCACGCTAGTAATGTGATGCCACCGCTAGATGGCGCCCTGAAGCTGCTGAATTGCATCGCCTTATGGCAGCCTTATGTTCAGGTTGTAATGCCCTTTTTAGGTCTCGCCTGTCGATGCGCATGCGCATCGAGCAAGGCGAGAGTATTGCGAGTTATCCACTCTTTATCTACACTGCAAGGAATCGTGGCGATTCCTTGCAGTGCCCGTGACTTTTAAGGTCAATGCGCATGCGCATTAAGCTTATGCGCATGCGCATTGACCTTAAAAGTCACGGGCGCGTGCATGTCCGTCTTTGTTTACCCGCTCCGCCCCCTCCCGCCGTGTCGCCTTGCCTACTCTCTTCCACAGCCTCCCCCAGCTCCGCCCCCTCACTACTTGATTGCACGGCCGCTAGGCCGTGCCTCCCCTACTCTCCTCCCCCCTCCTCCACTCCTCCCTTGTTGACTTTCCTGTATGAGAAACCGAGCCGCAGTCTCCACGCCTCCGTCTTGTTTGTTATTTTACCCGCTCCGCCCCCTCCCCTTCCCGCCGTGTCGCATTTCTCCTCCCCCTCCCCTCTCTTCCCTCCGTCTTGTTTTATTAAACACTCCCTTTCATCAGACTCGAGTCTTGCTCTAGTGCTGGCGCTGCCCCGTCGTGTCTGAAGTACTGATCTTGGCGTTTTAGGAGGCTCTCTACTGGTCTCACCACTCCTCCGGTTCTGTCCTTCCTCTGCTGCATTTTAAGAGTTCTTTCCAGGATCGCCACTGTTTCCCCTGCTCCGCTTTTACTCCCAGCCCCCCGTCTTCGTGTCCAGAGCACACAGGAGAGTTTAGCAGAGGCCGGTCTCACCCCACCCCTTCTTCCTCCTCTTGACCTGCTGGCAGGCGGCGCCTCTGGTGAGCTCATGGGGGAGGAGCAGCCAGGTTGGAGGTAAAGCCCCACCTCCTGCCGGGAGTACTTCTCTGAAACTCGACAGGACGCTTCCAGTAACCAGGAGACATCTTACGTGCAGGCAGTGAGGGAACTGCTCTCCTGCTTTCTTACAGTTGTTGCCCCCCAGGCAGGGCTGCTTTTCAGGACACAGCCAGTGTTTTTGCTGCCCCATGGCCGCCTTCAGCATGGCCGCAGTGTCTGCTGGGACGTGTCTCCTGAAGGTTACAGCAGGGCTGGAGGACCCCATGAATGCATGGACTGTACAGAGAGCCCCACCCTGGCTTCCGATAGACACCTCTCTCTGTGAGTACCCTCTTATTAAGTTGTGCCCCTCCTGTCACTTCACGTCGAGCCTTCATTTTACACCTCTGTTAGTGCCTCTCTGCCAGTACCCTCTTTTTGCCCCTACTCCTTGTGAATATCCTCTTGTATTTACATCATTTTACACCTTTGTCATTACTCGCTTGTTCATCCTCTCTGTGTATCAATGTCCCCGATCTGCCACTTCTTCTCTTCCACACGCTGCTAGTATTCTCATTTTACTTCTTCTCTTAACCCCTTCCTTTTCCACCCTGTGGTGATTACCCTTATTTTACACCAGTGTACGTGAGTACCCTAAACTTACACCCTCACTTTGCCTGTCCCCCATTACTCACTTTCTGTGAGTAACCTCTTCTCTCCCCTGTGTCATTTCCAGTTTATTTCTCCCTCCGAGAGTGTACTCGCATTTCACTCTTCTAGTCACCCCTATCTGCTTGTACCCATCTTTTAAACACGTCTGAGCACCCTTAGACCATACTTCTCCCTGAGACTCCCGCTTGCACTCTCCAAGTACACACTTTTCGCCGCTCCCGAAGAGTGCACCGGTGTTGCGCGTTTCTTGTCCTGGTTCTCACAGTCCTTTTGAGTCCTAGTGTGTTAACTTCTTTGTTTTGCACCCTATCTGCTGAAATCTTTCCCCATTTCCACCCTCTGTAAGTAGCATTTTTTTGATCTTCTAAGCGTTTTGTGGCAGTTTGTAACAAATGCATTTACTGAGAGCCATGACGTTTCTGAACCTAACCACTGAATAACCGTACTGGAGGGGAACCTGCTATAGTGTTTTAAAATTGTATTTGTTATCTAGTGGGTGTTTCTGGGTGTATCATGTACGTCTGCTTTTCGTGGGAGATGTTTATCTATGTGCTTTAAACTATCCCTGGCCTAACAGAAATTGGGGGGGGGAGGGGGCAATGCATGCAGACAGAATTTAGAGGGTTTTGATAAGGGCATGTAGTAAGTCCTTCCACGCATTCCTCGCAGATATGTGGTACTTGGTATCATGTTCTGTTTTGTATGAGGGAGACTTATTACCATGTTCCACTCCTTAAAGTACTATAAAGCTGCCTCTCAGAAGAGGAGGCCCCATTTCCCACGTGTGAGCGCAAACAGCTGCTGACCCTCTTGGGCTGAGGACGTTGAACAACCTGTCCCGTGGGATGCCTTCATCGTCCTCCAACGGCACATAAGAGGCTGCAATTGACCGGGGTCCCCACTTTTGGGACGCCCATGTCACCCTCAACCCCTCACCCTCAACCCCTCACCCTCAACCCCTCACCCTCACTCACCCTCAACCCCTCACCCTCACTCACCCTCACCCACACTCACCCTCACCCTCACTCACCCTCAACCCCTCACTCACCCTCAACCCCTCACTCACCCTCACTCACCCTCACCCTCACTCACCCTCAACCCCTCACCTACCCTCACCCTCACTCACCCTCAACCCCTCACCCTCACCCTCACTCACCCTCAACACCTCACCCTCACTCACCCTCAACACCTCACCCTCACTCACCCTCAACCCCTCACCCTCAACCCCTCACCCTCAACCCCTCACTCACCCTCACTCTCACTCATCCTCACTCACCCTCAACCCCTCACTCACCCTCACTCACCCTCAACCCCTCACCCTCAACCCCTCACCTTCACTCACCCTCAACCCCTCACCCTCACTCACCCTCAACGCCTCACCCTCAATCACCCTCAACCCCTCACCCTCACCCACCTTCACTCACCCTCACCCTCACTCACCCTCACTCACCCTCACTCACACTCACCCACCCTCAACCCCCCTCAACCCCTCATCCTCACTCACCCTCAACCCCTCACTCACCCTCAACCCCTCACCCTCACTCACCATCAACCCCTCACCCTCAACCCCTCACCCTCACTCACCCTCACCCTCACTCACCCTCAACCCCTCACCCACCCTCAACCCCTCACCCTCAACCCCTCACCCTCAACCCCTCACCCTCACTCACCCACACTCACCCACACTCACCCTCACCCACCCTCACTCACCCTCACCCTCACTCACCCTCACCCTCACTCACCCTCAACCCCTCACCCTCACTCACCCCCACTCACCCTCAACCCCTCACCCTCAACCCCTCACCCTCCCTCACCCTCATTCACCCTCAACCCCTCACCCTCACTCACCCTCAACCCCTCACCCTCACTCACCCTCAACCCCTCACCCTCAATCCCTCACCCTCACCCACACTCACCCACACTCACCCACACTCACCCCCACTCACCCTCACTCACACTCACCCACCCTCACTCACCCTCACCCTCACTCACCCTCACTCACTCACCCTCAACCCCTCACCCTCACTCACCCTCACTCACCCTCACTCACTCACCCTCAACCCCTCACCCTCACTCACCCTCACTCACCCTCACTCACTCACCCTCAACCCCTCACCCTCACTCACCCTCAACCCCTCACCCTCACTCACCCTCAATCCCTCACCCTCACTCACCCTCAACCCCTCACCCTCACTCACCCTCACCCACCCTCACTCACCCTCACTCACCCTCAACCCCTCACCCTCACTCACCCTCACTCACCCTCACTCTCACTCACCCTCAACCCCTCACCCTCACTCACCCTCAACCCCTCACTCACCCTCACTCCCTCACCCTCACTCACCCTCACACTCACTCACCCTCAACCCCTCACCCTCACTCACCCTCAACCCCTCACTCACCCTCAACCCCTCACTCACCCTCACACTCACTCACCCTCACTCACCCTCACTCACCCTCACTCACCCTCACTCTCACTCACCCTCACTCACCCTCACTCACCCTCACTCACCCTCAACTCCTCACTCACCCTCAACCCCTCACCCTCACCCTCACTCACCCTCAACCCCTCACTCACCCTCACTCTCACTCCTCACTCCCCCTCACTCACCCTCAACCCCTCACCCTCACTCACCCTCAACCCCTCACCCTCAACCCCTCACCCTCAACCCCTCACCCTCAACCCCTCACCCTCAACCCCTCACCCTCAACCCCTCACCCTCACTCACCCTCACCCTCACTCACCCTCAACCCCTCACCCTCACTCACCCTCACTCACCCTCACCCACCCTCACTCACCCTCACTCACCCTCAACCCCTCACCCTCACCCTCACTCTCACTCACCCTCACTCACCCTCACTCACCCTCACTCACCCTCACTCTCACTCATCCTCACTCACCCTCAACCCCTCACCCTCACTCACCCTCAACCCCTCACCCTAACTCACCCTCACCCTCACTCACCCTCAACCCCTCACTCGCCCTCTCACCCTCAACCCCTCAACATCAACCCCTCACCCTCACTCACCCTCACCCTCACCCACCCTCACCCACCCTCACTCACCCTCACTCACCCTCACTCACCCTCACCCACCCTCACCCTCACCCTCACTCACCCTCACTCACCCTCACCCTCACTCACCCTCACCCTCACTCACTCTCACCCTCACTCACCCTCACTCTCACTCACCCTCACTCACCCTCACTCACCCTCACCCTCACTCACCCTCACTCACCCTCACTCACCCTCAACCCCTCACCCTCACACAGTGCAATAGGTCTCGGAGCATTTGAGTTAGAGCTTTTAGAAATGTTTATGGCTTTTTTTTTTAATTCTTTAGCATTGGCTACAGGAAACAAAAATGCTAAAGATTTACAAAAAAACCCATAAACAATTCTAAAAGCACTAACTCTAATGCTGCGAGACCTATTGCATTTCCAATGCTTGTTAAGAAATGATGCTGCGGCCTGCCTCCCCAGCAGCCCCGCCCCTGCAGCCATGTGACCTTGCATTTCCATGCCACATGCATACATGTACAGTCCCTGTGCCCCTGGCGGCCTCTGCTCTTTCCCCAGTGCCTTTGAGGGGTTCCTTTCTGTGCCTCATCTCCAGGGTATCTATACACCTGCACAGGTACCCCAATGCCCCCATCGCCTCTCACAGCCGCTCGGCGGCTACCCAGAGGTTTCATCAGGACACCCACACTTGAAATACCCCGGCTGGTGCCATTTATGGAATGTCTTGACTGCTCCAAAGCCAGTGGTCGAAGCGCATTAAAAACAAGCATTGGCATAGCCAATATAGCTCGCATTTGGGAAACTATAGGGCATATGTAAGTAATTTTCATTTTGCGATTCTCAAATTGCGATTTTTAGGGAATCGCAATTAGAGAATAGCAAAACAAAATGTAGGTAGGGTAAGCAAATTTTATTGCGAATCCCACTTATTCCTTATTTACGAATCGCAAATTGCGATTCGCAAATAAGGAATACCTTCTCATTCATTCCTACGGGCTAGAAGGCCCATAGGAATGAGTGGGAAGACATTCTCAATTTGCGATTCTCAATTAGAGAATCGAAAATTGAGAATGCAATTTCAGAGTTGTAAGGGTGTCAATAGGACACCCTTTTGCACCCCCCCTGAAATTGACATGTGTGCACATGTGGCCCAAATACATGCCTTAAGGGCATGTATGTGACCCACATGGCACTTTGAAAAATGCCAAAAAGTGTATTTTTGAATACTGAAGTTGGTGGTATTTTGCGATTCCTTAAGCCAAAAGTTGCACAACTTGGGCGCTTCCTACATTGCATGAAGGAATCGCAATTTGCGATTCCTTAAATGCAATAGCAAAATAAGGAATCGCAAATTTTGCGATTCCTTATTTTGCATGTGGGTTTTTGTGTGCTACATAGCCCACTGCCCTTATTGCGATCGCAAACTCTGAAATTCTGCGAATTTCAGCATTTCCGAGCGCAATTAGGCTTCCTACATATGGCCCCTGGACTTAACTGATTGTAGATGATATTGTTTTTTTAACTTATGTTTTTTGTTTGTAGTGGAATTATGTAGTGGTTGTGGATTTGTGTACGCTGGAACTGTGTGGCGCAGGGGTCTCCAACCTTTTCTGAATTGAGAACTACTTCTTCTCAAGAAAAGTCCTGCCGAGCTACTAGCATATGTTATCTCTGTAAAATAATGCCTACATTTGTTAACATTACACTATGACCACTCTAAGCAGGGTTATCAGTAGTGACCACCCGAGCATTCCAGAGAAGGTTTCCAGCAGAAATGGCAGGAAAACATTTCTCGATTTTAAAGGCCACCACCAGACTAGTGAAGTTACATTCAAATGATCAAATTCTCTGTGACACAAAGGACAGAACTAGAGCAGGAAATCCCACCCAACTCAGCTTAAATTACCATTTGGCAATCAAATTTAAATGTGTTTTAGAACTAAAATATTTTGTCTTCGTCAGTATATTAGGTTTTGAAAATATGCATATTTTTTCTATCAAATCCAACTTTCCATTTCTGGCAAACAAACTCAGTTTTCAGAATAAGAAACTTTTCTGAAAAACATATTTGCCTTTAAAATATACATTTTCATTTTTAGAAAACACACAATCCCCAAATATCAGTACTATCATGTAAAAATGCCTCACATTGACAGATTCTGCTTAAAGTGCCCAAGTATCACAATCATAGGTAATGGATACTCGCCATAGCACCAAGTATGCCTATGTTATGTAAATAATGGCCACCGTTATACCAGGGCCAACGTACCACGGCTGGCCGCCATAACATCCAGGATGCCCAATGTATATTCATTATGGCCATTATTATGCGAGGAACAGTCCTCATTCTGTCAGGGTGGCTAAAAGTAGGCCAGTCATGCTCTTAATACAGCAATGATGGCAGCTGGTATGGGAACACTACACAAAAAATACCCGTATTAATCAAGGACGACCATTATTACACCATGCCACTATTATGCCATGAACGGACGAAATTGCATAGAAGATAAAACCCTTATGCACCGTTTTTAGGGAGGAACACCTTGTCAGACAGGCCCATAAATTAATGCAGATGAGGGTCTTATTTGGTATTTGCTCTGGATCCATACCATGCTCCTCTCAGCTCTTGGGTTGATCATGCCCCTAACAAATTTCTCTCTGGCTCCTACAGTCCCACACTTTGGTGGGGCAGCACAGATTACTACTGCTCTCTTTGATAGTGCATTGTTCGCATATATGCTACGACTGATAGAGCAGGACGTATTACATGGCCAATCTCCTTGTGATTAGAGTTAGGGTGGATATAGATGGTTATGTTGTGTTTGAGTGTCATTATAAGGCTCTGCTTTTGGTTTGGTTGGCTTTCACTCCAGGTGTTTTGAGATGAGCGGTGCTGCCTTCTTTAATATGCATAGACTCTCTGAGATTGCCTTGGTTTGTCTTCAACTCTGAGAGCTACTGCTAGTGAGCTACCAGGAGCTCGGGAGCTACTCGTTGTAGACCCCTGGCGTGGTGTTTAGTGTATTGGAAATATGCGGTATGGTGAATAGACAGCAGCGAGAGCTGCAGAGAATAGATAGAAAGGAGGAATGAGAGAGATAGATAGTGTGTGTATGAAGTGGTGAATGAACGCTAGATAGAGTTGTAGAAAGAGTGTGTTTGGAAACAGAGGAAGAGGGGGACAGAAGGTTATAGACGCTTAAAGTGGCTGCGCTTGTGTACGCAGAAGACACCGAAAGAAGAGGAGTGTGTGTTTGCATTTTTGATTTTTACAATAGTTATGGTAAAGAAACTATTGAAAGACCTGAAGTGAATCAGTATGAAAAATGCTGGATCAGTGCATGCGTGTGCAATGGAATTATGTGCATAATAATTATGTAATATTAAGTGCAGTGGACTTATGTATAGTGGTATTGTGTGTCGTAGAGTGGCATGTATTGAGTGGAATTATGTGGCGTGATGTTGAATTATGTGGCATGATGTGGAAGTGTGTGATGTGGATTGAATCTATGTGGTGTGTTGTGAATTATGTGCTGTGATGCGGAATTGTGTGGCATTGAGTGAAATTATGTTGAGCGTAATTATGTGCCATGGTGTGAGTGTATTTATGTAGAGTGTTGCTATAGTGGCATGGAGTAGAATTATGTGGAGTGTAATTATGTGGTATGTAGTGGAATGGAATTATGTTGTGTGGTATGGAATGGTGTCGTGTTGAATTGTGTTGTGTGACATTGTATTAAATTGTGTGGCATGGTGTGGAATTATGTGAAATGTAAATATGGGTCACATTGCAGAGTTGAATTTTGCTGAGTGTTATTAAGTGTTTTGAGATGAGTGGATGTAATTATGTGGCATGAAGTGTAGTTATGTAGTTTGGAGTGTAATTATGTGTAGTGGAATTATATGGAGTTGAATTGTGTTGCATGGAGTGTAATGGAATTATGTTGCATGCAGTGGTATTATGTGAAGTGGAATTATGTGACGTGGAATGGAAAATGTGTGGAGTTGAATTCAATGGATTGTCATTATCTGGCATGTAGTAGAATGATGCAAAGTCGAATTGTGTGGTGTGGAATTATGAAATGTTGAAATGTTATAGGTAGTGGAATTATGTGGTGTGCATTTGTGTGTTGTAGAGTTGTGTGACACTTAATTGTGTGGCATTGTGTTGAATTATGTGGAGTTGATGTCTTCGTAAGCCAGCTGAGTGCAGGTTGCATCCTGCATCCGCTGGCTATAATGTCGATTGATCTCTGCGGGCCTTAGGTTGCTATTTGACATGTGTCTGTTCTTTCTTATTTTCTGTGAACTTGCTGTGAAGTGCTCTGATACCCTCGGGTCTGGCCAGCGCAATATAAAACTCTCTAAATAAATAAATAAATTGCTGTTGGAGTGTGCTAAGGCCAGATTTACCAACTTTGGAACTGGGGAACCTGGTTCGAGTCTCAGCGTTGGCTCAACATCCTGTGATTCCCCCTTTAGCGGGCATGGTCAATGTGGGGTGGGCTGTCCGTATCCCGAACAGTGTAGCGCCCTCTTTGCCAGCTGCTTTAAGGCCACCAAGGCTGATCCTACATTGCATCACTGTAAGATGTCAGTGGCCTGCCTTAACTCCTCTCTGAAACAAAGGATTCCCTCAGCAGAGAAAGGCCTCATTAACATAACTAAATCATTAATACAAATGAAGAGCTGATTTTTGCCTGGCACTATGCGAAGCTGTGTCTCTGTTGCAGTAGCCCCCCCCCCCACACTTTTTGCCAGGCTACTGATGCACTTTTGACTTGACGTGCCCTCGATCCCTGCCACTCAGGTTCCCAGGGCCTGTGTTCTTTCCCTAAAACTGTACCCAAAACCAATTGGCATCTCTGGCCACAGGTCAACCCTGGTAATTGGTACCACAGGTACCCAGGGCAATGTGACCAGGGAAGACCTGTAAGGGCTGCAGCACTTATTCTGCCACCCTAACGGGCCCTGTAGCCTGACACCCACACACTGCATTTGCAGGCTGTGTGTCCTGGTGCAGAACAAAGTGAAGAGTTGACATGGCACACACCCCTGTGTGCCCTGCCCACAACCCACTGCCCTGGCATACACCAGTCACCTCTCTAGCTGAGTGCACTATACCAGTGGTGAGGGTACAGGTGCATGAGCCCTGTACGCTACAGTGTCTAAGTCCATTCTTAGACATTATAAGTGCAGTAATGCCATTAAGAGTATATGGTGCTGGGAGTTTGTCATTACGAACTCCACCGCACCATGATGGCTTTACTGAAAGCTGGGAAGTTTGATATCAAACTTCTCAGCACACTGATGCCAGTGCATGATTTAATGAAAAATGCACACAGAGGGCCTCTTAGAAGATGCCCGAGGAATAACGACCAGACCAGCCTGCCACCATGAGACATGTTTTTAGTCGCCTGGGATGGGAGTCTCCGCTCCCTGAGCCCAGAAACAGAGCCTTTCCTGGGCAGAGGTGGTCACACCTCCCCCAGGCCAGGAAGAGCCATCTGTGGCAGGGGAGCTTCAATGGCCTGGCAGCCTTTGTTATGAGACCCCCAGCCTCTCCTGCTGTCAGGAGCAGGCCCCCTTCCTGTCTCCCCTCCTTTTCGGCGGGAAGACAGGCGGGAAAAACTAGCCAGTCCAGGAGGTGTGCCCACCTCTGCCATCTCCACCCGTCAGGTGGGCGAGGCGCGGTGAAGGCCAGTCTTCAGTGCCCCACATCCTGCAGATGGCACGCACTCCCCAATCAGGATTAGGGATTGTGCCCACTCTCCCAAGTGTGGTGAGCACACCCAGGGTGTAGTCACCATGAGGTCAGTATCCCATTGGCTACTGACCTAAAGACCCCTAAATTGACCCCTCAATATAGTATTTAGGGGGGCAGCCCTGAACCAAGAACTCAGACAAGAAGACAAGAAAAGAAGACGAAGGGCCGAACAGCCGTGGCAAAGCTAACAAGAGGAGGATGCCCACTGACTTGGCCCAAGCCCTACCAGCCTGTCCCCACTTCGAACCTGCTCCAGCGAAATCCTGGTGTGTTCTACAGCCAGCAACCTCAACAAACCCAGAGGACGTGCCTGCCTTCCATCCCAAAGACTGTGTCTCCCGTGACCACTGGATGTGTTCAACGTCAGACTCCAGCTCTACAAGGATCGCGGGTCTGCACCAGTCTGACCCGACGCCCGCGGCCCGAGTTTGAGTGTCCCAATACCAAGAGGAGTTCTCCCCAGGGATCCAGACCTGCAATCCGGTGACCCCTGACCTGCATCAAGCCTCCAGCCAACTCCTGCAGCCTTGAACCGGAAGGTTCCCAAACCACGAACAGGAGCTGGTAAGAAGATCCGACCCAAAAAGGCAGCCCTACACCCGACTTCCCCTCGGCCTTGGGTGGCCCCTCCGATGGTCCCAACCAACCCCGAGCATCCCAACTTACCTCTCCAAATGGCGGCCGCACCCAGAAGACCTTCGTCCCCGAGCCTGCAGTGCCTTTGCAAACCGGAGACTCCCCATCGAAAGCTACAGGGCGCCCAACACCAAAACAGTACTCTGCACCCAACCGCTCCAGTGCCGCTGAAGGTGCACCTTTTGTGCTGGCCTAAACCCCCTTTAACTCCAGGAGCTTTGCTCCCACAACCCAGTGTCATGCTCGTCCGCAGCCACTAACAGGAGGCACCCCATCCCCCATTGGATAACTTTGGGCCTCAGCACAGTGAACTCGACAGCCCTAGTGCCGCTGAGGGTGTAACAAAAGTGCATCCTTGACCCTGGGGGACCCCTAAATCTAACCCCAGAATACCAACTCCCACAACAAAGTACTTACCTTTGAACAGATAACACTATTTTCCTCCATAGGATAACCTTGACTGTTTTTCTATGAAAAGTTTCTAAGTGTGGAGTTAGAAAATCTAAAAAATCCTTTTACAACTTTACTAAATAACAAAAATGCTTTTACTTATCTGACTACAGGAGATGTCCCAGTGTAGTATTCAGGTATACTAAACTCTGTAAGAAAAGTAGTCTGAAAGTAATGTACTAGTTTTTTTTACTAAAAAGCCCATTCATAGTATATGTACTGTATTTCCAAAGCATTGCATTTCTCAGTAACAGTACTGTAAATCAAAACAAAGTGAATTTGCAATTACAATCCAAACTGAATTACAACTGCTTATTTACTGCAAAGTATTTATCACTTACCTGTGCCAGGCTTGCTTGGTTCTAGAAATAAAATAACGAAAAGAATATTTTTATACAAAAACAATTGGTCTGAAGTTCAGTCTTTGAGTGTGTGGATTCATTTGTTGACTGAGTGCATACAACAAATGCTTTACACTGTCCTCTGATAGAGCCTTACTGCTCGACCCCACTACCAGAAATAGAGAGTGAGGCGCTATCCAACTTTTACCTCTGCCTACCTTTGGGGTTCCACTGGACTCTGTGCACACTGTACCTCACTTTGGTATAGTATACAGAGCCAGCTTCCTACAGGCACCCCCTGTGTGCTGCCGCACCTCTTTCCCAGGAGGCCTTATGTGCGCAAATGGTACTCTCAGTAACTCTAGTAAGGCGGATGAATTCAGAGCTTTGAATCGGAGCCACATCGGCTCTGCTATCGCATTCCACTGCACTGGCAGTCAGCACCTCTCTCTGCTATTTCAAAACATTACATGCATTTTCCTTCAGATCAAGTTACAGATCTCTCTGGCACTGGCAACGAACGCCCAGCCCCACACGCCATTTGTTGCTGCAGCAGCCGGGCTTCGTCAGTGGAAGAGGGAGCGGGGGAATAAAGTTCTGTATATGGATTGGACAGAACCGCAGATGGCTCAGCTGGGACTGGCAAAAACACAGGAGAAAGAAAGTCTTTTTAAGTATTTAAAGGGAATACTCCTGGTCCCCTTAAGCAAAGTAATCAAAGAGTAGGAGGAGTACACCCAGGAGACACCTCAATGTCTCTGAGATACTGGGAGAGGTGCACAGGATGGAAAATGTCCCCTTTCTTAAGAAGACCCCCTCACTCACCAACCCAGTTGGTGACATGCTTCATCATTGGGGTCCCACCAGAGAGGCCGAATGCTATCCGGGTGAGCTTCAACACCTGATTACAGTGGAGCAGGTTATTTTATGTGGTGCAAGTGAGTGACAATAGTGGTTTAAAAATTGGCCAGATCTAACTCCCCAACATTTATTTTATTCTGGAGCAACTGGACAATATTAAAAATTGTTGGTAAAATGCCGTTCTCGGTTAAATTGACCTTTGGTATCTGAGTAGTGAGAAAACGTGCATAAAAATGTGCATTAAAAAGTGGTCTATATGTTTCAACCTGATTGCAATACTACCAGGTTTTCGTCAGAACCATGGAACATGACCCGGGTGTTATACACTCGCTAAGGTGTACCCTACCCTTGGTCACTGCAACCCAACCATGTACTCACAGTCAGGTGTCCTTTCGTCCAATTGTTGAAAAGAAGAAATCTGAGAAAACAAACATATAATCAGAAGCAAATACAATACGTAGCTGTAATGGAGCGTCTAAAAGATTAAGTGCTCCTTGTGCTCCCAATCGTGTGTATTTAGGAAGTGAGAAATACACAAAAACCATGAAGTGCGCCTCGTGGAGTGTGAGGCATTACATGGTGGTATTCGCCTGACGCACAATCACTCAAGGAGCATGATAGGCCGCTTTGTAATGAAGTACACCCCACAGTCAGCATTCATTCCAGTGGGTGTCTGTGCACTCAGGCTAACGCGTGAAGCTGTCGAGTGCATATATAGAAATCACACCGTCAAACGGGGTACGTATTAAGCCTATGAATATGTAATACAACACCACTTTCGTCATTCATTAAAAGTGGGTGTCCTTAGATGGCCAGCCGAACACACATGCACACTTAGGGAATCCACATAGCACACCTCCACCCTTCCGCGTTCCATACAAGCTGGCTCGGAGACGGCAAATGAAAAATAAGTCCATCCAGGCCCGACCTTTGGATATAACATCGTGATGGAGTAACCCGTCCACCAAGAACTAAATCAGGCGTTTCGTTTCCAGATACATTTCACATGTATAAATTCCTAGGAAATGCACGATTAAAGTAAGCTATTACTCAAATGTTGTGTTTCTGATTTTTTCCCACATAGCATAATACCCTTTTATAGTGCATACTTCAAACTGAGTCGCCTCCAGGTGTTTATAACAGGCACCATTGCGCTGGAGTTGGGGCTGACGGCAGTGTCCGTTCATCTCTCACAGTGCCTGTCAGTGGGCCAAAAGAGGTGTTCAGAATACACGGTCCTCGAATCCTTGGCTTCTCTCCAGCGCGCACAGCGCAGCGGTCTCGCATTACAGTTGCAATTGTGATTCTGGGCAAATGTGTGTGAAGAACGTGAATGCTTGTCAAATTATTGACAAGGCAAAGTAAAAGAAAATGCAGTGCTTACAAGCGAGTGGGTGCGTTGAGCATTTGAGGGGGTTGGCGAAGCGAACGAGATGCGAGGAAGTGCATTCAGGAGAGAGTGAAAAGAGGGTGCTGAAGAGGAAACAGGAGGCGTATGATATGCAGAGGGACAAGAAGTGGAGAGACAAAAAGGTGTACATTGGGTTGCGGGACACAGACCGCTGTGGTAGATGCAATATGCAAGGTGCTGATTTTCTTCACGTGGCATGGCTGTGCCCCTCTGTGGAAACGTTTTGGAGGAACGTGTTTCAGACTTTAAACGATATAATAGTTGTGACGCTGGTTCCTGAACCCTTACTAGCGTTATTGGGCTGCACGAGGCCGCTCAGTAAAAGTATTAGAAAGTTAGTCGCCATGGGGTTACTACTAGCGAAACTCAAAATAGCTATGCGTTGGATGAGAGGTCTATGAACTATTTGTGACGCAGCGGTGGCATAAAAATACGGCCTATTTACAACGTGACGCATCTAGGGAGATGTGTCACGTTGTAAAGCCCTGCGTCACATTATACCTGCATCGGGTCAAATGTATGCAGAGGGGGCGTTCCCATGCAAAAAAGGCTTGTAGAAGTGACGCAGTGAAATCTACAAGATTTCGCTGGGCCACTTCTAGGACACCACTGCGTCAAAACCTTACGCCTGCTTGAGCACGCTAAAGGAGTGACACAGCACAATGAGGATAGGCCTCCCCTTGCATTGCTGGAGTTGCGTGCTGCTTGCGAGATGACTCCAGCAGTGCGTGACTTTTGCGCCAACAGATGAGTCCGAATTTCTGATGCTTCTGTCAATCCTTGCACCATGGAGTAACGTATTGTAAATACGGCGCATACATGGTGACATGATGGGTTTCTCAAGGTGCCGCAGGGAAAGTGACACATCTCTACAGATGCGTCAGTTTCTTGTAAATCTACCCATAATGTTTTGTCCGGTCCTCAAGAAATGTCATAAAAAGCATTGATAGTCTGCTGTTCTTGGTGGTACCGTTAGTGGCCTATCTAAAGTTTACCAACCATCTTCTAGTTTGCTCAGAAGAAGAATATGCACAATACCAACAAACCAATGTGTAGGACTTATCTAGAAACGCCAGAAAACTGCTGCTATCAACATAAATGAAGTTAAACATCAACTGTGGTACTGATGAAGTAGTGTCTTGCAGGCTGAATGTAATGTGTCAATTCTTTGGGGCAGAATTCACTGTTGTTGTCACTCAGAGAAGGAAGGTCATCCTTCTTTTGAATGTAGCCGGAGTTCTTTTTACGTTGCCCCACAGCAATGCGGACGAAGAAATCAAACCAAACTCCTCCCCAGTTTGTCACTGGATGGAACCCTGCCTTCTATATTAATGGCCTGAAAACATCAAAAAGAAGACAGGATTCTGACTTGTGACTACAACAAGTTACACAGAAGCACAAAGTAAAATGTTTGCCTTGTGTGTAATTTTGGTATATATTTGGTGTCAGATTAGAAGTGGCCATAGCCCTGATCTAGAATGGCACAGGGCGCTTGGCATTACCAGCCTCTGGTACTTTTACACTCTGAATGATCTGACTGGGCTGCCAGCCCCTGGTCTTAGTGTGTTTTCTTTTTTGCTGTTTTATCCAGTTGGCCAGATGTTGTTGTGAGTCTGAATTGTATTTATTTAATGTACCTAGTGACTTTCACAGTACACTGCTTATTTTATAATGTTTATTTTGTAATGCAAGTGACAATCTGTTGCATCTAAGTCAGTATTGTTAATTTAACACCTTGCCTGCTTAAGACGGAACCACACCGTCATGAGCCACGAGTGGCGTGTGCTCATGACGGCGGGGTTCTGTCATGCTGCGGCCGCTCCGCCCACGTGGCATTAATTCCCAGTCTGTGCGGGCAAATTAATTAGCAGGCGGGGCTGTGATGGAACCACGCCATCATGAGCAGACACAGCTCGTGGCTCATGACAGCGTGGTTCCGTCACAAGCGCTGAAGCGCTGCACATGCCCCCATCCCCCGCGCCGCAGCGAAATTCACACCGCGGCCAAGGGGTTAACTGCATGTGTGTTTTCATATGTCCACATATCTTTAATAACGTGAAACAGAGATGGCAGTGGAGATAGCAGAGTGCTTGCACATCTGAATGCAATCTATGTTGAGTACATGTAATACAAAAGTAGTGCGTGCTCAAATGGGCCGACACTATGCCACTTCAATAGTGTAGATATATAAATATATATATGAAAAAACCAAGGATTCCCTATTTAAGCAGATATTGAACAATCCAGATCTCTACACAGATATATTAATTTCAGTCTGCCAATCTTGCAGATCCAACTTTAATTTTCAGGCAATCCAGAATCTGTTGAAACACAGGTCACCAGCTTAATACACAAAGCCGACACGTGTTTCGTCAAAATGACGACTTTTTCAAGGCTGTTAATTTAAAATAAAAACATTACATATTGATAAAAACCGCTGTTTTTCATTCATATCTATTGTGCAAAAAATATACAACACTTATGACCTGAAAAGGTGCAAAGAGATACAGGGCGTCGACCTCTTTTTATAGCAATCAGCGTCATCCAGAGGTCGTTTAAATTCAAGACCTTTTCTCTGACTGTACTGGTCCTTGGGGCTCGAAGGCATCTTCCCTTTCTTTGGCAGCCTGCACCAGAGACACAAAAAATGTATTTACTCTTTCCGCACTTCGAAATATTTATGAGTTCATTTCTGTTTTTGGAGCAGGGCCTACATCAATAAACAAACAATCACGACTGTGGTGTACTCTCTCTGGATTCTCTTTTATTCGGATTTTCCTTCTTGGGACACTCAAAGGTGGTCTTGACGTGAGACGTTTTTCCTTTTAATGTATAGAAAGGTTTGTCCTCACCTCGCTCCTTTGGTTTGATTTTGGGTTCTTATCACTTGGTGGATTTTACTCATCTCCGCCCTTTCGATATTGGGATTATGAAGGGCTTCTAATAATACCCGCATGAGAAAGGACCACTTAATAAGAACAGTGTTTTTTTTATAAATATGTAATATTTTTATTTTAAATTAACGCCTTGAAAAAGTTGTCATTTTGACGGAACCCGTGACGGCCGTGTGTATTGATCTACTGACCAGCGTGTCAACAGAATTTGTGTTGTCTGAAAATTAAAGTTGGATCTGCTAGATTAGCAGACTGAAACTGCTATATCTGTGTGGGGCTCTGGATTGATCAATATCTTTAATAACGCAGTGCCTCTGAAAGACCTGTACATTGGTTAATATCAGGATCCCACAGTTGTTTTACAGTGCGATCAACTTAAAAAGTGGCAGTAGGTGAGGGACCTTCCATGTCAAGAGTTTGACAGCAATCTCAAGATCTTTTTAGCGTTTCCCATTGCTTAAAAATTGCAATTTCTGATATTTAACTGCTTCCATGGGCGTCATTGCTTGGTTTTACTCTTAGGAAAGTGTCACTCTAAGTGTCACCCATTTGTCAGTTGAATGTCACTCTTATGTACACTGAAACCATGGAAACGTCATACAGAAGCAATCTGAAAACTGGACAGCTATGCGGGTGAGAGGAAGGGGCGGGGCAATGGATGAGCAACTGTGCTGAACACTGTCGTGAGCTGAGGTTCAACCAAGGTGCAAGCCTTACGTCCCCTGCAGAGGTAGAGTGGGGAGTGTTATGATATACCCAAAACATTTCTAGCAGAACTTGTTCAACTGGAAAACATCCCACTGGTTCTGTATATACCATACCAAAGTAAGGTATTGTGTGCACAGAGTCCAGTGGATCCCCTGAGGCTTTACAGAGGCTGAAGCAGATGATACTAAAAGCTCTATGTGTGGTGTGTGGTTGAGCAGTCAGGCTTATCTGTGTTAAGCATTTTCTGTACACACTCAGGCAAGAAATGATTACACATACTCAAAGACTGAAACCAAGAACAATTATTTTGTATAAAAAGTTATTTATTTTGTGATTTTATTTTAGAACCAAGAGGAACTCAGTTGCAGGTAAGTAAAGAGTAGTAACACTTTTCAAAATGCTGGAGGAATTGTTTTGCAAAGCAGTAATTTGCTTTAACGTCATGGAAATATTTTTATATTGTCAATCAAAATAGTAGCAAACATAGCAGTTGAAAAAGATGGATAGTTAAATGCAATAGGAGAAACTGCAATGCAATCCTATGGGAGGAAAACAGGTATATGCATTAACAGGTAAGTACACAACTTACTCTTTCAGTCTTTGGAGATTCAGACCAACACTGGGCAAGGTTCATTTAAAGGTAGGGACTGCATCACCAGCTGCACTGGGGCGGCCGGGTGCAGAGGTCACTAGGCCCAATGTTAGTCAATGGAGACTGGGAGCACACACAAAAGGTGCTGGTTGCAGGTAGGTACCAGCGGTTACAGGACACAGGGCCCTGGAATTAAGGTGAGAAAGGGAGGGGGGGGCCACAGGCAGCACCAAAGCTACACATTCAGCGACGCACGAGTGGCCGGGTACAGGATGCAAATCAGCATCGGGCGGCTAATACAAACAAATGGAGGATCTCGGTAACCCAAAGAGGCTCCAGGCTCAGACCAGGAGACTGGATGAAGGAGCCCACCATCTGAACAGGTAAGTTGGGTTGCAGGGCAAGGACTGGGCACTGTCGGCAGGGCTCCCAAGGTCAGGCCTGAGGATGCAGGAGTATCTTTTGGTGTTCGGTTTTCGTTACTGGAGCAATCGCGGCCAGAAGGATCCTTTGTGTTGAGTCTGCAGGCGACTTTGTTGGGTCCAGCAGAGATCAGCCGCTATTGGAGTCAAAGTCTGGATCACTGAGGAGATCTCCCTGGACAGGTAAGCCACTCAGACGTCTGCCGTGGGTGTCGGGTGCAGAGTGGGCTGGGATCGCGGACCACCATGGATCCGGAGTCCTTTAGGTTGGCAGGTTTTCTGGTCTTTGGTGAAGAGTGGCAGTCTTCTTGAGGTTCGTGGAACTCACTGGCCACAGGACAGGTGTTGTCTTCTTTGCAGGTTCTTCAAGCTGGAAACAGAGGGCTAGGGTCAAGTCAGTCATCGTCTTCTAACTTTGCAGCACAGCATCTTCCTCATCCTACCTTCTTAGGTTGCAGGAATCTGAAAATTAAGAATCAGGGGTGCCCCTAAATACTGAATTTAGGGGTGTGAAAAGGTACTGACTGTAGGAGAGTAGGGTCTGCTTTCTATGTTCACCCCCACTTTTTGCTTTTGCTTTACTGGTTTCCGACTTTAATGTGGCTGTGGGCCTGCTAATGAGACCCACAGCCCAGCTGTTCTCTCTATAAATTCATACCATGTACGTTAGGTACATTACCAGTTGGGAATTGGGTCACCTTATGAGCCCCTGTACAGTGTACCATAGGTACCCAGGGCATAGGTGTATCCAAGGCCTACCAGGGGCTGCAGCATGTATTGTGCTACCCCTGGCTGGCCATTCACATTGACACAACTGGCTGATCACTCAGCTGGGGCAAGGTTGTGTAATCACCTCTTGCTTAGGTATAGTATTCCTATATCTAACATCATATATAGACACATATGCACCTATAAGTCACTCCTATGGCAGGCCTTAACAATCCTGGAGGCAGAGTGCTTGGTTTTATGTGAGATGAGGCTCTAGCATGAGCTGAGCCTGTCTACAGCTTTCGGAACAATGTCCTTATAGCTGTTCTATGATATAGCCATACTGTTGGACAGGCCTCATGAAAGGCCCGCTCCCTCCCCGCATGGCGGGTCACGGACCCCTGCTCCTCTTGTATCCCGGACAAGAACAACCCCTGCAACCTGCCGGGGCAACCCACGGCCCTTCCCCGACGGAACCCCAGCTCCTGAACACCCCAGTATCGGCTGGCCCGGACCCATTCCAGAACCACTGTCCCTGGCCCAGCCGCCATTTTGGACACTACACGACCAGGCCGCGTGGCCTCGGGTTGACCTCGGCCTCGGGCCCGGCCAGGCCCCGACATTGAGGCACCACCACCCACCCAGGGGGTGAAGAGACCACTTGGCAGGTCAATGGGAGAAGGAGTGTCGATGGCTCCCCTCCGCCAGGTGTCGATCGCCCCCAGCCTCCCCGGGCGCTGGCTCCACCCCCCTGCTGTGTGTCTGGACTCCCTCATCCCGGACCTCCCGACCTCCAAGTGCGAGGGTCCGGACATCAAAGGGCGCCAGACCAATAACTGAGGCAGCTCCAGAGCAGGAAGGCAGTTGTATCCTGGAGTCGAGAGACACCAAGACGAACTCATCCTTGGAGGCCTGCTGGCGTTGCCGCGGCTCCTCTTCGTGAAACCACCTTCAAGGCCTGCTGGCGCTGCCGCGGCCCTCCTCGTCGTAAACCATCTTCGAAGCCTGCTGGCGCTGCCGCGGCCCTCCTCTTCGTGAACCATCCTCAAGGCCTGCTGGCACAGGGGCGTAACCCAGGCCCCCGCAGCCCATGCATTGCGGGGGGGCCCCCCACGCTCCAGGGGCCCCATCAGCCGAACCAGCTCAGCAAGGACTACATATCCGTCACAGTATATTTGGTGATTAAATGGTTACAGCATCGCCTTCGTTCATTGCAGCAGCACCTCGCCGTGGCCTCTGCATATTAGTGCAAGGTGCGCAGAAGGCTGCGAGTTCTTCACTCTCAGGGTGGGGCTGGGCTTGTCTGGGGTCAGAGACCATTGTCATGCGCAATTAAAAGCGCGAGGCCAGAGATGATAGAGAGGGACCGTGACTGAGGCCGCAGGCCATAATTTAAATATTTCTAGCTCCTGGCTGGCTTTTCACTGCAGTGTTGCCCTGTCTTCTGCTGCCAGCAGGTGAGTCTGGCCGTCCGTCCACGTCAGTCCGTGTCAGAGGGTGGCCCAGGGTGGAATGAGATGCATCGTGGCGCGGGCGGCTGTGATTAAAAGTAAAAGGTAATATTGGCCTAAAGGTTTGTCTCGGACTTTCTTCCACCATGAAAATTCTATTACCACTACGTCTCTCTAGACACCCACGTGGCCATGGCCCTCGTGACGTTTCCCTAGTAACCGTCCCATCAGTTCACCAGACTCGGTAACTGCCACCATGCCGAGGTCTTTCTGTAAGGAGCCAAAAGAAGAAAAAAAATGTATGGGCTGCACTGAATATTTATTGAGCGTTGAACTGAGGCCGCCAATACTTTCCACTACTTGCATTTCTTTTGAGCGCTGCAGTTTCCACCTGAAATTAGCAGCCCTCCTAATCGAATCCTGACGTTACACAGTGAAATATTTACCAATTTATCAAAACACTGCTGTGTTGCAAAATATTGCAGCTATGCAAGGTAAGCAGTTGGTACTTCAGTGCCTTCCCTTCTTAAGTTCTTTTTTTCCTTGTTGCTTCCTGTTTTAATCCATTCCATGAGGCTCAGATTGGTATTTGTTGAGTCGCGTCCTGGTGCAAGAAAGCTAGCCAGGGAGAGACACGTGGTTGTCTGTGAACGTGTTAAGTGTGTAACTTGTTTTTGTTTTAAACTTGATAGTCACTAATGTTGTGGTTGCTCAGGTTCTGTGCCAATAAGCATAGCAGGTTACTCCTAACGACTCATATTTGTGGAGAGCACTCCGAAGTGACTCGTGGTGCTATTGACAGTTAACAGATGTTTTTTGTTACCCAGCCCAATGATAGTCAGTTTATCATCCTCGGAAAGATGAAAGCCTGTGTGGACCCAGCAGGGATTGAAACTATAAACATGGGCTCAACCGTAGTTCACTTTAGCGGATGGAATTATCCACTGAACAACCAGACCCACAGTCTTGAAGCACAAATTCTTAAATAGATCAATATTTTAAGCAACACATTGAGCACTGGTATTTACGCCCTATGATGCAGTGAAAAGAGGTGAGTTATGAAAACATTTAGGGCAATCTGATAGCATAGTTATGCACAGCACTCACCACAGGCCCAAAAATTTAATGTGTGGTGAAATTTCTAGAAAATGATCAATTGACTTAATATGAAAGTTAATTGAACCTGTCCAAATCTAAGCTCAGTATTGAAAGCCCTGCGTTCAGAGTTAACACTTTTGACAGTGTAATATCTCATCATGGGTATATTTTCCTAACCAGGTAAGCTGGCATGGGCCTCAATAAACAGGAAGGTTCACTGCTTAGTGACCTGAATGTCTGAAGTTTGGATTCTGGTAAGGGAAGCTCAGACTTCCATGCCCCGAGGTTGGTAAAATGAGAGCCATAAACTGGGTGAAAATAATATCTGTTAGTTACAGCATGCAGAAATGGCAGTAGTACGCAATGACTATGTACATGCAACCTATTATTATTGTATTTCATTGTAGTAATTATAGATCTCTTTAGACTTCTTAAGGAGCGCTGGGCTCTTTTTGAGCTGGGTGTTGGTTTTAGTTTGTCTAAACTGGGCTGTTTTCCACTTATTTGCTTTTTCTTTTGTTGGCACTGGTGTTTTGCCAGACCTAGGACCGACACATTGGGAATTGTTTGGTGACACTGGTGTTTGGCCAGACCTAGGACCAACACTTTGCGTATTGTTTGTTGACACTAGTGTTTGGCCAGACCTAGGACCGACACTTTGCGTATTGTTTGTTGATGCTGGTGTTTGGCCAGACCTAGGACCGACACATTGTTTTGGTAATAGTGCACTGTATGAAACTTATATTCAGGTTATTATTATAAATGTATAAGAGCCTTCAAGGACATTAAAAATACATTAGTAACATGAGAAATAAAGATTGTTATACGATACTTTAATATATATTTAAGAAGCTTTATAAAAATGTAAATATAGAGTAACAGATATTGATTGAGAGGAGACAATATTTCTGTGTAGACCTCACTTGATGATTTTACCGCACATTTCATAAACTGTGGATATAAAAACCTACATGGCTGTGTTTTCAATATCAGGTCAATAATACACGATGAAGGTTATAAACACCTGCCTTGCAGCGGTGACAAATCAGCCAGTCTTGGGTTTTGGCCCCAGACCCCTATTGAAGCTTGTAATGATAATCTGTCTGTTCTCAACAAAATTTCATTCTACCCTTGTGTTCAAGGGCAATTGACATAGGATCGCTGCATATTGACCGAGGCTGAGTAAGCTAAGATCTTTTTTCACTTAAATTTCATGCAGTGTTCACTATCTAATATGTAAATAGCCTGTGGGATGGCCCTTTTCAGTGACACTTTTAATTGGCTGGTGAACTATCTGTTACATTCTTCTAAGGCAATTAAAAACTCAGTAGTGCATCATTGAAATGCCTAGAAAAAGCACAATGCAACAAATTATTTTAAGTTAAGTCTTGTTTTAAAACCAACTTCGGCGAGCCCTCCTTTGAGTGCCCTGTAGGTGTCTGCAGTGGGTAACCGCAGCCAGGGCTAGGTGTAGATGCCTGAATAACCAAAATCAAGCTGCAGAGATAGCACTGGGACAGAGATCCCCACCGAGCAAAGTGAGTACAGGATTGTTGGACCTAGCCCTTTGTGTGAAGTCAACCCCAATATTTTTGCCTTCACCCCATCTGTTATCTGAACTAGTTAGTTTCCTTTTAGGACTCTGCGCGGATTACCACTGCCACACTGTGGTAAAGTGTTTGTTCTCTCTCCTCTAAGCATGGTAAAATTAGCTTACACCCAATTACAACATTTAATTTACTGTAAGTCCTAGTAAATTGGTACTACATGTAGCCAGGGCCTGTATATTAAATTCGTACTAGTGGGCCTGCAGCACTTATTGTGCAACCCACTCAAGTAGCCTTTTTAAACCCCATCTCAGTCTGCCATTGCAGCCAGTTTGTGCAGTTTTAAACTGCCATTTCGGCCTGACAGAATAGACCTTTTGCCAAAACCTTCCTTTTTATTACATATAAGTCACCCATAGGGTAAGCCCTAAAAACCCATAGGGCTGGGTGCGTTGTATTTAAAAAGTTGGATATGCACTTTAAACTTTTACATGCCTCTCAAGTTTTTTTTTTCTATTGCAAGGCCTACCCTTCCCATAGGATTAAATTGGGATACCTTATTACATTTAATAAGTGATAACGTCTCTTTGAGAGCAGGTGAGAATGTTATGTTTGGAGACTGGGGAATTGTAATGTAAAACTCTCTTTAATGGTAAAGTCAGATTTCAGTCACAATTCTGAAAATGCACCTTTAGAAAGTAGCCATTTTCTAGTCCTAACCATTTGGTGCATGCGGACTGTTTCCTCTGTCTCATGAATAGTGTAGTTGGCAGTTGGCTTTTGTGTATTCCTCCCAGACAGCCACAGAATAGAGGGTCTGGTTAGATTGGGCCATCCTGACTTGATGAGAGGTGCTGAGCAGTCACCTGTCACACTTGCACTTCACAGACTGCCTTAGCTCGCGCACTAAGGACTCTTCACTAGCCAATTGTGCCTGCAGACAGCCTGGTACCAAGGCAGGGAGGCAGGAAATTCCAGACATTTCTATGGGGGGGGGGACTCCAGAAGTTTTTTTTCACTTCATAGTGGACACAGGTATAAATAGGGACCACTCCTGGACATGTGATTACAGAAGGTAAGTTATGGGACTGCCCTGCTGCTTGAGGGCTGGACTGCTGTCTGAGAACGAAGAATTGAGCCTGTACCCTTCATCCCAGGCTGAAGTGGCTCCAAGGGTGAGCTGACTGCCCTCCTGTTCTGAGCTACCAGGATATAACAAGCTCCAAATGTTTCACTGCAACGGACTAGCTGACCTGCTACACTGGACCTGCAAGTGGACCTGCCTGGTCTCTGCTGGTGTGAGGTCCTGCCTTCTAGTTCCTGGACCCTTGGTGTGGCATCTGTTGAGCTATTCCTAGAAGAAAAGGAGACATCTTGAAGTTTTGGGCTCTTTGTGAGTGTTAATGGGTCAGTTTGTGCCAAGATCTTGATGCCCTTTCAACTGCCAAAGTGAAGCTCTGTTGAACCAGACTCTTCACTCTACAGCGACCGCTGCCTACGCACGATGTGCACTTAGCGCTACAGCATCGACAGCCCGCAGTGGCAGCCAAAACAAAGCGCGACTCTCAACAGGACCTTCGCGCCACAGGGATGACCGACTACGACGCCTGACCTACTCTTCGCACTCCAGCGACGACCATCCCCGACACTGTCCTTCCTCCTCACGGCCTCTTCCACCGCAAACTGGACTCTTTATGCTAGACTTTAGAGGGTAACTTTTTCAGCGGGGCTAACGTGGTCCCTGTATCCGGCGTGCGCTCCAGCAGGGTCTGCTTGAACTTGGGACTTTCACCCGTTCTTGCACTACCAGATAACCGCAAGAGGCACTTTTTGCTTTTTGCTTTCAAGCTCAATGCTTAATCTTAAATATTTAAAATTGCATGTCAGTTCTACTAATTGGATTTTAGTCATTTTGGTGTCAAATAATATTACATTTTACTCAACTTTTCTAAATATGTGTGGTATTTTTTTTGTGTTCTGTCCGCACTTTACTGTTTAAGCGCTGCATAAATACTTTACACATTTCCTCTACGTTAAGCCTGACTGCTTTTGTGCCAAGCTACCAGAGGGTTAAGCACAGGTTAATTGATTGACTTTTGTGGTTCACCCGGACAAGGATTGAGGCTGTTGCTTTGGTCCTCATCTAACACCCAATTATGAGAGCTATTTTACTTTCTGCCATTAACTGTCACAACCTTACTTTTTTGCGCGTTGCTCTTAAGGAAATGTTTACTTGCAATATGTGCATTTTAGCAAATGATGTCTCAGACCAAGAGGAATAAGGTCTAACAAAATCAACTCGTCAGCATGCATCAAGGTGAATGGAATGAGATTCCATTCGATTAGTAAATATTCCAGGTAAATCATGTAGGTATGGTGAAAATAGAAGGGGAGCTAATAGATATCTCTATCTTAGACAATTCCACTATTTCCGCGCATAACTACTGTACACCACATGGAAGAGCCTACAGCAGTTATTAATTTCAGAAGGGTATCTCGAGGGCAGATCGTTTTTCCCAAAGAGTTGGTTTTATCGACATGACCACAAGCTGTTGAGAAGTTGATAAAAGCAGTAAAAACAGACTTACCCCTAGTGGTGTAACACAGGCTCCCGCAGCCCCCTCTTTGCGGGCCCCCGAGCTGCAGGAGACCTCCTTAACACAGTACTCAGGCCTGAGAGCTCCGGATTAAATCTGGAGAGGGGGCCCCTCCATTGTACCTTGCAGGGGGGTCCCCTCATCTTTCGTTACGCCACTGCTGCCGCGGCCCTCCTCGTCGTAAACCATCTTCGAAGCCTGCTGGCGCTGCCGTGGCCCTCCTCTTCGTGAACCATCTGCAAGGCCTGCTGGCGCTGCCGCGGCCCTCCTCGTCGTAAACCATCTTCGAAGCCTGCTGGCGCTGTCGCGGCCCACCTCATTGTGAACCATCTACCAGGCCTGCTGGCGCTGCCGCGGCCCTCCTTGCGAACCCTCCAGCTCGAGGATTGTGAGCTCCACCTGTTGCTGCTTCTGTTCCAGACTGGTATTCAGACTGTCCCGCTACCCTTTTTCCCCAAAAGAGACTAGAATTGACAGGATCCTCGTATCCTGGTCCCATTGTACTGCTCATCACCTTGCCTAAAGATTTATATAAAAGTGTACAGAACTTATCCTTGTGTGGTGTCCATCTGTGGGGGGGAAGTTACTTGTCTGTACGATTACCGGAGAGGGCCCTCGTCGGAGGCCTCTCCCCCTGTACTCGGCCGACCCTCCGGGTCCCCGTCTAACATTGGTGGCCAGCGGCGCGATCCGAGCCGACGCATAATCGTACAGAGAGTAACTCACCCCACGACACACAGCCACCATGACGACAAAGGAGAGTGGAACAACAGAAAAATTTCAGATGGAAAAGCTGGAAGAGTACAGCCACAAAGAACTAAAGCAATTCTGCATAGAGCTGGGCATTGCTACCACGGGACTGAGAACGCAAGATGACCTCAAGCACGCCTTAGAGTCTTGGGTGGAGACGGAAACATCCCCACCCCAAGATCAAATCAAAGCCTCGAGACCACCGAAACCAGTACCACCCCTGGGGACGAAAGAAGATCGGACCTCTCGTCCGAAGAGGCCCGAGAACGGGAGAAAAGCCGGCTCCACGAATTGGAGCTGGCTCAACTCCGCTTAGATTGAGAACTCAAATTGGCAGAACAAAAAATAACTCTCGAACACTTGCGGCTCAGGGAAGAACGTGAAGAGAAAAAGAGCCAGAGGGAGCTGGAAGAGAAAAGACTAGCCTACGAGCATGAGCGCAACTTGAAGGAGCTAGAAATTCGGCGGCAGAACAAAGACCTCGGAGTCTCCGGGCACCAGAGCCCCACTGCCCCTACGGACCCCAAGGTCCACATCCCCAAGGATGTCGTCAGGGAATACTACCGGAACGATGATATCCAGCAATGGTTTAAAGCCTACGAGGTAGCAATGACCTCCCACCGAATCCCGCGGAGCGACGGGGGAGCCGGGTTATGGGGGAAATTCGTCAACGAAGGACGAGACGCCCTGCTGCAACTCCCCGACCACCAGATGACATCCTACGACCACATGAAGGACGCCCTCCTCACTCGCTATGGGCTCACGCCCGAGATGTACCGACAGAGGTTTTGAGACTGCAAACGAATCCCGGGTACAACCTGGGTGGAGTACGTGAACTTTTTTAGCCGAGCCTTCGAGGGATGGATCAAGGGCAGCCAGGTCACCACCTATGAGCAATTGTTCGATCTTATTGTATGGGAGCACCTCTCCAATAATTGCTTCGTCGAACTAAGACAGCACCTCCTCGATAGTAAACTGACTGAACCTCGGAAACTCGCCATCGAAGCAGACTGATGGGAGAGCACCCGAGTCACTCGGAGCTGGCCTGGTGAGCAGAACAGAGCCTCCCAAGGGCCCCACCGCCCACGGGGGGGAGGAGGAGGCCAGGGTCGGGGCAGGGACACCGTCACGATGCCCTCCACTAGCAACCCCCCGCCCCCGGCTGGAAGAGGAAGTCCTCCCACGCGACCAGGGTTCCGCTCCAACGTTACCTGCCACAGATGCCAGCGACCCGGCCACTACGCCAATGCCCGAAAAATCAGAGCCCCATGAACCGCCAGGTTGCTGCCGCCGCCCTGGGAGAAGAGCCGGCCCAAGAAGACGCCGAAGAGTACGAACCGTACCAGCCCGAGTGGGAACCCGCCGCCATGTCCCTGGTCTGTCTAGGGGAGAGGGACATGGTCCCGCGGGCATCCATCCCCGCCAACACGCAGAAATACAGCCAGTGGGTCACCATCAATGGCCGCCGGGCTGAAGCCCTCCGTGACACAGGGGCCAGTGTGACCGCAGTCCGCTGCCATCTGGTGACCCCTGACCAGATCCTACCCAATGTACTTTGTCCAGTACGATCGGCCGACAACTCCGAAAGCCTGTGCCAGATGGCCTGCGTCCCCTTCGAGTGGGGAGGGGTGTCCAGCATGCTGAAAGTAACTGTCCGCGATGATGCCCCAGTGGACTGCCTTCTGGGGAACGACCTCGAGAGCTCCCCCTGGTCAGCCGTTGAGCGGAGGGAACACCTGGGGATGCTTGGTCTCCCTGAATGGGTCTGTGTAACGACCCAATCCATGGCCGCCCGCGCCATCTCCAGCCCAGAGGAACAGGAGTGGCCTGAACCTCCTCCGCCGATCGTCACAGAAGAAACAACCCCTGAGCCTGGTCCACCGGGGTCCGGCAACGAAGAACGTGATCAACTCCGAGACCTCCCAGAGCTGGCCCAGTGGCGTCAAGAAGGTGGCCCCACTCAGGAACTATTCCGCCAGGAACAGAGAGCGTGTCCCTCCCTCAAGGGACTCCGACAACAAGCCATAGCCCAGAGGGCAGGGGATACCTCGGGGGCCCACTGGATCTACTGGGACAACGAGCTGCTATATAGTGAGCAAAAGATTGCCGAACTGGGAGCCAGCCGGGTGCTGGTGGTCCCCCTCCGATTCAGAGACTTCCTATTGAACTTGGCACACGACGTGCCTCTTGCCGGGCACCTGGGGCAGGACAAGACGTACAGCCGCCTCGTGACCCACTTTTACTGGCCGAAGATGCGGAAGGATGTAGCAAACCACTGCCGGGCCTGCCCCACCTGCCAGGCCAGCGGGAAGAGCGGCCGAAAACTTAAAGTCCCCCTGCAACCCTTTCCCATCGTCACCACCCCCTTTGAGCGGGTGGGAATCGACATCGTGGGGCCCCTGGAGCCCCGGAAAGCCCAGGGACACCGATTCATACTTGTCCTGGTGGACCATGCCACCCGCTATCCCGAGGCCATACCTCTCCGGACCGTGACGGCGCCTGTGGTGGGCCGGGCCCTGATGGGGATCTTCTCGCGGGTGGGCTTCCCCCGAGAAGTCGTCAGCGACAGGGGCACAAACTTTATCTCCAAGTACATGAAGTCCCTATGGCAACAATGCGGGGTCACCTACAAATTCACGACCCCCTATCACCTGCAAGGGAACAGACTAGTAGAACAATTTAACCGCACTCTCAAGGGGATGATCATGGGCCTGGAATAACCCTTACGTCGCCAATGGGACGTGCTGCTCCCGTGCCTCCTGTTCGCTTACAGGGAGGTCCCCCAGAAATCCCTGGGCTTCAGTCCGTTCGAACTATTGTATGGACACCCCGTCCGGGGCCACCTAAGCCTGGTCAAAGAAGGATGGGAGGTGGCCCCCCAGAAGACTCCCCCTGATGTATACAAGTACCTCTTGACCCTCCGTAACCAGACACGGCGGTTCAGGGAACTTGCCAAGGCCAACCTCGAAGCCAGCCAAGAAGACATGAAGTGCTGGTATGATCAGCATGCCTCATCCATCGAGTTCGAGCCGGGACAACAGGTCTGGGTGATGTCCCCTGTTGAACCTTGCGCCCTCCAGGACAAATGGATGGGACCCTTCAAAGTGGTGGAGCGCAAGGGACCCGTCACCTACCTGGTAGACATGGAGTCACCCCGAAACCCCCTACGTGTCCTCCACGCCAACAGACTCAAGCCCCACTTTGTGCGCTCTGAACTTAGCCTCCTGATGGCTACCGACAGTGGGGCTGAAGAAGACTCTGAGCCCCTCCCTGATCTTCTGAAAACACTCGAGAAAGACGGCTCCGTTGAGGGAGTCCACCTCTCCGATGCCCTGTCCCCAGAGCAACGCCAAGACTGCCAAGAACTGCTACTCCAATTTGCCGACTTGTTCTCCCTCATCCCTGGGGTCACCCCCTGGTGCCTCCACGACGTTGACACCGGGGATAGCCCCCCTATCCGACACAGGGCGTACCGGGTGCCTGATCGAGTACGCGCCTGCATCCAGTCGGAAGTCTCCAAAATGCTAGCTCTGGGAGTGATTGAGCCGTCCGACAGCCCCTGGGCCAGCCCGGTCGTGCTGGTCCCCAAGGCCGCCGCCCCGGGCGTCGCTCCCGAGCTCAGGTTCTGTGTGGACTATCGAGGTCTGAACGCTGTCACCAGGACCGACGCTCATCCCATTCCCCGGGCAGATGAGCTAATTGACCGCATGGGGGCCGCCCGCTACCTGAGCATCTTCGACTTGACATCGGGCTATTGGCAGATCGGCCTCACCCCAGGAGCCCAGGAGCGATCAGCCTTCTCTACCCCGGATGGACACTACCACTTCAAGGCGATGCCATTCGGAATGAAGAACGCCCCCGCCACCTTTCAGAGACTCGTGAACAAGGTGCTGGCGGGGCTCGAGGAATTCAGCGCCGCCTATCTGGACGATATTGCTGTATACAGCCGCCACTGGACAGAACACCTCCACCACCTCCGGGAGGTCCTGAACGCCCTCCGGCAGGCCGGACTCACCATCAAGGCCAGCAAGTGCCAGATCGGCCAAGGGTCCGTGACCTACCTGGGACACCAAGTGGGAAGTGCCTGGTGGCCCCCCTCCAGCTCAAGATCGCCGCCATCCAGGCCTGGGAGCCCCCGGTCACCCAGACAGAAGTCCGAGCCTTCCTGGGGCTCACTGGGTACTACCGGCGGTTCGTAAAAGACTATGGCAGCATTGTGGGGCCCCTCACAGAACTCACGTCCAAAAAGAACCCCAAGACAGTCAACTGGACTCCTGAATGTCAGTCGGCCTTTGAAAACTTGAAGTCCGCCATGTGCACCGCCCCCGTGCTCCAGGCCCCCGACTACAGCCGGGAATTCATTGTACAGACAGACGCCTCAGATCATGGCGTTGGGGCTGTCCTCTCCCAACTCAACACCGAGGGAGTCGATCAGCCAGTGGCCTTCATCAGCCGACGCCTGCTGGCCCGAGAACAGCGCTGGAGCACCATCGAGCGGGAGGCCTTCGCCGTAGTGTGGGCCCTCAAGAAGCTCCGGCCCTATCTCTTTGGTACCCACTTCCGGGTACAAACAGATCACCGACCCTTGCAATGGTTGATGCAGATGCGGGGAGAAAACCCGAAGCTGTTGCGTTGGTCCATCTCCCTGCAGGGGATGGATTTCACTGTGGAGCATCGCCCCGGCCAGGACCACGCCAACGCAGACGGTCTGTCCCGCTTTTTCCGCCTCGGCGAGGATAGTACCCAAGAGGATGGGTGACTCTCCCTGCCTTCAGCTGGGGGGGACGCATGTTGGACAGGCCTCATGAAAGGCCCGCTCCCTCCCCGCATGGCGGGTCACGGACCCCTGCTCCTCTTGTATCCCGGACAAGAACAACCCCTGCAACCCGCCGGGGCAACCCACGGCCCTTCCCCGACGGAACCCCAGCTCCTGAACACCCCAGTATCTGCTGGCCCGGACCCATTCCAGAACCACTGTCCCTGGCCCAGCCGCCATTTGGGACACTACACGACCAGGCCGCGTGGCCTCGGGTCGACCTCGGCCTCGGGCCCGGCCAGGCCCCGACATTGAGGCACCACCAACCACCCAGGGGGTGAAGAGACCACTTGGCAGGTCAATGGGAGAAGGAGTGTCGATGGCTCCCCTCCGCCAGGTGTCGATCGCCCCCAGCCTCCCCGGGCGCTGGCTCCACCCCCCTGCTGGGTGTCTGGACTCCCTCATCCCGGACCTCCCGACCTCCAAGTGCGAGGGTCCGGACATCAAAGGGCGCCAGACCTATAACTGAGGCAGCTCCAGAGCAGGAAGACAGTTGTATCCTGGAGTCGAGAGACAACGAGACAAACTCATCCTTGGAGGCCTGCTGGCGTTGCCGCGGCTCCTCTTCGTGAAACCACCTTCAAGGCCTGCTGGCGCTGCCGCGGCCCTCCTCGTCGTAAACCATCTTCGAAGCCTGCTGGCGCGGCCCTCCTCTTCGTGAACCATCCTCAAGGCCTGCTGGTGCTGCCGCGGCCCTCCTCTTCGTGAACCATCCTCAAGGCCTGCTGGCGCTGCCGCGGCCCTCCTCGTCGTAAACCATCTTCGAAGCCTGCTGGCGCTGCCGCGGCCCTCCTCTTCGTGAACCATCTGCAAGGCCTGCTGGCGCTGCCGCGGCCCTCCTCGTCGTAAACCATCTTCAAAGCCTGCTGGCGCTGCCGCTGCCCTCCTCATCGTGAACCATCTACCAGGCCTGCTGGCTCTGCCGCGGCCCATCCTTGCGAACCCTCCAGCTCGAGGATTGTGAGCTCCACCTGTTGCTGCTTCTGTACCAGACTGGTATTCAGACTGTCCCGCTACCCTTTTTCCCCAAAAGAGACTAGAATTGACAGGATCCTCGTATCCTGGTCCCATTGTACCGCTCATCACCTTGCCTAAAGATTTATATAAAAGTGTACAGAACTTATCCTTGTGTGGTGTCCATCTGTGGGGGGGAAGTTACCTGTCTGTACGATTACCGGAGAGGGCCCTCGTCGGAGGCCTCTCCCCCTGTACTCGGCCGACCCTCCGGGTCCCCGTCTAACACATACCATATACTCTTAAGTGCATTATAATCCTCGCGGTTGAATGCTAACTTTGGTTTGGCTTTATCAAAACATGTTGTGTAAGGTGTCATACGCTTTGGAATACTACCCCCTCGCCAGTTCTGGCAACGGGGTAGCATTCCATCCTTCTAGAGGGAGAAGACATGTTGTTCCTGTTAAAGTTAACCACAGCCTCAGCATCACAAAATGGACGCTGCTGCCACAGACACAAGTCTGACCTCCTGCTGCTGGGAGTCCTTCCAGCGAGGGAGGCTTGGACAATAGGTTTCCTGCCTTGGGAGGTCCTAGCACCACCCCAGACAGGCCATAGTGTATTGGGGCAGGGAGGGCTGAATGAAATGAGACACTGCCTGGGGCACACAGGATGTCCCTTGCATAGTCCGGTTGAAACCAGTTGCTGGGGCACTCCAGCCCCAGCTCCGGCACGAAACTGGATAAAGGGAAAGGGGTGTAACCACCCCCTTCCCTGGTCCCACCCATAGGAAGGACCTAGCAAGTAATCCAGCCCCTCAGATTGGTAAATAGGTAGGAGCTGAGTCTAGAGACTTTAGATTAATCCTGAACTGAAACTTGAAACGAAACTCTGGACCTTCGACATTCTACTGCAACTAGAAGACTGAAGAATCTCCCTTGTGGTCAAGGAGTGAGAACCCTGTGCAAACAGGCACCATCCAGCGATCTGCGGTTTGCTTTGTTGATGCTCCAGCCGGAGCCCGAGCACGGAGCCTGACAAGAACCAGACTTCCAGACTTCCTTGAGCCCGATCCACAGCCACAGCAAAATTGAGACCCGTGGAGGCGACGAGAGACGTGGGACCGGCCTTCTTGAAAAGCCTATTCCTTGCTACTTGTGCAGCTTCTGAGGCACCCTCGAAGTTGTGCATTGGGGATTGAGAATCCCCAGCCCCGAGCACCTTCTACACCGACGCACAGCCCTCCACACTCCACGAGTGCCGCGTGGGGCCTGCTAGTGTTTTTGTGCTCAACGCATCTGTCTGGTCACTTGCCCGTTGGCTAGTGGCCTCTGTGATGACGAACCTTCAAATCTACACCACTGGCCTGGTTGCTCCAGGTTGGCCCTTGCTTTCCTGAAAAGGAGAAGCCCCTCAGACCTTGCTGGTCTGCATCAGAAGCCATCTTCGATTCCTGCAGGGGTTGCCTTTGCCAAGGCTTGTTGACTCCAATCCGGAAGCCGACACCATCGACAGCGAGATCCTTTGTTGGACAGTCCGTGTCCAGCTCCTGGTTGTCGTCGACACCTCCTGGTTCACGTGGCTGCAGAGACAAGCTTTATGACATCACCTGATTGCTTCACAACATCGCCTGGTTCCTTCCTGGTTCCTTCCTGGTCACTGGCTAGTGACCCATACTCTGTCCCCTCTGCTTTCTGTTACTCTTCATCCTCGATCAGCCCTTGGATCCAACCGGACACTTCTCTCCTGGTCCCCTGCAGCATTTTTTTACATGTCTCCATAGGATTCAGCGACGAAACCCGACACACTTTGACACCTATGCACCCGGCTCCTGTGGGTGAGGTAACGCGAGTACTCCGGTGCTCCGGTGGGTGTTGACTATCCTAGTGTCCTAGTTTTCAGTAGCTTTCTCGTAGTCAATCCGGAAGTGTCCTAAAAGAACTAGTTTCCAATTCTTTCGTTCCCATTGTAACTCTATAGTAACTCGCGTGTGTGTTTAGACAGTTCACACACCTCCTGTGGGCCTCCTGCTTCCTAACATTTGGTAGTACAGCGTAGCCCCAGCGATTCCCTAATCCCTAGGCCTCTTCCTTGTTCGTGACGTGGTTCTTATACCACTATTTTAGTATATGGTTTTACGTGTTCCTAGGGCCCTACTGTATATTGTGCAACTTATTGTATGATAATTAAGTATCTTGTTATGTGCTTGTGCCTCTGAAATCATAAAGAGTTCAGAGGGGTTGTGTTAGTAATAAATACATATATATTTTATATATAACCTGTGTGGTGTCCTTTCATTTGGTATTAAATGGGTTACATATGGTAAAACAGCTGGCTTCACATGCTCTCTGAAGTTTTAGCCTAAGACTGCTTAGTCCATGCTACCACTAGGATAGCTGGTCTATAAGGTTGACTTTACAACCATCACCATAAGGGTTGTTTGGACTGATACAGGGTGTCCACTAGAATAGTGGACATCACATATCAGGCCAACTTCTCACACTGACAGGTGGGCTAGGTGGTCTTTAGAGTGACTACATCCTTTGTAGGTCTCCTCTCTTTGGGGAGAGGACATTCCCCTAACCTGATTGGCTAAAATCCTTCCATTCAAGATGGAGGATTTCCTAAAGAGGGGGCAACTTCAGCTCTGGACACCTTAGGGATGGTCCAAGCTGAGAGGGGACACACCTCTCCTGACTACTAATTTTCCCGCTGACCTTGCTGCCAAAACTGGGACTTGGTCAGGGGGTGGGCATTTCCACTGGCTGGAGAGGCCCTGGATAGCATTACAAAGGGCAGGACGCCTTTGAGGCTCCCCGCCCCGAATGCTGTTCCTGCCTGGGGGTTGGTGTGATGCACCTCCACCCAAGCAGGCTTTGTTCCTGACCCACGAGAGCACAAGGGCTCTCACCTCAGGGGGTCAGAAACATGTCTGTGTGTGGCAGGCTGGTGCAGACCAGTCATCTATTCACAAGGGAGTTGGTCGTTTTACAGGGGGCACCTCTAAGATGCCCTCTGGGTGCAATTTACAGTGAATCCATCACTGGCATCAGGGTGGGTTTATTGTGCTGAGAGGTTTGATACCAAACCTCTTAGTTTTCAGTAAAACCATCATGGAGCTGTGGAGTTCTTAATGATAAACTCCCCGCACCATACACTCAGTATGGCTTTACTGCCCTGACAATGTCTAAGAATGGACTTAGACACTATAGGGGCATATTGCTCATGCAGCTATGTCTTCACCCGTTGTATAGGGCACCCTGCCTTTGGGCTGTGAGGCCTGCTAGAGGGGTGACTTAGATATGTCACAGGCAGTGGTTGTGGGTGTAGTGAGGAATCCACACGTGGGATAGTAGCAAGTAGTTTTATTCAAGAAGGAAGACAACTTAGACATCCACAGGAGGCAGGCAGTAGTTTCACAAGCCAGGTCTAACGGCTGAATGATCTGTCTCACACATGCATTCTACATGACAAGCCATAATTCTAGAAGTGACATCATATAGGAATACAACACACCTCCCCCCTATAAAAAAAACAAAAAACAATCCAAAAAAAAACTATAAAACCCTAAAAGAAAGAGGAAGAAAAAAAAAAAAATAAAGACACTAAGAGCAAACATAGTCTCTAAATTTTGCAGGAATGTGTTTCACACGAGAACTACTGCGTAAACAAACAGGTTGTTGGTTACAATCTTGGAAATTCTCATTAGGAGAAACATCGTGAACATTAGAGGAAGCAACCTGTAAAGAAGAATTGTTAGAACAAATTTGAGGAACAAGCACATGAGATGAACCCAAATTGTCAAAAGCTTCATGGGAACAGGGAAAACCCGAATCAGCATCAGAAACAGAAAAACTTTCTGGAGATTTGACATCCAGACAAGCATTTTTTTTCTCTAAAATATTGGATCTGCAAATTGAGATGCGCCTAAAATTCCAAATTTTGCCACCCTCCACTCTAACGGCCTTGCTAAAGACCTCAGTGACTTTAACTGGAGAAGACCACCTGGAAACACCTTTAGGAATAATACCACCAAATTGCACCCTCACAAAGTCACCAACAGATATTTTAGAGGAGACTGGCCTTTGGTAAGAACCCTTGAACATTTTTTCTTGGTATTTACCAACACGGTCTCTAATATTCTTCATGTCTAACTCCAGGTACTCAGAGTCTCTTGCCTTTAACCACCAAGGAAAAACTTTAGTGCCTGGCTTTCTACAGCGTAGCATCTCAAAAGGAGACAAGCCGGTAACAGAGTTGGGAGACATACGATAAGTGAACAAGGTAGCCTGTAAAGCTTTTTTCCACTTCAAACCACTCCGCAAAGCTAATTGGCAAGACTCCTTAATTACTCTGTTAAAACGTTCCACTTGACCATTGGATTGTGGAGAATAATTCGAAACTCTTTTATGATGGATACCACTATCTTTCAAAAATGCAACAAAAATTCCACTTACAAATTGCGGCCCATTGTCGGAAACAATTTCTTCTGGTAAACCCTCTCTACGGAAGACTTCATTTAAGAATTCAACAACAGTTTCAGAGTTAACCTTTTCTACAATTTTCAATTCGGGCCACTTTGAAAAATAGTCCACAAGTACCACAGCAAACATATCTTTCCCTGACTGATAGTTGAAAGGACCTACAATGTCGACCCCCAATTTTCTCCAAGGTCCAAGAGCAAACTCAACAGGAGAGATCCCTGTAGAAATGGGTTTCACAGATTTGTCACTTAAAGAACATGGGGAACAGTTCCTAACCCACCTGTCAACCATAGCATCCATACTAGGCCACCAGTAGAATTCTCTGATCCTCCTTTTAGTAGTGGACATACCCATATGGCCCTCATGAGCCAAGCTACAAATTGACTCTCGAACATCATAAGGAGGAACAATTTTATCGTCTCTATAGACCATATCATCAATTACCGTCAATTCATCTTTAACCTTAAAGAAGGAAGCTAAGTCACCACTCAATTTCCTCTCTTCAGGCCAACCAACTCTCAAGAAAACCTTAACTTTCCCAAGAACATCATCGTAAAGCATAGCTTTTGACCAAACGTTTTCAGTAATGGAATTTTCCTGATCTTTTCCAGCAATTAAGTTAACATCACATAAAGTAAAAGCCACATCGCACTCGTCACAAAGATCCTTGTTCGAACCATCACTAATGGGAAAACGTGACATGCAGTCCGCGTGTACATTAAAACGTCCAGGAACATAGACAACTTCACAACGGTATTCCTGCAACTTAGCAGCAAGACGTGCAAGGCGAGCAGTGAGAGTTCTACCACCACCAGCTGACAACATGTTGACAAGAGGTTTATGATCTGTCCTCAAAGTAAATTTCGTCCCCCAAAGAAATTGACGAAAATGCTGAGTCGCCCAAGTGCAAGCGAGAAGCTCTTTCTCTATTGTGGAATAATTAAACTCAGCATCCCGTAATGTCCTGGATGCGTAAGACACTACATTTTCTCCCAAACCATCTTTTTGCATCAAAACGGCACCTAGGCCTACATTACTCGCATTGACGCAAACGATACATTCCTTATGAACAGAAAAAGGTTTAAGAAAGGGGGCATTGATAATATTACTCTTTAAAGTGTCAAAAGAAACTTGTTGTTCACTACCACAAATAAATTTTGCTTGTTTCTTTAACAAAGATCGCAAAGGGTGCACAATGGTAGAGTAGTCTTTAACAAATTTACCATAAAATTCAGTGAGTCCTAAAAAGGACAACAATTGTTCTTTGGAGGAAGGAATGGGAGCATCAGTAATACTCTTGACATGATTAAGTTTTGGTTTTATGCCATCTTTGGAAATTTCGTGTCCTAGATATTCTACTTTAGGTTGTCTAAACTTGCACTTATTGAATTTTAAAGTAAGCCCTTTCTTTTGAACATTAGACAACACACAGTGTAAATTGTGATCATGTTCCTTAAAATCTTCCCCAAAGATTAGGATATCATCTTGGAATGCAATGGCTCCTTTGCAGTCAAAAAGAACTTCCTTCATCAGGCGTTGGAAGACAGACGCAGCACTGGCGAGTCCAAAAGGCATTCTTAAGTATTGAAACTTGCCCTCTGGAGTCACAAAAGCTGTCAATCTCTTTGATTCCTCATGTAGCTCAACCTGGTGGTAGGCACTCGCTAAATCAATCGTGGAAAAAACAGTGGCACCAGTAAGTGAGGAAATTAATTCGTGGATATTAGGGAGAGGATGTTTATCAACCCAAATCTCTTTATTTAGACTGCGGAGATCCACACAGAGCCGGAGCTCCCCAGAACTTTTAAGTGATAAAACAATGGGAGAAACCCAAGGAGAGGATTCAATTGGTTCTATGATTTGTTTAGCTACAAGATCTCCCAGAATATCTTTAAGTTTCTCACGATAAGCTAACGGAACATTCCTGACCCTGTGCCTGACTGGAATAGCATTATCATTGAGAATGATCCTATGTTTAAAATTTGCAAATTTCCCTAAAGTGTCCTTAAAAACATCAGGAATTTTTTTTTTAGTGTTCTCTACAAACAGAGTATTATCTCCCAAATCACATACACTCAAAACACAAGGATCACCTAAATAAACTGGAGGATCGGCATTGGGGTCAAGTTTAATTCCAAGCAATCATTGATGTGGCCATCCTAGAATAGCTACACCTTTAGTGGCCACATATACTTTCCCTTTGGTATATCTATCTGCTACCTGAATGTCAGCCCAAAAGAAACCTTCCATGTTTATTTTCTGCCCAGTATAACCACCGGGAGAGATGTCAGGAGTTAACAATTTCCTGTCACCCCAAAAACTATTAAACAAATTTAGACCAATAATGGAGTACCATGAGCATGAATCCGTCATTAAAAGAATAGGTTGGTTATCAATTGAAATAGTGTAGGAGGGAAATTCTTTTTGTTCTGAATCGTCTACAGATAAAATGCAATTAAAACTGTGTAGAACTTCTTCTTCTTCTTGAGAAATATAGTTAACCCTTTGGGAAGAGCGACAAACATTAGCAAAATGACCTTTCCTTTTACATTTGACACATACTCTATCCCAAGCTGGACATCCCCTGTAGTTCCCCAAATGATTGGAACTACCACATCTATAACAAGAAACATTTTTCCTATAAGAAAACTTATTATCAACAACATTCTTATTTTCTGAAAATTTCTCGTCATAGTCTTTTTTAGAAGGTGCTCTATAAGGATTAAATGAAGTAGTTTGACTCTTTACTAAGGAGACTTCAGTCTCAGGAACTTCGGTATTTGACCTCTAATCTCAGAAACAAACAATTCTGATTGTTCAATTCCTTTCGCAATATTGATGACAGCGCTCAAAGAAGATTCTGTACCTAACCAAAGTCTTTCTTGAATTTTCTTACTCTTTGTACGCATCATTATCTGATCTCTGAGAACTTGTTCGTAAGAAATGGTTTCAAAAGCACACAAACAAGCTAAAGATCGTAAGGCAGAAACATAATCTTTAATTGATTCATCTTGTTTCTGGACGCGGGAATAAAACTTGAAACGTTCCATAACGGTGTTTATTTTTCTACCAAAACGAATTTTCATCTGTCTCGAAGCTTTTTCAAAAACGTCAATATCTCCAGCATCATCAATGGGTGGAAGATTGTCAAATTCTTTAATACCTGCTCCACCAAGACAATGCCTAAGAAGAGCTAACTTGCGTTTGGCTGAGCACCCATCCTTTTCCAGCACGTCAACATAAGCTAAAAACATTGGGTACCATAAATCCCATTCAATGTTTGGCTCACCAGCGGTTTGTAGAAAGTGAGGTGGAGCAGCAATGTTAGACATACTTGTTTTTTTTTTTTTTAAATAAATAAAAAATAAATGAAAAAAAAATAAATTCCAGTACCTTACTATTAGTTGGTAAATGGTAGAAGAATGGCAAACAATAAATCCGCTGGAAAAAATAAGAGAAATAACGAAGTTATAATGAGGAGAAGAAATACTTTGTGAACAAAACTGCTTTCTTGTGGATCACGAAGAAAACAAACAAAATGGCGGCACGTTGTTGACGTTTGACGTCATAGCGTCAAGGTGAAAGGGTAGTACCCATGATGCAGCGGTGGTGGAAGCGAAGCGAAGAATTGTCGGAGACGCGGAAGACTCGGCTGTGAAATGGAGGCTTCTCTGCGTTGCCAAGGCGTAGGAAGGGAAGCGCCGTCACAGACGAAGAAGACGTGGCTGTAGAATGGAGATTTCTCAGCGTTGTCAAGGCGCTGCGGGTGCACAAGGTAGCGAGCGCAGGGTTCTGCAGGAATTTGAAGAATGCAGCGTCCAACGGTAATGAACGCAAAAGAGAGTTTCCTTTAAAAAAAAAAATAAAGTCGGAATAAACTCACGATTGTAGGTTTCAAAACGTGGTTCTTTGGTTCTTCAGAGTCGAAGAATATAAATCACTGCTTTGTGCGTTGAAAGGCTGTTTCGATGCCTTGTACAGAAACAACATGTGAACGTTGTCGAAAAATCCTTCTTGCTTGTAGTTCAAGTTTCCCGATCGTCGCCAAGAATTATGTAGTGAGGAATCCACACGTGGGATAGTAGCAAGTAGTTTTATTCAAGAAGGAAGACAACTTAGACATCCACAGGAGGCAGGCAGTAGTTTCACAAGCCAGGTCTAACGGCAGAATGATCTGTCTCACACATGCATTCTACATGACAAGCCATAATTCTAGAAGTGACATCATATAGGAATACAACAGTGGGCATGGCACACAGGAATGTGTGCCATGTCGACTCTTAAGGCTTGTCTGCACCAAAACACAGACTCTGCAATGGCTTTTCTTTGTGAGTCTTGGAAGTGGCTCAGCGTTGAAACTGAAACTGGATAAGAGATTTGTAGAAAACTCTCAAAGACCAAGAAAAGAAAGGACCTGATCAGTGTAGCCAGGATTAGGAGCCATTCTGTTGTCTCTAACAACTCATGGTCAGGGTTGATACCAACCTTCCTGATCACACGCTGGAAGTACTGGAACTATCTCTAACCGAATATTCTCTTATCCAAACCTACGTGCAAATCACTAAAGAGTCTGCAAAACTCTATGGAATCTTGAATGGTGTTCTTATACATCTCATCCAAAAACTAAAATGTTGTCTTGGAAAGCCAAAAGACCCTGTACACCCTGAAATAACTGTTTCGTCACACGCTGAAAAGCAGCTGCATTGGATGCCAAGCGAAACAGCACCATCTTGTACTGAAAGACAGCATCGAGGGTGATGACGTGTCAGAAAAAAAGAGGGCAGCTAGAGTGCGAACACTTGATAATTCTAGCTTTTGACCTTTATTTAAAATCAGAAGAAGGCAAGCATGGAGGCTGTGGAGTATACAAACATGGAAGCTAGTATGACAACTTAGCATCTTCACTTCTGGGTTAAAGACAGAGTTCCTGGGCAAGAGTGTCAGCACCTATATAAAGTCAATTAAGAGAAGGGCAAGATGCATGGCAGCCTCTCCCTATTGCTATGTTTCTTTCCAATTACGATGAGTCTGTTACTCATTCCTGCGTCCCTACATTTTGTTCTTTTTTTCCTTCTCAGTTCCCTAATTCCTGTAAACATTGCTACTTTACTTTTCCCCTTACACTCTTCCCCTTTTTTTCGCATACTCTTAAGCCTTACCTGCATTTGATGCGCTCAAGAGCTGGTGGCTTCAGGTGACCTCCTTCTACCTGGGCTGTACAACTAGATTAACCCTGGCGTGCACTGCTGGGGTCTGTATCCTCGAAGGACCTGGGCCAGGTACTCCTCCGCGGACTGAGGCGTGAGCCTCATTCCAGCGTTGGGCGTAATTCGAGCTTGTTAATGTGTTTACCTGAGTCTATTAGTTTGTTTCTCAATGTGTTTTTTTCAATATTAACAAGCAGTGGTTCTAAGATAATTGAGGCTTTTATGGGTATTATTCTGAAAGAGTGTCTCTGGTGCCTTATCCTTTCCCCCTTTCCCCCAGGTTACTAAATGAAGTATTCACAATCAGTTCAGGTGGAAAGCGTGGACACTGGGACCCTCTGCTCTAATCCTTTGGGGAAGCATATTATATCCTTCAAATCCTCACATGCAGTGATGGGAATCAGGTAAAATAGCAATTTTATGATTGTTGGGCTGACCTTGGGGAACTCTATGACATCATAAAATTCCAAGGGTGGAAGAGCAAAGTTGCTAGAAGCTAAATCGTACCATCCAAGAGCATCCTTGGCGAACATGTTCTTGAATGTGCTCAAATAGTATTGTGATATTCCTAAACTATTCTAAACATTTGAAGACAGAGCCCCTGGAATCTGTTTAGGAAGCTCCTGCCTTTTCTTAAAGGATGCTCCCACAAAAGATGTCCCTGAAGCCCAACAGAAAACTAAAGCAGCATCTCGCGCCACTCGCGCCTTTAAAACCCCAAACCTGGAGAAAACGACTGTTCTCGACAAATTATGAAGTCTTGGGAGGTATTCTGAGAGCCAGAACTACAAAAACTGTGCCCTTTGAATTCTCGATGCTTCGCACTGCAGATACTAAGTGAACGGTCAGAGTCAAGAGAGCTTTGCTGCCAAATTTGAGCTTCCCGACAGAATAACATTTAGCCCCAGCGGACATTAACATCTTTCTATCAGATAAGTACAATTAAAACCTTTCTGGGAACAAATTAAGAAAAGAAAGATTCAAAGGTTATTATGAGACATTGCAAGAATTCATGTAATATTAGAACAAATTATTTTGTTAGAAGGAGGGAGAAATTGTTAAAAGAGTCAAGGGGATTGTGCCCCTCAAACAGACTTCGAACCTGTTATATGAAGATAAAACTAGACAATGCAAGAGGTTATAATGTTAGTTTTAAGACAGAAGTATATTTCTAATGTAGAACGTCTTGAACTAAGCCCTCCATGTTGAATAAGATGTTCCCTACATGCAATTCATGAACAATTATGTGAACACTGGCAAGTGTGAGTGTAACACTTAGCAAGGTATCAGCAGATGTTAGAAAGCTACCATAGTTAAATCGTTGTAAAGGTGTGCCTTGGGTCTTTGCAGAATTAAAGAGGAAGAACAACCGGCAAAGGAAGAATCTGTAATTTCTTAGTGAGAACCTTCACAGTAAGTACATTTCCATTTACCTTAGACTTAAGGTCCATTAAGTGCCTAGATGGAATTGTGATCTTAATCATAGAGCCTAACCAGTTGATATATTTGGCTAGGTGGAGCATAATTTAACTAGAATAGTCAGGTAATTCAAAAGGAGATGGCCCCCTCTTAGTCAAGTATGTCCGGTACTCAGGTAAGACCATAAATAATCAGTAACAGTAACAGTGTAGTACATTATCACTTGGCGCAAGTACTAAGACAAATCTTTTTTATTCCACAAGGAAAAAGGCAAACAGTCTTATCTCTCATTTTTATTTTAGTTTGTTATTTTATCTTAAGTCCCCTTTCCCTTGGGCTTATCCTTCTGCCACTGAGTTACTTGCCAGCTACAGTTGTGGCTGTATGGGCCTGGGGGCCTGTGCTGTCTCCGTGAGGATCTGTTCGAAGATCTACGTGTCTGTAGAGGATGATGGTATGAATACACTTTGTTGTTAAGCTTGATCTAGTGAGTAGCATGTATGCTGGGCTTATAAATGCACTTGGTGTCCTCTCTGTGGATATAGAGGACAATGACTTGACAATGATACACTCACCTCAGATCTAATATAGTGAATACTTTGGCTAAATCAAGCTGGTTGGTATATTATCAGTTCTAGGAATGGGATGGGAATCCATGGAAATGGATTGGTTGAGGGTACACAAGTCAATGCAAACTCTTAGTTCATTTTTCCACTTACATGCTACATCTATGGGCGATAACCAGATTAACCAACTGACTAAATAACATCTTCTGTTTCTATGGTTTTGAGCACCTGAGAAAGTTGATGCCTGGCACTGAAAGACATCACTCTCAACTTGTACTTAACAGGAACAACATTGTCTTTTAGCTTGATACTAAATGCTGGGGCAGAATGCTGATGCTACACCTTCCCAGGAGAGCCCGCATCCAACCAGACCTAAGAGAACTACACTGACTGCCCATAAAAGAACATGTTGGGATCAAAGGTCTGGTCCTGACACACAGAGCTTTTTACCCTAAAGGTCCGCAGTACTTGTCAAACAGATTCACCCCATACCAACAAGCTCAGTCTCTCCGGTCATCTAACTGATAGTTATTCTTGAGTTCAGAAGAAAAAAGTGGGGCTTGTAGCTTCTTCTCCTATCTGGCCTCCAGGGAGTGCAATGCCCTCCCTGCTCAGCTACGTGCCACTTCGGATATTCAAACCTTTAGGAGACTTTTTAAGATCTGTCTCTTTGGTTCTACCTTCTAGTACCTCTGTCATTGGGGATCAGACTTTGCTATCTAGCACCAAGACCATCTCAGGAAAGCTGTTGAACTTTACAAATCTCTTAAAAATAATAATAATCTGGTGTGCACATCTTGTAATCCTAGAGTGTACAAGCAACGTCTTCCCACAAATTGATAAGTACAGTACGTTAATAGAATGTCGTAGCCAGCAGAGCATCCGGCTCTGCAGAGCCTTAACTCCAGAGTACAAGGGTGATCAAAGCAGCAGCGCAGCCATAACCTTCTGTGGTACAACAAGGCTCGGTTAAAAATGTGGTAGAGTGTACTCCAAAGGTCTATCAGAAACTCAATTTTGTCAGATTGTCCTTACTCCACCACACAGGATACGTAACCTCCTAGAAGAGTCAATAAGGGCTGCAACTCATTGATCCTCCCTGAGCCCAAGATGAATGTGGGCACAGCAGAACTGGTGATATAGCTTTACCCAAATGTGAACACATAAGATAGCCCAGCACACTTTATATACACAATATAACAATTTAAATAAACAAGAGATGCATATTTCTTTCAAAGACAAGTCAATGTTGTATTCCAATTCATCCTTTATTTTTCATCGTAAAAACTTTTGAAACCGCCAACGCGTTTCATTCCATCCAGGGACTTCTTCAGGGCTACAAAAGTACACATAAAAAAGGCTATTTTCAATTTGTACACATACATTTTAAAACCAAATATCCAAACATCGACTTTAACGATTATGAACTTCTTTTTCTTGGCCAAATCTGTATATTGTTTACAGAAGTCATCTTTCTTCCCATTGTTCCAACTTATTTATTTATTATTTGCAAAGTTTGCATCAGAAAGACCCAGATCATATCAAGAGATTTGCACACATATTGGAGAAGGGAGGAACAACCCCATATATCAGCATTTGACATAGACCCTGTGGTTACTATAAAAGCGCATACCTTGTAGTGAGTCTAGAAAGCAATCTGGTATGGTAGTTCCTTCAAGTATTAGGATTGGGTAATTCTGTAATAGAATGGTGAGCATATTGATCAAGATTAATCACATGAGACCTGTAGTGAGTCTAATAAATTATATCAAGCTAGTTACGGGCCACTTACTCAATTCGAGTCAATTCGCACGCTTCCCCATAGTGTAGTAATCCAAGTAGTATTGATAAAGGTTTTTTTTCTTTTTAGTAGAAACAATTTCCTATAAATAAAACATATTTACATCACTCTATAGTACAGGTTAGACCATATCAAGAACATATCATACGAATACTTTTCACATTCAATAAAAAAAATTCCTAGATCGTTATAACTATCATTTGGAAAAAGGTAACTTCATAATACCTGAGCGTAAAGTCAGGTCAAATCTATACTCATCCGCTTTCCCTAACTGAAGAGTTTTAGGCAAACACTAATGAAATTGGGGATGCTTAATAAGCAGTGTTGCTTGGCCAATGTTTTATACTTTAGTAATAAGTGTATTAAGTGAGAAGTCATCATGAAGATTGTTAATTCACTAAAACGCCTCTTAGATCTTAAAGCCAATGCAAATTGTCATGGGCTCACTGGTACAACAATGAATATGTGCAGCAACCCCTATCCTAAGGTTTCTAGCATAAAACCAACATAAAAAGTTAGTTGCTATAAATAGGGGAACACGATGGCAGACATATTGATATTTTAGCCCCCATACCACTTAACGATACGATCTCAAAAAAAGTGGCGGCCAAATTGGACTAAATTCCTAAAAACGGTGTTCAAATATGAGGATGGAAATTATAAGCCCAAATACGCAGTAATGAAAGTTTAAGAATAAGCAAGGGCGGCGATCATACTCCACCACTTGCAACCATAGACATAAGCCCCCATAAACACCAAAAAGCGCAGTCTAGCCATACGGACTCACTCGAGTCGTAGAATTACGGTGACGACGGTCCTCGACAAAGTCAGGTAGCGTGTGAAGACTGTCTAGTTTGTCGTCCTTATATACGTTAGTTAATTGATAAATTGACAATCTGCATTCACTAATTAAATTGAATAGTGGTTCATTCTATATTTGTTAGTTCATGTACCAGCGCCATTTTGGAATAGTACAACTATAATGTACTTATGATTGTTTAGGGGATGCTAAATAGTTATTTCCACATTATTCACAAGTTAGATTGTAATTTTACCGAAGTCCACAATTATAGTTAGTTATTTCAACAAAAGAAAAAGATCAGCTATTGCAATATAAAAAGCAAATTGCGGTACATAAGTAACAGTCATATCTATATTGTGTGCATTAAATACACCTAGCAGATGAATTTGTATTATTAGCCTCAAATACAGTATTTTTTAAACAGTGATAGACACGGTAATCGTTACGTTCCATATGCGCACACTAGAGCGCCATCTTGGAAGGGTATGGTATGAACCGAAAACACTTTTTGAAATGAAATATTATCAAAGCTGAACAAATACGTTATTTGGAAAGAACATGGGAACCTATAGTTATAGGTCTGTTATTATTGAACTGAGGCTGAGTTTTATTTTCACAGTGATTTTTTTGTGTCCAGGATGTCACTCAGCAATAATTTTTTCTCACATAGACGAATATAGGCACCATCTTGGAAGAGTATGGTTCGGACAAAAAGTCACACTTAAAATGAAATACTGTCAGGGCTAGACATGTGCGTTATTAAGAAAAGACATGGGAACCTGCAATTATTGGTCTGTTATTCCTACACTGACACAGATTTCTATTTTCGCAGTATTATTATTGATTATTATTGTTCAAATAGTGGAAATAATTATCTAGCTCCTCAGAACTCTATTTCCACTATTTGAACAATAATAGAAGGAATATAAAATTGACAATGGATAGCTCCAAGCAGGATATCACGTTCTTAGATCTGAGACTATATGTAAAAGACCAGAAAATTCAAAGTGATCTCTATAAAAAAAACACTGCGTGCAACAGTGTGCTGCATGCATCAAGTTGTCACCCCAAGTCAACACTTACCGCTATTCCCTACGGCGAAATGGTGAGAATTCGCCGTAATTGTAGCGAGGAAAACAATTTTGAATCAAATATATGTAGACTTAACAGTGACTTTAAAGCTAGAGGATATGATGAAACATGTCTTATAAAAGCAGAAAATAAAATTAGGAATCGGAAAAGAAAGGACACCCTGGTACAAAAGAAAAATCATGACATCAATAAAACACAGGGGCAGTGTACTTTCATTACAGAGTAAGGCATTTACAGCAATCATATTTACAATATCTTAAGAAAAAACTGGCACTTGCTAAAGTCTGAAACCCTGCCATTGGATTTGGCATCCGAAAAAATAAAAGTTGTTTACCGCAAGGGGTGTACAGTAAAAAAGGTATTATGTCTGAGCCACGTAAAAAGACCAAGTCTGACATTATCCACATGGCTTCCAGAGAAACCACTGGGCTTCCACATTTGTGGGGGCTGCTCAGTATGTAAATTTGGCTTGAACAAAAAGAAATCCTTTAGGTATAATGGCCCAAAAGAATTTCTGATAAGATCTTTTATCAATTGCAACACAACATTCACAGTATATGTTATCATTTGTGCTTGTAACAAAATCTATGTGGGGAGCAGTGTGAGGTGTCTTAAAGTTCACATTCAAGAACATCTGAGGAACATAAAACATGGTGATGTGACCAACCCGTTAGTACAGCATATCCTAGAATGTCATCCGAGCAACAAGGATGTTACCTTTCATGCGATTGATTGTATCAATGTTAATGCCAGAGGTGGAGACAAGACATTACATTTAAGGCAGATGGAATCTCGATGGAATTGTACACTTTGATGTGTGACACTGGGCCTTAACATCAATAATGAATTTCATTATTTTTTATAAACAAACTGTTTTTTTTTCATTTTAAATTCAGGACTGCTGGTAGGATGTATAACTCATAGGAGATAGCCCAGTTAGACCCCGTGATGATTATGTGTTGGCAAGGTACTCTGCCATGTTTGAGTCCATTAGAGAAAATACCGTTATGGTAACGTATGAGATAAAATCCCATATGTGGAAATGATCTGCACACTTACCCCCATTAAATTAAAAACCTTTTCTAATAGATTTCGGGGAAATGACCTGTGTAAAACAAGATGTACTAGATAGAATTGATATATTCAATAAATATTTCCATTTTGGTACAAAAACTGAGCGTAATATTCACTAGATGGCGCCTTACAATTTATGTGCGTCTATGTGAAGAAAAACATGAATGCCATTCGATATGCGAGAAACATAAATTACCGCGAAAATAGAACTCTGTCTCTGTGTAGGAATAACCGACCAATAATTGCAGGTTCCCATGTCTTTTCTTAATAACGCACATGTCTAGCCCTGACAGTATTTCATTTTAAGTGTGACTTTTTGTCCGAACCATACTCTTCCAAGATGGCGCCTATATTCGTCTATTTGAGAAAAAATGATTGCCGAGTGACATCCTGGACACAAAAAAATCACTGTGAAAATAAAACTCGGTCTCAGTTCAATAATAACAGACCTATAACTGTAGGTTCCTGTTAGAACTGGCTATTTCTGGTTGGCTAAGGCTGACGCCAAAGCCAGGCAGAAACCACCATTCTAGTCAGGGCAAGGGAGTCACACGCCAAGATAACCCCTGCTCACCCCCTGGTAGCTTGGCACGAGCAGTAAGGCTAAACTCGGAGGCAATGTGTAAAGCATTTGCGCCAGCACACAACAGCAACAACATACTAGGCACACCACAGAAGAGACTCCACACAAGGTTATTATAAAATAACTTTTGTATTGTAAAAACACATCAGATAGTATCACACAAAATACATGGTGCCAACTGCCACGGGCAATATTCACAAGTGATTATGTACACAAGACAGGGCCACATGGGCCACTGTCAGAATCAGAAATAGCACTTCTAGAATAAAGAATAATAAAGAATAAAAATCATAGTAGCACAAACTAGCAACTATGGCACACAACCAGTAACCACTGGTAACAGGAACCAGGACCTCACTAGGACCACCTGTACTAAAAAGAACAACCACCTAAGTATCACACAGCACCTAGGGGTATAAACAAGAACACATTACCCATGATGCATGAAACACATTCAGAGGAGCAATGTAGGAAAAACACATGATGCCTTAAAACATTCAGAGGTGTACGGACAACCACCTAAGTATCACACAGCGTTTAGGGGTCTAGGAAAGAACACATTACCCATGATGCATAAATATACATTCAGAGGAGTAGTAAAGGGAAACATATGATGCATAAACCTACACATTCAGCGGTGTTAGGAATAAGGCACATGATGAGTCACAAACACATTCAGCAGAGGTGCAGCGCAAGAAGACACATGACGCCTAAAACATTCAGAGGTGCAGCACAGGGAAAGAAAGACACATGATGCATAAAAACATTCAGAGGTGTAAGATCAAGATGCGTAATCATATTAAATGCATTAAATTTCCTAGCACCATATCACATTGCGCAAAACTCACATTAGGCAATTACCATCAAATAGATAAGCACATTGCACCTAAATAAAATCACATACCAGCCCCTATCTAATAAAAGGGACTAAAGAGCCCTGTGTCCAGAATGTCAGGGCGCGCTGCCATGCAGCGCCAGTCAGGGGTGCGCTACTGGCGCAAAACCAAAACGTTGCAGGTGCCCACTACTTGCTGGGCACCTGGGAACACTCACAAGGGCCTAAACGCTGCAGCTGGCACTAAGTGCTGCACAGCTGTGACTGGCCGGGCACCTCTGTGCCATCTCTGTCCCTCTCAGGGACTCAATCTCCACCTTGCGCCTAAACGGTGCAGCTGCCCACTAATTGCTGGGCAGCTGGAGACAAACTGCGACAGGGTCCTCACTGACCCTAGAACAGAACTGTGCCAACTGTTGGAGCCTCACAGGCTCTGAACTTTGCGCACGTTGGAGCCACACAGGCTCTGGGACATAATGGGGGCGAGGGAGCCATCTAGCTCCTTAAGGCAACATGCCCTTGAGCCTCTCAGGATCCTTAAAACAAATATGGCCCCCTTGGAGCTTCGTGGCTCTAATAACACACATATGCTGCCTCACGACGATGGAGCCCCTCACACGGGGACTCAACAAATACTGGCCATCGTGGGAGCCACGGGGCTCTGAAAAGAATTATGCCCCTCGTGGGAGCCTCGGGGCTCTGAGAAAGGCCATGGAGCCCCTCAGGGCTCGGAAACCAACAACAATGCCCCCGGGGCCCTCGTGGGCCAAACAAGAATGCGGTGGGGCGGCCCACTGCCATCCGGGGCCGCCCTGACTCAAGTGCCTCAAACCGGCACCGCACTGAGCTTCCCCCCTGGCCCAACAACACTCACCGGGCTCCTTCTGATGCAGGACGGGCGCCGGGATCCTCTCCAGTCCACCGGGGATCCTGGCCGTGCAGCGGAAGAGCGCCCAAACCTCGGAGCGCTCTTGGACATCACCGCCATCCTCCTTCCGTCCGCTTCTCCTTCCGCCCGCATTCCTCTTCCTGCTTCCATCCCGCGGGCCCCGCCCACAACGAGGCGGGCCGCGGACGCGGCGGACATTATGAAAAACGGCTCGGCTGCGGTGGCGATCCTCCTGGTGCCACATGAGGGGTGGGCACCCTCGAAATCCCATTAAATTGCAGTAGCGAGGTAGGCACTCGCAAAGGGGCCCCTGAACGGGAGAATACCCGTGATAATAAAAATAAAGTGCCCACGAAGCACTCAAGGCCACACAAAGGGCAGGAGCGCTTCCCACACGGGATAACCACAGCGCTTTGCCAGAAAGTTAAAAGTAAAGCGCTCCCAAGCGCTATAATAGCAAATCAAGCACTCCCAGGCGCTAGAGCACAAATAAAGGGCTCCCAAGACATCCAAAGTCCAGCAAAGTCCTTCAGGGATCCAGGACCTCAGCAGTCCAGGACATAAGGTGGAGCCCAGCAGCTCCCAGAACAGGAGAGTCCCTCAGATATCCAGGGGCTGGGCAGGGCCCAGGGATTCCCCTGGGCCCAAGCAGCAGCACGCCCCTGGTAGGATTCAAGTCAGCAAACAAGAACATTTTGGAAGGGGACACAGCCCCTTTTTATACTATAAAATCCTTTGTCTAAAGGGTGCAGACAGTGTGAGAACCAGCTAGAACTGGTTATAAGGAACTCCTTTCAGTGTGAGGGGCAGAGGCGACAGTCGCCCAGCAGGAGGTGGAGCCAGCATTGTGGCAGGCAGGCACAGCCCTCTTCACTCCCAGGTGCCATCTCCTCCCACTTCCCTGGCAGCAGATGCAGCCTTTCATCCACGGGCTGACTCAGACAACCTCCTGGGGCTCCCCAGCTCCTGTCACCCTCAAACCAGACAGTCAATCCACAAGCAGGCCCAGGCACTCCTGGACCAGACTCACCAGCCAATCACACGCCAGACACAAATTACACAAATATGCCAACTTCTAAAAGTGGCACTTCTACACTAGACACATTCATGCCGCATATACCATTACGCAGCATTCAATCTCACGAGTTTGCACATACCAAACTCGACCCTGCACTCCCCACACATCAGGAACTACCATGGGCATACATATTCCCCTATGGAAGTGCAGGTCACTCACCACACATACACAGAGAGCTCAAGCACTTTACACTGTACCACAGTGAAAAAGTGCGCAGAGGCCTAGAATCACCACCACCAGGTTCCAGAAACAGGCTAGGAAAAAGCAAAAAGTCTTGGGGTGAACCTGCCAAAAGGGCCGGGTCCAACAGTTCCCATGTTCTTTCCAAATAACGTATTTGTTCAGCTTTGATAATATTTCATTTCAAAAAGTGTTTTCGGTCCATACCATACCCTTCCAAGATGGCGCTCTAGTGTGCGCATACGGAACGTAACGATTAGCGTGTCTATCACTGTTTAAAAAATACTGTATTTGAGGCTAATAATACAAATTCACATGCTAGGTGTATTTAATGCACACGATATAGATATGACTATTACTTATGTACCGCAATTTGCTTTTTATATTGCAATAGCGGAACTTTTTCTTTTGTTGAAATAACTAACTATAATTGTAGACTTCGGAAAAATTACAATTTAATTTGTGAAAAATGTGGGAATAACTATTTAGCGTCCCCTAAACAATCATAAGTACATTATAGTTGTACTATTCCAAAATGGTGCTGGTACATGAACTAACAAATACATAGAATGAACCACTATTCAATTTAATTAGTGAATGCAGATTGTCAATTTATCAATTAACTAACGTATATAAGGATGACAGACTAGACAGTCTTCACACGCTACCTGACTTTGTCGAGGACCGTCGTCACCGTAATTCTACTACTCGGGTGAGTCCGTATGGCTAGACTGCGCTTTTTGCTGTTTATGGGGGCTTATGTCTGTGGTTGGAAGTGGTGGAGTATGATCGCCGCCTTTGCTTAGTCTTAAACTTTCATTACTGTGTCTTTGGGCTTATAATTTCGATCCTCATATTTGAACACCGTTTTTAGGAATTTAGTCCAATATGGCCGCCACTTTTTTTGAAATCGTATCGTTAAGTGGTATAGGTGTCGAAATATCAATATGTCTGCCATCGTGTTCCCTATTTATAGCAACTAACTTTTTATGTTGGTTTTATGCTATAAACCTTAGGATAGGGGTTGCTGCACATATTCATTGTTGTACCAGTGAGCCCATGACAATTTTCATTGGCTTTAAGATCTAAGAGTCGTTTTAGTGAATTAACAATCTTCACAATGATTTCTCACTTAATACACTTATTACTAAAGTATAAAACATTGGCCACGCAACACTGATTATTAAGCATCCCCAATTTCATTATGTTTGCCTAAAACTCTTCAGTTAGGGAAAGCGGATGAGTATAGATTTGACCTGACTTTATGCTGACGTATTATGACGTTACCTTTTTCCAAATGGTAGTTATAACGATCTAGGAATTTTTTTTAATTGAATGTGAAAAGTATTCATGTGATATGTTCTTGATATGGTCTAACCTGTACTAGAGAGAGATGTAAATATGTCTTATTTATAGGAAATTGTTTCTACTAAAAAGAAAAAAAACCTTTATCAATACTACTTGGATTACTACACTATGGGGAAGCGTGCGAATTGACTCGAATTGAGTAAGTGGCCTGTAACTAGCTTGATATAATTTATTAGACTCACTACAGGTCTCATGTGATTAATCTTGATCAATATGCTCACCATTCTATTACAGAATTACCCAATCCTAATACTTGAAGGAACTACCATACCAGATTTCTTTCTAGACTCTCCACAAGGCATGCGCTTTTATAGTAACCGCAGGGTCTATGTCAAGTGCTGATATATGGAGCTGTTCCTTCCTTCTCCAATATGTGTGAAAATCTCTTGATATGATCTGGGTCTTTCTGATGCAAACTTTGCAAATAATAAATAAATAAGTTGGAACAATGGGAAGAAAGATGACTTCTGTAAACAATATACAGATTTGGCCAAGAAAAAGAAGTTCATAATTGTTAAAGTCGATGTTTGGAAATTTTGGTTTAAAATGTATGTGTACACATTGTAAATAGTCTTTTTTATGTGTACTTTTGTAGCCCTGAAGAAGTCCCTGGATGGGACGAAACGCGTTGGCGGTTTCAAAAGTTTTTACGATGAAAAATAAAGGATGAATTGGAATACAACATCAACTTGTCTTTGAAAGAACTATGCATCTCTTGTTTATATAAATTGTCATATTGTGTATATAAAGTGTGCTGGGCTATCTAATGTGTTCACATTTGTGTAAAGCTGTTTTTATCAAGCTTCCTAAACCTCTGGGGGTATAGGGAATTGTGCCTCCAGCCCTTCGTTTGCACTGTTCTGTTCTTTTGCCACTGAAAAGGGAATTTAGCGGGCTCCAATGCTTTTGATTCCCATTCGTGTTTATTCAGAACTGTTGATATACCAGGAAAAGTGGGGAGAAGGTCAGCACCTCAAAACGTGGGATCTTCATTTCCCTGAGTTGTTGCTGGTTAGCATGTATAAAAACACACTAGAGGCAAAATGAGGTGAAAGTGTCTTTATTCCAACCCACTAAGTTACAAGGAATCCAAAGTGATGCAAATCTCTTCACCAAAATGGGACTGCTGCTTCCTGAACCATGACGTCCAGTGCCACCCCAACATTCCACACATGAGACACAGAGAGACGGGCTTGAGACACCCACGAGATGGAACTGAGAAGACACAAGACCTTTGAGGGGAAAAGGCCAGTAGAAACCGGTACAAACTCCTTGGAGAGGTGCAGGCCGGCTTTTGTCCAGGCCTGATACTTGAGCTAGTAGTAAGTGCCGTAGCACATTCTGTGAGAAGGATTCTAGACCACAGCAATTCACGCGTGGTCACATTACTAGATCTTTCAGCCACCTCTGTATCATATCCTCGTCCAAAGACATGTGGCCTTAGAGTGGTTTTCTTCTTTGTTGAGGCAAATCCACTCAGATGGTTCTTTTAGTTGAGAGATGAAAGAAATAAGATGGGGTGTTCTCCAGGACTCTTCCCAATACCCAGGTGCGTAGCTTCAACGGGGGTGTTTGGGGTATTACACCCCCTAAAAAATGCATTCTATGGTATATAGTAGTGTCCAGGTACCTTCAGTCTGGAATGTTGAGGTACCTGTTGGATTTGGCCCTGGATTTGTACATGCACACAGACAAAAACACACATACATACACTCTTTCTCTCTTATCTGTCTTAAAACGTGGTCAGTTTCGAAACCGTTTTGTTTTAAGTATCCCTAATAATCTGCACTCCTCTCTCTTTCCCCTGCCGCTTAAGCACCCCTCGTGACCTGCTTGTCCTGTGATGTATTTTTACATTACATGCCAGTGTCATTGTTGGGAAATCTGGAGCTCACCCCATCTTCCCCCCCAATCTTACAGACCAAGCTACACCCCTACCTTTTTATTTATTTATTTGGGTTTTGTAAAGCGCTGGCTAGACCCATAGGTATCCGAGCGCTTTACATACGGTTCCACAAAGTTACAAAACTACATCAGTTACTAGTTACATCAGTTAGAAAAACATTTCAAGAGCGTAAAGACAAGATAAAAGGGGCTTAGAAGGGAGAGGGGGTAGGGTAAAGGGGTCGGAGGGCAATAGGATGGAGAGACGAGGGAGAGTCTGCCCAAAGTCCGGCTGGGTAAGTGACGGCCGAGGGGGAAGTCCACAGCCCATCTCCTGTACAGCTATCAGGTAGCTCGACTGGGCATCGGCCAAATAACTATGTCTCAACGGAAGAACATTAAGAAGGGGACGGGAAAATTGAGCACAGAGGGGGAAAGGGAGTAGGGTAAAGGGGTGGGAAGGAGAATGCGAAGGCGAGACGAAGGAAAGTCTTCCCAAAATCCAGCTGGGTAGGTGACGGCCAAGAGGGCCATCTCCTCTATAGCTATCATCTAGCTCCACTGGGCATCGACCAAAAAACTAGGTCTAGCGCTAACATAAAGAAAAATCGTGTTACAAGTTACAAAAATAATCACATTAATTACAAAGAGATTACAAATACAATACAGGCGCTCTTAGAGACCATAAAAGACAAAATCCACAGAAAAAAGAGGAGGGAAAAAAAAGAAAGGCCAAGGAGAGCAGGAAGTCCACAGGAGGGAGTCAGCAGCGGAGAAAGAGCCGAGACATAAGTCCGAGATCATACATTTTGGACGCCAGATAAAGATGAGAATCAGGAAGGGACCAAAAGTCCAGAGTTCAGAGATGGACTCGTGGAGTTGGGAGGAGGTGGGGGAGGGAAGGAAACACAGCAGGGAGACGGAGAAAAAAAATGTCAGATGTCTGGCTGGGTAGGTGACGGCTGAGGGGGTGAACCAGAGGTAGACTCCTCCATAGCTGTATAGGACAGCTCCACCGGGCATCGGCCAAGGTAAATGTAAATGTAAATGTAAATGTACATGTATTTATATAGCGCAAATCGCCCACATCGCAGGCATCTATGCGCTTGCTTACGGAACCCGTCCTGGTATTCCCCTGTGAGATACCCCGGCAGGGTATCCCCAAGGTGAAAGCCAGGCATCCCGCCGCGAGGGGCCGTTGTGGAGATTAAGCAAGCTATTGCCCAGAGTCGCAGAGTGTGAACCCGTGAGTCGAGTAGGCACCGGAGTGAGAATTATCGAGTCCGTGGCATTAGGGGCGGGGAATTGAACCCTGGTCCAGGGCCGATCTCAGCTTCCAGGTCTGCCGCCTCTAACCCCTGAGCCACACTTCTCCACTTTGGTTGCTCGGGCTCCGCAGTAAGTAAAGAACAGTTATGGTATCCGCCAAGTAGGCCTCGTCATAGTTCCATTGAGAGCACCAGTCTCAGCGTTACTGGGCAGCACCGGCTGCAACGTCCTCCATCTCGCCCCCGGTCAAGAGTGGTGAGAGGAGAGGTGGAAGCAACTCCTTCACCTCTTCCTACCTTCACCCCCTTTTTAGGTCACAGCCTAATAGAATGCAGCTGTCTGCATTTACTAAAGACATCTTAGGGACTTTCAGAAAGTTGACCCAGGATTGCACTTCGCGCGTTGCTTGCCATTGGCTTTGACGTTTGTAACTCACATTTTCTGGCTTTCTATTTGATGGCTACACTCTACAGGTCCACTTACTCCCTCCCATTGCTGAAATCTCATTTAGCAGTATCCTTCTGAGAGCTCCCTATCTGTAAACCGGCCAGTAAATCTTGTTCTTACCTTGTCACATTTACTGTGCATTCAAAGACTGCGGTCAAATGTTAGCCTATGTATTCAAGGCCTGGCTGATGACGGCTGTAATGCCAGAAACCGGTCCCAGGGTGCTTGTTTCCGGTCCAGGGAAGACATGGCTTGGCAGTTCGGGGAGGACTGTTCCCATGAGGCACAGGGTCAGACTGATTTGCACAATGGCCATGACTGAACTGGGGTGGCAGAGTGGTGATGGATTGAACCCAGATCTGTGACTGCGGGTGAGTGTCTGAAAAGTTTCAGTCAGGGGCGGATTGGCACTGCGGGCATTTGGGCATCGGCCGAAGGGCCGGTGTTTCAGGGCCCTCCGTGGGCCGTTTTTTTTCTCCCCTTTCCCAGTCCACAGAGAGTTCTCTCTGCTGTCTGCTCTCTGTCGACTGGGAAAGGGGAGAAAAAAACGGCCCACAGAGGGCACGGAGACAGAGACAGAAATTAAATCGCTTCACTGTGCGGCCATACAGCGATTATCAGCTGTGGCCTCTACTGCATCCCCTGCCCTGCAAAGCCATCACGCTGAGCATAGCTCTTCAAACTGTGGGGCGCGCCCCCCTGGGGGGGCGCCGCATCCCTTCAGGGGGGGCGCGCACTTCACCCCACACTGTTGTTTCCAGGCGCGAGACATGCCTCTCAGCCCAGGCTGCTGCAACTGCTGGGGGCTTGCTCAGCTGAGAGTGTCCAGAGTCACAGGTCTTTAAAGGCCAGAGGCAAGACGATTTCGGAGGGGTTAGGGGGCTAATTCTAATGGAGATGCAGGGGCTCTAAGAAGGGGTGGAAAACAACAAAGCCTCATTAACGCTTAAATGGTCTTTTAAAGACCTGTGAAGTACTAGGGTGCACAGCTCCAAAACTGTCTGTGTCTGTGCCCAAGCTGTCTCAGCCCGGGCTGACACACACAACAGGTGGGGGTGGGGCGGGGGCAGGCATGCTGAAGCCTTTTGAGCCCATGGGCGTTGTGCGCCTGTTAAAAACCATAGGGCTTATTTACAAGCCCCTTCCGCCACTTTTGCATCACTTTTAACATAGAAAAGTGACGCAAAAGTGGTGCAAGGGACTTGTAAATCTGCCCCCATGTGCATATTTACATACCTTTGTAAAATGATTAAAGAGGCTGTTTGTTTTCTGGTTCCAGTAGCCCCTGTGCCCCCACTCTGCCTATTCCTTACATTTTACTTTTTACTGCCTTAATGTGAGAATGCATTTCATGAAAAGGAATATAAAGTAGGGTTACCAAAATAGAAATGCCAGCCATGTGCTGTTTAAAGAGTCTTGAAAGGCACTGTCTTCACACAAAATAGGGTTATATATAAAATAGTATGTATTCTTTTGTATTGTGAAGTTTCAAATCTTTGTTCCCTTTAATTAGCAGTCATAGATCATTCAGGCAGCCTTAGAACACAATTAAAAATACTTTCTATGTATTTTTGCTGTTCCAAGTGTGCACCAATCAGTGCTGAAAATAGGCCTTAGGGGACTGCTTACTTTTGGACCTTCTGGGACATCAAAATAATGAGCTGGCAACCCTAATCGCAAGACTGGAAGTTTATTGCAGGATGAGCATAATATTTATTTCCCCCACCCTCGATCCCTGGACCTTGCCATAAAAGCATTAGTTTAACTTATATCTGAAACCCTATGCCAAGCCTCAGTAACATGCTGAGTAACTTCAACTGTGTCTGGGAATGCACCCTGCATTCAGACAACTCACTCCTCATTGTCATCCTTCACTTTCACACTCACCCTGCACTCACAGGGATCACAATGTACTCACACTGATCACTATGCACTGAACCCACTCTTTCACCCTGTACTCACAGTGACCACACTGCACTTATGCCACTCACCATGAACTTACACCGTTCTCCCTCTACTTACCCTGTGGTCACATGAGCACACCGCACACTCTGCACTCACAGTGATCACTCTGCACTCACAATACTCTTGCGCTGTTTACCCTGTACCTCACCCTGCAGTCACACGAGTTCACCCTGTACCTCACCCTGCGGTCACACGAGCACACTACTCACACTGCTCATGCAACACTTCACTCACCTGTCCCTCTCATGTGTGCGATCAGTGTTAGGGCCAGCCCTGGCTGGTAATCTTAGTCCCCCCCGCCCGAAGTTCTGTCTAGTTGTGCCCCAAGTTGCTTCCCACGTCGGAATACGTTTCACTGCAAGGAATTTACTACGGTTACATCCTTCCTGAAGGTTCCATTCTCTGGCAGGTAAAAGTGAAGAGCTTTTTGTATTATTTTTTTAAAGCCTCGCTCCTTTCCCCTTCGTCCCAATACTAGTGGTAACATTGGCTATTTCAAGGAGGAGTGGATTTGGCATTAATGCCATAGGTTCTGCCTTTGGTTCTGGGGACCCAGGTTTGAGTCACGGGTTCGGCTAAACATCGTGTGATCCAGGGAAAATCGCTTAATTTACCAGTGACTTACGAAAAATGAATTTGACCTTGATTAAAGTCGCTGGTGCTTGTTTAACATGTTCCAATCCCTAGAGCGGAGTCCAAAGTCAAATATAACAAAGAATGTGAAGTGTGCCTACCATCTATCCTCGCTTCTTTCGTAGACCAAATGTAAATGTTTTCTTGTGCAGCTATTTCTGAAGCTATGGAAGGCGTTCTTCTTTATAAGCCAACTATGCTAACAAATTGACTCTTGATGCTGCTGGAGAATAAAGATGTATATATCCTCTTGGACCACTTATATCACATGTGTATGATGTAAATGTCCCCTAGGCCTTCTTGGAAAACTGCGGCTGGCCTCCTCCTGACTTGGCAACACCTGGCCATACTCCACATAATCATGGATATTACGATTGTGTCAGAAAGCATGTTTTGTGGAACTTCTTTTTCTGATATCTTGTTTAGGCGCAAGGATGTGGCACAACAGCCGGAGCTGATGAATGTAGAGCTGGGAAACCAGGTTCAATCCTTGATGTCTGATCAACATCCTGTGATTCTGGGCAAATCACTTAATCTCCCTGTGCTTTAAAACATGAATGTGTGCTTGTGTGATGTAAAAGATGCTCCTGTAAAGCTCTCCGATATACTTAGGTCATGTTCGCCCTATATGAAAGTACAAAAAAAATATTGCGAAATGTTGTGACCACTCCCATTTCCAGGCACTGCTCAAAAGGATGGCAAAAGCAAGAATCCATCTATTTGGAGAAAAACAAGCACTCCCACCCCTGTTTAATGTGAAAAAGAAAGCAACAATGTAATTTTTTGTGCTAATTTTTTTCTTGGAGACTTTGCATTTTAACTTTAGAATAAGCACATGCACTACAAAAACTTCAGTTTACTAATCACTCTTACTTTATTTTATATTATTTGCCCGATACAACCTGGGCTCTGCAGGAGGGAGTGGCCATCAATGATGCAGAGTACCACCTTCCAGAACTTTTTTGTCAGGTGGTAGTGGCGGTGGGGGGGGCTCGACCTGTAAAAAGGTTTAAATGGGGGGGCTCGGCTGACTAAAGTGTGAAGACCTCTGACGCTGGGCCTCGCTGGGGGCCAGGTGTTGCTGAGGCCTTTTGAGCCATTTTCTCCTTGCCCCCCCTGGGGCCCACGCAGCCGGGGAAACAGTGTTAGTCTTAACACCTCGCCCACAGCCCCTCACATTCAGGGCGCAGTGGGCGAGGAAGAGTGGGTCTGGCTGTGGGGGCCAGGTGATGTTTTGAAAGCGCCCAATCTTCACCTTAGCCCCCCCTGGCTACTGTGGATGATCCAGCAGCTGTGTTTTGTGCTGATTAATTTACAAATTGCAGGGGCCTTACTACTGTTCATGTGCTCCTGAGCTGAAGGTCTGAGGAGGGCTGAGTATGTTAGTAATAGCAGGGGCTTCGCTGCTTTTCAGGTGCTCCTGTGCTGGAGGGCTCACATAATTTTGTGATGGAAAGGGCCTTGCTGGTTTTTTAGTTGATCAGCATGTAGGCCATTTTCACCTTGGCCTTGTGTCCTGTGCAAGAACAGTATCCTCCCACTTTCATTCCTTGTCTGTGCATAGGCATAGGTGGCCTAACGCCAGAGTTGCAGAGATGGGGATTCAAGTTTGAGTCCCAGCGTCTGCTCAACAACCTGTGATTCTGGGCAGATCACTTCCTCGCCCAGGCCCTTGAATAAAAAATCAGATCATGTGTACTGTAATTGGTACTCTTGAATAGAACTCAAATAGCCGTTGTCTTGGGCTGAATTTACACTGTATAAAACTGCCAAATGGTAAAACAACTGTAAAAAATAACCATTTGTTCATGCTTTATGATTCTTCAAAGGGACCATGACAATTAAAGAGGACACTTTATAAAAACATGTCCATATCAGTGAAAGGGTGAATGGATGAATGAAAGGGTGAATGGATGGATGATGAGAGAGAATGGGTGGATGGATGAGTGAAATGATGGATGGATTGATTAATTGATAAGTGAAAGAGTGAATGGATGAACAGATGTGTGAAAGGGTGGCCGTAAGGATGGATGAGTGAGTGAAAGGGAGGGTACATGGGCAAAAGATTGGATAGATGAGTGAAGGAGTGAAAGGATGGATGAGAGAAAAGATGGATGGATGATTGAAAGGATGGATGAGTGATAGGGTCAATGGATGGATGCGTAGAGTGGATGAGTAGATGGATAGTTGGGTGGATGGAAGGAAGGATGGATGGCTAAGTGAAAGGGTCGATGGAGAGAGAAAGGGAGGATGGATGACTGAAAAGGTGAATAGGTGGAAGGATGAGTGACTGGGTGTATGGATAAGAAAGTGAAAGGATGGCAGGATGGGTGTGAGGGAAAATGGCTACATGGATGAGTGAAGGGATGGATTGGGTGAAAGGGTGGATGGAGAGAAAAAGTGAGGATGGATGTATGGATGACTGAAAGAGTGAATGTGTGGAAGGATGAGTGACTGGGTGGATGGATGAGTAAGTGAAAGGGTGGCTGGATGGGTGAAAGGGTAAATGGATGGATGGGTGGAAGAGTGGATGAATGGGTGGATAATGGATGGATGAGTAAAAGGGTGGATGGAGGGATGGAAGAGTGAAATGATGGATGGAAGAATACATGATGGATAGGTTTGCAAATGGTTGAATATGTTTGGATCCGGATTAGCGGCATCTTATGTTTGCCACTTTACATCTCACAGTGACTATCCAAGCAGATCTCCCCGACCATTTCTCTCACCAAACATGCCTGCTCAGAACCATGAATTGTAAACAAAATATCAGACTGGACAACCCAGTGCTGTAACCATATATATAGATTATTATCATGTGAAATATCACAAAAAGACCTGCACAGTTGATCAAAGCTGCATGCATACTGAAAAACCGTAAAGTACAAGATTGGCTCAACCTGATATACACCTATTTTGACTAGTGCTTAAATGGTTGTCTATTTACTTACTTACATAATAATGCGCAACCTCCTCTGATGGGTCTGTAAAACTTACCTTTTGTCTAGAAGTTTTGTTCTGAATTTTGACCCTTTGTCCTGAATTTTTACACTCCCCATCCTGAATTTGCACCCCTGCCAGTTGGTCACCCTAGTCCTGATACTCCCATACAGAACTACAGAGTGTTCACCCTGCCTTTTCTATTTGGTTACTCTTCTAACCAGATGCACCACACTGCCAAGCTCTAACTCAAGAGGGGCCATCTAATCCCCTTGGCATCCCACTCTCCACAGGGCTGACCAAAGTAGGCTGAATAAAGCAGTACTCAAAGCTACATCGAGTGTGCCTCAATCGTCGTCCCACCGAATCCAGAAAATACTGCACTAGACTCAGTGCAGTAGGTCTTCCTCAAAGGTTTACTTGACTTGCCACATCCAGCACCCAGAAATGCAATGTGTTGCTAGCCGATCCCTTCCTCTGAAGCAAGAAGGAACCGGTAGGAACCATTTTGTTTACCATTTCTTTGCACAATTTACTGATTCATTTGTGTGCCAGTTAACAATGTAACTTTATTTTAAAGGCCTCATCCAAAATGCGCACAAGGGGCATATTTCTCTATATGCCAAAAATATTAATTAGTATGTTTTGGTTAGTTTTTGTTTGTAGTGTGTAGGTCTGACTGCACTCTATTTTAGGTCCTAGGCCAGAATGTGGCAATCTGTTTGTGTGTTGATTTCAGGACATGTCTAAGACTTTGTGTAATGTGATTTCTCAAAAGAGAGCTGTTTAGCCTCATTCTAAGCTAAGCCTTGTTCGAGGCCTAAGCAAAATTTGCAAACTTGGCACTTCTTTCTCTGTGCAGAAGAATTAACTTTTCTAGCATGTTCAGGTTAGAATTCCTTTTTGCAGATTTTCTATCATTTTCATGGTTAATTGAGTAATCCTCAGTCTCCTCATGGCCCAGACTTGAAGGCAGTAACAGATGTGAATAAAACTGTGTTTTTTGTATATAGACATCACTTGCTGGCTGTGAAATAAATTTATGACTAGATTGCACAGATACATTTTTTCAGCATTCTTTACACCCCAGACTGCCTTTTCCTCATTTGTGAATTCTTACTTTTGTTATTACATGTTCTGTTCCCAGAGATTCCAGTCTTACCCTTTCTCCTTGACTTTGTACTAGATTTCTGATTTATGTGATGATTAGCTGGTTGGGAAAGAGTATCTAACGACCTTGTGCAGGGCGTTAAGACTGCATGTAAGTATTCAGTTATCAGACCTGCAGTGCTCCTAGTCTTTACCATGTTACTTGCTCTGTAAGCTTTAAAAGGCTTAATTTACTAAATATTTCTGTACGAATTGAACCTCAAAGAGTAACCAAATAGTGTTTCATGAAAGGGCAAGCCCCTTGAATGTGGGCCACGCCCCTTAGCTGTAGGCCATGCCCATTAAATGTATGCCACGCCCCTTGAACGTGGGCCACTTTTTAGGGCTCGTCCCTTTTCTATTTCGCAGAAATAGAACAGGGGGAGCCCTTATGTCGCTGATCTGCTTCTTTCCCGAAAGGCTCTCTTCAGGCAGCTGATTGGCTGTCCTCAAGGAGGATTCCCAACAGTTCACGAGCTCGTGGACGAGCTTGCCCGATCCTTCCCCCTGCCAGCAGCATTTGGCACATCAAAAGCTTCGCTGCCCCGCCCCCCGCCGTCACTTATTCACGGCCGCAGGCCGTGCCTCCCTTCTACTTCCCCTGCTCTCTTCCCCCAGTGCTTGTTTGGTAAATGTTCCTCTTGCTCTGGTCCTGAGTTGTGTTTATGCTCTGTCTGCTATAAAGAACGCATGCACTCTGCGCTGCCTGTCATTAGAGATACTTGGAAACATGTCACCGCTCATTTCGGTAGATTGCCCTCGATTGAGCCAGCCAGCCAGTCCTGCTAAAATAGAGCTATGCGCTCTTTCTATCTGTTCTGGATCTTCCCAAACTCAGACTAGTGACCTTTGCTCTCCAACTAAAACGGATGTGCGTATATTGATCCCTTTACTCTTCAGCGATTACCCTGAATTGCCTTGCAGTCCGTTCTGCTCATAGCTTCTTTTGTGTGCAGATTTTATATAACGCGAACTCGACCCGCAGGTATTGGAGCGCTTCACATGAGCACCAGTTATGTTACACAAGGACACTTTCATTGTGTGGTAGGCGCAGGGAGATAAAGTGATTTGATCAGAATCACAGGATGCTGAGCCCACGCCGAGGCTCCAACTCGGTTCCCCAGCAGCATTTGGCACATGAAAGGCTTCGCTGCACCGCCCCCCGCCGTCACTTATTCACGGCCGCAGGCCTGCCCTCCTCTTGCTGTCTGTAGTTCCTTTCACCCCCGCAGTCGTCCTGCTGTCCGTGGTAACTCTCAATCATTGCTTCTGTTGCATATGTTTAAACTTGCTGTTATATCGGCCCTTGTGTAGCACAAGCAACGGATTACAAATGCTATAGGTGTCACATTTCCACAAGTTAACACTATTAGCATTGTAAATGACAAAGTTATTAATTTCCAAAATTTCAAAACAAAAACATAAATAATAAATTTGTCATTTATAATACTAATCCCTCAAACTTTACTAATGTGAGCCCTATTGCATTGCAAATGCTTGTTTCGTCAGTGCCCGGGCCAAATTGGGATCCCAATCCGACCCTGGTTTCAGTGCATCGCCCCTCATCTCCTTGTTTTGCTTTGTGCCTCCGCTGGAGCCTGCTGTTTATTTTGCTTTCGGCTGACTTCAAAGTTAGGACGTTTACAGTAAAGAGGACCGCAGATTACTTTCTCCATGGAGTCTGTTTGTTCCCCTTTTTTAGACACGCCTTTTGAGGTGGCTTTCTCGTTCCCCAGCTGCACAAACCTACAACCTTCACCACTCGATGTACCTCTTGAGTACCTTTTGGAAACTCCCGCAGGATAACTACAGAGGGTGAATCAGCATTTTTTTTTGGCAAGAGGTTCTTTTCCTGTTGATTTGCTTACTCTGCAAAAAACACGCTGCTTCTTCAGTAATGCACGTTTTCAGTGCTTTTCTGATATCTCAATATTTCAGTAGCACGCATGGCGGCACGGGTCTCTGTTTAAGTCCAACTTTTAGTGGTCTTGCCATTCATTAAAATAAATAAATGTGTCTTGTGACACACACACACACACACACACACACACACACACACACACACACACACACACACACACACAGTGATTTCCAGCATTCTCAAAAGTTTATTAGAAATAAATAAAACTAACTTTCTTGAGAAAAATGCAGTTCAGGACATAAAAATCCCCAAAAATCACAAGAAACCTGTCGGCTCATGAACTCGCCCGAATGCTGAAAGATGTGTAGTTTCTCACACATCACACAAGCTTTGTGCTTAGGGTGAGAATGGGGGGGAGGGGGGAGGGGGGTGGGGGGAGGTGCGGTGAAGATACGGGCATCTTGCCCGAGGTCACGCCCCTGCGATCGGTGGAGACAAGAACAAGTGATAACATGGACACCTGTCTGTCTAACTAACATCAAACAATCGCTCTGGCGCAAGGGTGTCCAACCTAAGTCCAGGAGAGCCTGGGTCCGTGACGGATCTGCAGGATATTAAGGTCAAAAAGGTGCTACAAGTGACTTGATTTATACACAATAAAAACTCAGTTGGGAGTCGTATTAGAAATATCACACTCCAGTGTACCAATAGGGTATCGCAAATGGAAAAAGTTAGACAAAATAGGAGTCAATCTTTGGAAGGAGAAGAATACACGGAGAAAGTTAAAAGTATGTTGTTCAAAAAAAGTTTTATATGGATTCAATAAAGTAAATTGCAATTCAAGATGTAGGGAGACAAAGTAAAAAGCAAAAAAGTAATGAACAGAGGTTTAAATAACATTAACACATCAGTTCAAAACTTAAACATCAACTCCAATAAATTAGAGCAAGACAACCAAAAAATTAATTGATAATGGTTCTGTGCTTGTGCACATGCAGCGTAGATGGAGATGATGTAAATGTCGACGTTTCGGTCTTATACTGCTGCCGTCATGAAGACCATCATCAGGACCACAAAATTCATTGCAGGTAAAAAGAACCCCCTGAAGATTCCCAGTTGTAAAGTTCCGTTGTTAATGGAAGATGTCCGAAAGCGGATCTAATAAGTCACGTGTGAGGTATCGGTGGTCATATAAATCCTACCAGTAAGAAGAAGAAGTCCAAGACATGGAGCCTAGGGGAAATTGATTTCCAGGAAAACGAAACGATATGTTCGATACGTAACGGATGTGCTGGTTTACATCACCGGAGGTCACCTTGAAAACCTGGCCTGGACAGCCCCGCCCCCCACTGGCATGGAATCCATTCTCACACACAAGATGGCGGAGAGTGGCTCTGCCTGCGACCTGGCCTCGTGCAGGAAGGAAGCCAGGGACACTTTCTATTAAATTGAACACAAACAAAGGCAACCTATAATGATTTCACATACAAGGCCACGCCCAGCGTTCTATGCAGCTTGCAGGCTGTGAGCACCACGAGGCCTGCACAGACGTGAAAAGGGGTCCACTTCTGATTCTGAGGCTCGCCTCTCTGGGTCTGTGAAGGGTCCACCCCCCGCCAGCCACGGTGCACGTGACAGCGCCTACACATACGGTGCTCGAATGCCAGCAGGGAGCACTTTACTCATCACTGACCCTGTCCCGGCCCACCCACCTTACTGAGACGAGCATCTATTGTGAAAAGCTCCTCGCCCCCCGGGAGGCTGACCTCATATGGCTCTCAGAAGGCATGGCTCGCTGACTCAGCCTTCCTCTCACCCCTGAAGCGCCCAGAAGCTGCTGATAGGCACTCTCGAGCACAGTTTCAATCCCACGTCTGCATGCTCGACCTTTGACGTCTTCAGGGCGCCCTCGCGCCTTCCACATACAGCCTAGGTCGTGGCGCCCATCACCAGAAGGGAGATCAGCTCTTAAGACTTCACATACATGTCTAGCAGGTCTATCATGAGTATGTTTGACCACATACGAGTATCCATGCAGAGCCTCCTGAGGGTTTGATGGCTTAGGGGACTAATGCGTCCACTGCCGGGGCCAGTGTTTGAACTGAGGGGCACAGGTTTAAATCTGGGCAGGTTCCCTCAGCCTTTCATCCTTCTGAGGTCGATAAAATGAGTACCATTGAGTTTGGTAACAATAAACACCCGTTATTCTGCACCAAAATACCCTTGGATGAACGTGCGCTTTACAAACACACTTGTTATGTTATTTAAGCAGAAGACACATTTATAAGCTGCACATAAAACAATGTTGCCTGTTGTCAGCGTAAAGCATCCTGTAGTAATTAACAGCACTACATAAATAGATGAAAAGGTTCTTTATTCTTAAGTTAAACACAAGGATGTCGTCAGCTGTCATCTGCGAGTGGCGCTGCTCTGTCAACATTCCAGAGCGAGCGCCTGTTGACACATGGGGTGTACCAAGTGCAGCTGTAAGGGAGGGGGAATTGGACACAAGGGTGAAGGGTCATGCCAAAGGGCAAGTTACAACACATCATCCTCCCTATAGAAACAGATAACAGAAGATGAGAACATATGCAGAGCAAGAAGGGAAACCTACAAGAGCTATCTCATTTGAAACTGTTTATGCCATTGGGGAGCGTACCTTGGCCTACCACTTCTCCTGTCCAGTCTTGTCTCCCCTCTGACGTCTCCACCCTCAGATCTAGTGGTGTGTGACCTGGAAACTTCCCTTCCTGCTGGCACTACCCTGTCCTGGCTCCACATTCTTCCATCTTCCATGACTACGGAATTCTTGTTAAGTGTCTTGATCGTGCTGGGGGCATAGAATTTGTCTCCTCCTATTCTCAGTCTCTCCGGTTTCTTTACATAAACTCTTTGATCTTGCTGGAATCCTCTCTCCTTAGCTCCCCACTTCTTGTCATACCACTCTTTGTACTTGCGTTGATTGGCTTCAACTTTCCTCTTGATCTCCTGGGGGTCGGCTTCCACAATTTGACTTCTTCCCATCCAACTGGGTGTGAGTTTAGTGCCCGCTTTTCTTCCTCTCAGTAGCTCGAAAGGTGTGCATCCTGTGGTAGACTTAGGCGTGGTATGGTAGGCCCACAGCATGTCCCTTAACGCTTCTTCGATGTTCCGTCCCGCTTGTTTTGCCAGCTGTATGCACTCTTTCACCATGCGGTTTACTCTTTCCACCTTGCCGTTAGCTTTGGGGCAGTACAGTGGCTTGCGGACATGTGCAATGGAACAGTCCTTGAGGAACTCCTTCATTTCTTCAGATATAAGCTGTACGCCATTATCTGTCACCAGAGTCTCAGGCACTCCTTCTCTTGAGAACACCTCTCTCATGAACTCGATGATCGTTCGGGTGTTCACGTTGTGGACTACCTTGTAGGTCACCCAGCTAGAATAGTAGTCCACCATGACTATAAGGTACCAGTCTTGAGGCCCCCTACCATGTATCGGCCCGGTTATGTCCAAGCCAAGCTTGTTCCACGGAGCTTCAGGTACCTCCACAGGTGACAAGGGTGCTCTTCTCACGGTCTTGGACTTGTCGCTCAAGCTGCACGCGTAGCAATCACGCACTTTGTCCTCCATCTCACTGTCCATCGTTGGGAACCAGTAGTCCGTACGAAGTCTAGCCTTGCTCAGGCTTCTTCCCAAGTGACCTTCGTGTGCTAGCTCCACTATTTGGTTTCTCAATGCTTCTGGAGGGACCAGTTTCCCGGATTTCAATATTAAATCACCCTCCACTGATAGATCCTCTCTCACGTTCCTATATGGCTGGATCTCTGTCTCCATGTCTTTACACTTCTTCGGCCATCCCGTGAGTATATACTTCCTTACTTTCTTCAGTGTCTCATCCTGACCCATTTGAATTTCCCATGTATCCTTTTCTATGGCTGCTAGGCGCAACTCCAGAATTGGGTCACCTCTCATCTCCTCTTCCACCTCTTCCTCCGCCGGCGCTCTCGACAGGAAATCAGCTACCCTATTCTGCTGTCCAGGAATGTAAGACACTCTGAAATTGTAGGCTTGTAATCCGACTGCCCATTTGGCTATCCGTGGCGTCATGCTTTCCATATCTTTTTTTGTGAACAAAGAGACCAATGGTTTATGGTCAGTCTGCACTTCAAAAGGAGTTCCCCAGATGAAAAATTTGTAGTGGCAGACTGCCCAGTAGACCGCTAGTGCTTCTTTCTCTATAGTAGAGTAGTTTTTTTCTGATGCCGTGAGAGTCCTGGATGCAAAGGCCACCACCTTGATTTTGCTCCCTTCTCTTTGTGCTAGGGTGGCCCCTAACCCACGGTTGCTGGCATCCGTTGAGATGATGGTCTCTCCATTAGGGTCAAACTTCCCAATGAAAGGGGCTTCAATGATGGCCTTCTTGATGTCTTTCATTGCCATCTCTTGTTCCTTGCCCCAATTGAAAACACTGTCTTTTTTGATCAAGTCTCTTAGAGGCTGTGACACCATAGCAAAATCTTTAATGAACTTGGCCATGTATTCAGCAAGACCCAGAAATGACAGAATGTCCTCTTTAGACTTTGGAGTAGGAGCGTCTCTCACCGCCCTGATCAGATCACTCTTCGGCTTGATCCCTTCTTCCGAGAGGGTGTGTCCTAGGTAGTCTACAGCGCACACTCCTAACTTACATTTTGAAGGTTTAGTGGTGAATCCCACATCTCTCAATTTTCTCAATACCTCCTTTGCCATTTCGTTGTGCTCCGCTTCATTGCCCCCGTAGATTAGTATGTCATCTTGGAAGCAAAGGGTGTTCATGCAGTCCTTTAATACGTGTTGCATAACTCTTTGGAAGGCCGCAGACGCAGACGCCAAACCAAATGGCATGCGCAAGAACTTAAAGTTTCCAAACGGGGTTGTGAATGCAGTGAGCAGTTGAGAATCCGGGTGAAGCCTAATTTGATAATAGGCTGATGATAAGTCCAGCACACTGAAATACTTTGCTCCTTTAATCGTGCTCAACATTTCGCCTATTCTGGGAAGGGGATATCTGTCCACCAGGATGTTGGCGTTGAGGCCTCTCAGGTCCACACAGAGCCTAATAGTATTCCCTCCATCTTTTGCCGTGATAACAATCGGGGCCAACCAAGCAGAACTTTCTATTTCTTCGATAACTCCCTGACTAATCAGTCTCTGAAGTTCCTGCTCAAGTGGTTCTCTCATGCGCAAAGGTATGGATCTTGTCTTGTGCACTACAGGTTCTGCCCCCTCCTTGAGGATGATCTTGTGCATATAATTCTTAAACACCCCTAAATTGTCACTGAACACTTCTTTAAACTCTTCCGTAAGGTTTCCTGCTATGCCCAAGGGGTCAATTAACAACACTTGTTCTTTGTTATTTGGGTCTAAGGTGATACCTAACTGTTTCTGATGCTTCCAGCCCAGCAGTGTTGAGCCCCTGGAGGATACATACACCTTTCCCACCGTATGTCTATCCTTAAAGGAAATCCTCATCGTCACCATGCCCTCCAGTGGTATTCTCCCTTCATTGTACCCCTTGGGATTAATGTCAGGTTGCAACAATTTTACAGGGTGGTTAGCAAACTTTTCCTCAAAAACATTTTTATCCACCAGAGTGTAGGGGGAACAGGAATCAGCATACATACTAAATTTAACTCCATCTAGGAGAACATCACATTTTGGATACAAGATCACGTCATCTTCCTCATCCCCACTCACTTGAAAAACATATGATCTTTCCCCTTCCTCCCCTTGAGTGGTTTCTTCAATGACATTCACAGTTTTGCCTGGCGTTTTACACACTTTAGAGAAGTGTCCCCACCTGTTGCACTTCCTACACTGTACATTCCTAGCAGGACACTTCCAGTTACTTGCCAAATGGTTGGGACTACTGTAGGAGAGTAGGGTCTGCAATCCTATGATCACCCAGATTTTTTGCTTTTGTTTCACTGGTTTACGACTTTCTCTGGCTGTGGGCCTGCCAATCAGACCCACAGCCTGGCTGTTCTCTTTCTAAATTACCTCATGTACCCTAGGTGCATCTACCAATTGGTACTGGGCCACCTTATCAGACCCTGTAACTCAGGGCATAGGTGTACCCAGGGCTACCAGGGGCTGCAGCATGTATTATGCCACCCCTGGCTGGCCTCCTAAATTTGACACAACTGGCTGCATGACAGCTGGGGCAAAGTCGTGTAATCACCCTTTGCTGTAGGTGTAGTATACCTATACCTAACCCTAAAATGGACACACAGATTCCTATCAGTCACTCCTATGGCAGGCCTTGACAATCCTGAAGGCAGAGTGCTTGGAATCGTGTGAGATGGTGCTCTGGCATGAGCTGAGCCTGTCTGCAGCTGGCGGAATCAAGTCCTAATAGCTGTTCCATGATATCGCATACCATATACTCTTAAGTGCATTATAATCCTCGCGGTTAAATGCTATCTTTGGTATTGCTTTATCAAAACATGTCGAGTAAGGTGTCATACGAATTGGAATACTAACCCCTCGCCAATTCTGGCGACGGGGTTAGCATTCCACCCTTCTAGAGGGACACGACATGTATGTAACTGTGAACCCCGGTTAAAGTTAACTGAAGCCTCAGCTCCACAAAATGGACGCTGCCACCACAGACACGAGTCTGACCTCCTGCTGCTGGGAGTCCTTCCAGCGAGGGAGGCCTGGACAAAGGGTTTCCTGTCCGGGGCGGTGCTAGCACCGTCCCAGACATGGTTTTGTGTATCCTGGGTAGGCAGGGCTTTTCAGGAAGGTGACTGCTGAGTGGCACCCCGGTGCTCACTACGCATAGGCCAGTCAGAACCAGTTCCAGGGGCACACCAGCCCCTGGCATGGGGAAGTCCGGCAGGGGAGAGGGGTGTAACCACCCCCCTCCTGGTCCCACCCATAGGCAGGACCTAGTCACCGGGTCAGCCCCCTTTTTTAGTATAAAGATAGGAGCGGGCCCCCTGTTCAAATTAGATCATCTTTGGAATCAAGATACCACTTTCTTCGAAAGGACTTCACGATTTCTTCTTCAAGATTCTCCCTTGTGGCTAAGGAGTAGTCACCCTGCATCCGCAGGCACCATCCTAAAGAACACTGCGGTCTGCTGCAAGTCCTTCATCACGAATCCGACGACCCAGCTCGACGAGACCCGGCTTCCCTGGCACCTCTGACCTCTACTCACCTCTACAGCCAAGCTGGGAACCGTGAGTGCGACGAGACCTCGAGGGACCGACGATCGCCAAGACTGCACGACATCTTTACTGCAAGCCCACCGTGTCCTCCACTGGTGAGTGCTTTGGGGTCCGAGAAGCCCCGACCCTGCGCAGCTCCAGCACCCAAGGCCAGCCTCCCTGCATCTCCACGATCGGCGTGGGGCCCTTCTGCTGTTTGCTGTGCACCGCGTTGTTTGGCTACTAGCCGGCTGGCTTGTGGCCTTCTGAACGACGCCCGACGACAACTCTTCTGCTGGTCTGGTTGCTCCAGGCTGGCCCTTGCTTCCTTTTTCAAGAGAGGCACCCCGGACCCTCCTGGTCCACTCCAGACGCCATTTTAGGTCCACCGCGTGGGCTTGAATTTGCCAAGGCTTTGTTGCCCAATCCTGGGTCCAGCGACGCCGACAGCTTCTATCTTCGTGGGACAGCTCGATCCTCCATCCTGGTCGCCGACAACGCCTCCTGGTCCGTGAGATCTTCGAGTCAAGCGTCACCCACTTACCTTGTCGAGGTGGCTACCATCCGGTGCCCTCCTGGTGCCCACTGACTACTGGCTAGTAGTCTCGAACTTGGTCCCCTCTGCTTTCAGGTGTCATCCATCTTCGAGATCCAGGCTTGGATCCAACTGAACTTTCTTCACTGGTCACCGGCCAGCATCTTTTCTTCCGGCTCCTGGTCCGTCTACGAGGATTCCCGACGTCTTTTCAGACCTATGCAGCTGCAGCCCCTGGGCTAGGTAACTTCGGCATTTCGGTGCCCCAGCATAGCCTCACTATCCAAGGGTCAGAATCTATCTTCGTTTTCTCCCTACCAGGTCGGGTTCGCCCGAGAACACTAACTTTCTATTTCCTAGCTACCATAGACTTTTGTCCGCATCTCGCGTGAGAGTGCACACACTGCACCCGAGTCCCCTAGGCCTCCTAGTCGTAATCTAACGATTCCCTAGTCAAGTCCTAGCGATTCCAAAAGCTATTAGTACTGTACTTACCTGCTAGGAATTTCACATTCCACTTTTAGAGTATATGGTTTTCCGTGCCCCTCGGGCATTTGTATATACTGTGCTAACTTAAGTATTTTTGTAAGAGTTTTGGTTTGTGCTTAGTACCCTGTCCTCATAAAGAGTACAGGGCTGTTGTGATCTTTAATAAATAACTGTTTATTTTCATAACACTTGTGTGGTGTCCTTTCACTGGGTATTCAAGGGGTATATGTGTGGTAAACAGCTGGCTTAACACGCCCTCTCGAGTCTTTAGCCTTAGACTGCTCGTATCCATGCTACTAGGATAGCTGGTCTATAAGGTTGACTTACAACCAATCATCAATAAGGGTTGCTGGACTGATACATAGTGGGCACTAGAATAGTGACCACTGCATATCAGGCCACCTTCTCACATTGGTGAGCAGCGGTTGGGATTTGAGCTTGCTGTTGTTTTACCACACGTATCCTAAGAATATCTTGTTGAAAGATCACATAAGTACTGTTAGGTACATATAACTAAAGCTTAGAATACTCTGAGTTCTACTGAACCAGCTGTTGTAGCTCCTCAAGGCTTAGCACACCTTGGCTGCAACTCTAGCAAGGGATCAGTAGGTAACACATAGTGTAGGTAGGTGCATCACTTACACCACACTAGAATCAGCATGTCAGACAAAGGAGGAAACACTGAGTCTCCCCTTGTGTCAGTTGACCCTCCACAGGTCATACCTTCAAGATATGCTGTGCTTAGCTTCCAGGAGTTACGACAAGTATGTACCTCTAGGAAGATTAAGCAGGGGTCTAACCCCACAACTGCTTTTCTGATTGGTCTCTTAGAGACTCATGATGCAAGGAGGGCTGGTAACCCAGACCCTTCTACTTCAGAAGGCAACATGCCCTCCCTACAGGGTCCCTTTGATAGCCAAGACCATCCCCTTCAGGAAGCAGATGATGCTGATGATGAGGATGATGACTTGGAGTCTAGGGGTGAGGCAGACCAGGGACAGGTAGAAGTCGTTAGACTAACCCGGACCAACTTAAGCAGACATGAGAGGGACTCTAGGGGAGCCCTGGGGCCACTCTCAGGTCAGCTTAACATTGGGAATGGATGAGTTAGGTCTCTATCTAGAGGCTCTAACAGATCCCTTCATACCAATGGCTCTCAACGTTCCTCTCAAAGGGGAATGACATCTCCCCAGAGGAGAGTGTATGAGGCAAAGGAAAAGGCAGCCAATCTGAGGATTGAAAGGGAAGAACTTGCCCTGGCCAAAGAAAGGCTTGCCTTTGCTAGAGAGCAACAATTGAGTGGGGCAGTCCCCACTGGTGGCAGCATAGTACCTAGCAATAGGGAAAGGAGTTTTGATACAAAACACCTTGGTAAGATAGTGCCCCCCTTTAAACAAGGGGATGACATCCACAAATGGATTACTGCTTTGGAGAGGGCCTGCACTGTGCAAGGTGTTCCCCCAAGTCAGTGGGCAGCTATCTTGTGGCTCTCCTTTGAGGGTAAAGGAAGAGACAAGCTCCTCACCACAAGGGTAGAGGATGCTAATGATTACCAAGTCTTGAAGAATGCACTGGTTGAAGGGTTTGGCCTAACCACTGAGCAGTACAGGGTGCTGTTCAGGGATACCCAGAAAACTCAGTCTCAAGATTGGGCTGACTTTGTAGATTGTGCCACTAAGGCTTTTGAGGGCTGGTTGCTGGGCAGTAAGGTTACTGATTATAAAGGATTGTACAATTTGATGATGAGAGAACAAATTTTAAACAATTGTCAGAACCAGTTGTTGCATCAGCATCTTGTTGACTCAGATCTGACCTCTCCCCAAGAATTGGGAAAGAAGGCAGACAGATGGGTTAGAACAAGAGTTAAACAGAACCAGGGCCAGAATCAAGGTGGTCAGAAGAAAGCAGACCAGAAGGGTAAGGATTCTAAGGGGGAACAAAATGACCAGAAGTCTTCGACAGGTCCCCAACAACCCAAAGAGGGTGGGGGTCAGGCTCCCCAAAAGAAGAAAGAAGGCCAATCTAAAAGGTGGTGCCAATACTGCAAAAGTAAAACTCACTGGTTTAGTGAGTGCACCAAGAAAGGAGGAGGGCAGACTCCTGCCACTGCAGCCCCTAAGGCACCTGTGCCCCCTAGTACAGCCAGCAGTGGTAGTGCACCTCCCAAGGGTTTAGTAGGGTTAACCCTGGGTTCTGAGGGGAGTGACAACTTAGTTGGCACCCTTACTCAAGCTGTCCTTGTCAGTACAGGTTATATGGATATGTCCCCTGACATCAGTCCCAATACTTTGGGCAAATACAGACAGACACCTTTTATTAATGGAAAAATGGCTCAGGCCTATAGGGACACTTGTGCCAGTGTCACAATGGTGACACCTAGCTTTGTGGACCCTGGACAGATCATGCCAGGTACAGAATTCCTGGTGACCAATGCAAGCAATGTCACTACCAATCATAGTATGGCAATTGTAGCTTTCTCCTGGGGAGGGGTAACTGGCCAAAAGAAGGTTGTAGTTAGTTCAGACCTCCCAGTGGATTGTTTGTTGGGCAATGATTTGGAGTCATCACAATGGTCAGAAGTGGAGCAGAGGACTCATCTGGAAATGTTAGGTTTGCCAGCACATGTGTTTGCTGTGACCAGGTCACAGGCCAGAAGATGCCCCACTGAACAGGTGCTGGATCCTGGAACAATGGACCAGACACCTTCCAAGAAAAAGAGCAGTAGGGTTAAGGCTGTGCCTTCCCCCTTGCCCCAGGTTGTGGATCAAGTCTCAGAGGAGGCTGACCTACAGGAATTGAGGGAAACTGAGCCTAGAGAGTTTGAACTTGATCAAGTTGAATTCTTGGGTTCAGGGGGACCCTCAAGGGAAGACCTGGGGAAGGACCAGTTAGACTGCCCTTCTCTTGAACCCCTCAGACAGCAGGCTGCTGCTGAGGCTGCTGGGAACGCCACAGGTACCCACAAGGTATACTGGGAAGATGGACTCCTGTACACTGAGTCAAGAGACCCCAAGCCTGGCATGACCAGGAGGCTGGTTGTACCCTTGTCTCAGAGAGGTTTCCTACTTACCTTGGCCCATGAGATTCCCTTAGCAGGTCACTTAGGCCAGACAAAGACTTGGGACAGACTTGTCTCACACTTTCACTGGCCTCACATGAATGAGGATACCAAGGAGTTTTGTCGCTCCTGTGTCACTTGCCAAGCCAGTGGTAAGTCAGGTGGCACAACAAAGGCCCCCCTTATACCAATGCCTGTGGTGGGGGTGCCCTTTGAAAGAGTGGGGATTGACATTGTTGGTCCAATGGAACCCCAGACAGCATCAGGGCACAAGTTTATACTGGTGGTAGTGGATCATGCCACCAGGTATCCTGAAGCTATTCCACTTAGGACCACCACAGCACCTGTGGTGGCAAGGGCCCTAGTTGGAGTGTTCTCCAGAGTGGGCTTCCCTAAGGAGGTTGTCTCTGACAGAGGTGCAAACTTCATGTCAAGCTACTTAACTGCTATGTGGAAGGAGTGTGGTGTCAATTACAAATTCACTACACCCTATCACCCACAATGCAATGGGCTTGTTGAAAGGTTCAACAGGACCCTAAAAGGGATGATTCATGGACTACCTGAAACACTCAGGCGTAGATGGGATGTCCTGATGCCCTGCCTTCTGTTTGCTTACAGAGAGGTCCCACAAAAGGGGGTTGGCTACAGCCCTTTTGAACTTTTGTATGGGCATCCTGTGAGAGGCCCCTTGTGTTTGGTGAAGGAAGGATGGGAGAGACCTCTCAAAAAGCCTGCAACCAACATAATGGACTATGTACTTGGTCTCCGCTCCAGGATGGCTGAGTATATGGAGAAGGCATCTGAAAACCTTAAGGCCAGTCAAGAACTTCAAAAAGCTTGGCATGACCAAAAGGCTGTCCTGACTGTTTACCAGCCTGGACAGAAGGTGTGGGTGTTGGAGCCAGTGGCCCCAGCAGCACTCAAAGACAAATGGTCTGGGCCCCACACAATTCTTGAGCAAAAGGGAGAGGTCACCTACCTGGTGGACCTTGGAACTCCCAGGAGTCCCCACAGGGTACTCCATGTCAACAGGCTCAAAGCATATGTCGACAGGAAGGACATGAGCTTGCTCATGGCCATAGATGAGGGACAGGAGGGGGAGAGTGACCCTCTCCCAGACCTGCTCACTCAGAATCCTGATGATGGGTCAGTAGATGGTGTTGTCTTTTGTGGCAGCCTCTCTGAACATCAGCAGAAAGACTGTAAACAGGTTCTTCAGTCTTTCAGACGTATGTTCTCTCTGACACCCAGTCAGACCAATTGGTGCACCCATGAGGTTGACACTGGTGACAGCCTACCTGTCAAGAGTAAAATCTACAGGCAGCCTGATCATGTTAGAGACTGCATAAAAACTGAAGTGCAGAAAATGTTGGAGTTGGGAGTCATTGAACCCTCAGATAGCCCCTGGGCTAGTCCAGTAGTTCTAGTGCCAAAGCCTCACACCCAAGATGGTAAGAGAGAGATGAGGTTTTGCGTAGACTACAGGGGTCTCAATGCAGTCACTAAGACTGATGCCCACCCAATACCAAGGGCAGATGAACTTATAGATAGATTGGCTTCTGCCAACTACTTAAGTACATTTGACTTAACAGCTGGGTATTGGCAAATCAGGTTAGCTGAGGATGCCAAGCCCAAGACAGCATTTTCAACCCCTGGTGGGCATTATCAATTTGTGGTAATGCCCTTTGGTCTGAAAAATGCACCTGCCACCTTCCAAAGGTTGGTGAATCAAGTCCTTACTGGGCTGGATGACTTCTGTGCAGCATATCTAGATGATATTGCTGTCTTTAGCTCCACCTGGGAGGATCACCTGGTCCACCTGAGGAAAGTGTTAGAGGCTCTGCAAGCAGCAGGCCTCACTATCAAGGCCACCAAGTGCCAGATAGGGCAGACACAGGTTGTATACCTGGGCCACCTTGTAGGTGGAGGCCAGGTTCAGCCACTGGAGAGCAAAATACAGTCAATCAGGGACTGGGCTCCTCCAACCACCCAGACTCAGGTTCGAGCTTTCTTGGGCCTGACTGGATACTACAGAAAGTTTGTCAGGAACTATGGTTCCATTGTGACACCATTAAATGAACTGACAAGTAAGAAAATGCCAAAAAAGGTTCAGTGGACAGCAGGCTGTCAAAAAGCATTCGATGACCTAAAGCAGGCCATGTGCACAGCACCTATCCTTAAGAGTCCAGACTACTCCAAACCATTCATTGTCCAAACAGATGCTTCTGAGTTGGGTGTGGGAGCTGTTCTTTCTCAACTGAATTTTGATGGTCAGGATCAGCCCATTGCTTTTATAAGTAGAAGGCTGACCCCCAGAGAGAAGAATTGGTCAGCTATTGAGAGGGAGGCCTTTGCTGTGGTTTGGGCCCTGAAGAAGCTGAGGCCATACTTGTTTGGCACTCACTTCAAGATTCAGACCGACCATAAGCCCCTCTTGTGGCTAAATCAGATGAAGGGTGAAAACCCCAAACTGCTTAGGTGGTCCATTTCCCTACAGGGGATGGACTTTACAGTGGAACATAGACCTGGTACTGATCATGGCAATGCCGATGGGCTCTCCAGATATTTCCACTTAGAACAAGAAGACTCACCTGGTCAAGGTTAGCTTATTGTCCCAAAGTTTGGGGGGGGGGGTCATGTAGGAGAGTAGGGTCTGCAATCCTATGATCACCCAGATTTTTTGCTTTTGTTTCACTGGTTTACGACTTTCTCTGGCTGTGGGCCTGCCAATCAGACCCACAGCCTGGCTGTTCTCTTTCTAAATTACCTCATGTACCCTAGGTGCATCTACCAATTGGTACTGGGCCACCTTATCAGACCCTGTAACTCAGGGCATAGGTGTACCCAGGGCTACCAGGGGCTGCAGCATGTATTATGCCACCCCTGGCTGGCCTCCTAAATTTGACACAACTGGCTGCATGACAGCTGGGGCAAAGTCGTGTAATCACCCTTTGCTGTAGGTGTAGTATACCTATACCTAACCCTAAAATGGACACACAGATTCCTATCAGTCACTCCTATGGCAGGCCTTGACAATCCTGAAGGCAGAGTGCTTGGAATCATGTGAGATGGTGCTCTGGCATGAGCTGAGCCTGTCTGCAGCTTGCGGAATCAAGTCCTAATAGCTGTTCCATGATATCGCATACCATATACTCTTAAGTGCATTATAATCCTCGCGGTTAAATGCTATCTTTGGTATTGCTTTATCAAAACATGTCGAGTAAGGTGTCATACGAATTGGAATACTAACCCCTCGCCAATTCTGGCGACGGGGTTAGCATTCCACCCTTCTAGAGGGACACGACATGTATGTAACTGTGAACCCCGGTTAAAGTTAACTGAAGCCTCAGCTCCACAAAATGGACGCTGCCACCACAGACACGAGTCTGACCTCCTGCTGCTGGGAGTCCTTCCAGCGAGGGAGGCCTGGACAAAGGGTTTCCTGTCCGGGGCGGTGCTAGCACCGTCCCAGACATGGTTTTGTGTATCCTGGGTAGGCAGGGCTTTTCAGGAAGGTGACTGCTGAGTGGCACCCCGGTGCTCACTACGCATAGGCCAGTCAGAACCAGTTCCAGGGGCACACCAGCCCCTGGCCTGGGGAAGTCCGGCAGGGGAGAGGGGTGTAACCACCCCCCTCCTGGTCCCACCCATAGGCAGGACCTAGTCACCGGGTCAGCCCCCTTTTTTAGTATAAAGATAGGAGCGGGCCCCCTGTTCAAATTAGATCATCTTTGGAATCAAGATACCACTTTCTTCGAAAGGACTTCACGATTTCTTCTTCAAGATTCTCCCTTGTGGCTAAGGAGTAGTCACCCTGCATCCGCAGGCACCATCCTAAAGAACACTGCGGTCTGCTGCAAGTCCTTCATCACGAATCCGACGACCCAGCTCGACGAGACCCGGCTTCCCTGGCACCTCTGACCTCTACTCACCTCTACAGCCAAGCTGGGAACCGTGAGTGCGACGAGACCTCGAGGGACCGACGATCGCCAAGACTGCACGACATCTTTACTGCAAGCCCACCGTGTCCTCCACTGGTGAGTGCTTTGGGGTCCGAGAAGCCCCGACCCTGCGCAGCTCCAGCACCCAAGGCCAGCCTCCCTGCATCTCCACGATCGGCGTGGGGCCCTTCTGCTGTTTGCTGTGCACCGCGTTGTTTGGCTACTAGCCGGCTGGCTTGTGGCCTTCTGAACGACGCCCGACGACAACTCTTCTGCTGGTCTGGTTGCTCCAGGCTGGCCCTTGCTTCCTTTTTCAAGAGAGGCACCCCGGACCCTCCTGGTCCACTCCAGACGCCATTTTAGGTCCACCGCGTGGGCTTGAATTTGCCAAGGCTTTGTTGCCCAATCCTGGGTCCAGCGACGCCGACAGCTTCTATCTTCGTGGGACAGCTCGATCCTCCATCCTGGTCGCCGACAACGCCTCCTGGTCCGTGAGATCTTCGAGTCAAGCGTCACCCACTCACCTTGTCGAGGTGGCTACCATCCGGTGCCCTCCTGGTGCCCACTGACTACTGGCTAGTAGTCTCGAACTTGGTCCCCTCTGCTTTCAGGTGTCATCCATCTTCGAGATCCAGGCTTGGATCCAACTGAACTTTCTTCACTGGTCACCGGCCAGCATCTTTTCTTCCGGCTCCTGGTCCGTCTACGAGGATTCCCGACGTCTTTTCAGACCTATGCAGCTGCAGCCCCTGGGCTAGGTAACTTCGGCATTTCGGTGCCCCAGCATAGCCTCACTATCCAAGGGTCAGAATCTATCTTCGTTTTCTCCCTACCAGGTCGGGTTCGCCCGAGAACACTAACTTTCTATTTCCTAGCTACCATAGACTTTTGTCCGCATCTCGCGTGAGAGTGCACACACTGCACCCGAGTCCCCTAGGCCTCCTAGTCGTAATCTAACGATTCCCTAGTCAAGTCCTAGCGATTCCAAAAGCTATTAGTACTGTACTTACCTGCTAGGAATTTCACATTCCACTTTTAGAGTATATGGTTTTCCGTGCCCCTCGGGCATTTGTATATACTGTGCTAACTTAAGTATTTTTGTAAGAGTTTTGGTTTGTGCTTAGTACCCTGTCCTCATAAAGAGTACAGGGCTGTTGTGATCTTTAATAAATAACTGTTTATTTTCATAACACTTGTGTGGTGTCCTTTCACTGGGTATTCAAGGGGTATATGTGTGGTAAACAGCTGGCTTAACACGCCCTCTCGAGTCTTTAGCCTTAGACTGCTCGTATCCATGCTACTAGGATAGCTGGTCTATAAGGTTGACTTACAACCAATCATCAATAAGGGTTGCTGGACTGATACATAGTGGGCACTAGAATAGTGACCACTGCATATCAGGCCACCTTCTCACAACTACCACATTTGAAACACACAATGGGGCCTGACTTACTACGTACCCCTTCTTTGTTTTTGTCCCCTACTTTACAGACGGTTTCTCCCTCAGTACTAGACTTATTTTCGGTCCTCTCTTTACTTGTCCCCTCTGGTGATTTCATTTCCCTAATGCATCTTGCGGTATGTTCCAGACCCTTGGCTATGTTAATTGCTTCTTCTAGGTTAGGATTCTTGGTGAGTAACTCCTCCTGAGTCTTAGTGTCATTAGTGCACCGCACCAGTTGATCTCTGATCAATGAGTCAGTGAGTTGCCCAAATTCGCATGTGGCAGACAACCCTCTCAGTACCGCTATGTAATTGCTCACTTTTTCTTCCCTCTTCTGCACCCTCTTAAAAAACTTGTGCCTTTCCATTACCACATTTATCTTCTCCTTAAAATGAGCTCCCAGTTCCCTGAGTGTGCTTTCATATACATTGACACCTTCCTCCACTTCCTCTTGGTCGTCTTCCACTAACCTCCCTGTTATGTCTTCATAGATCTTTCTCCCATGAGTACCCAAGTTGTGGAGTAGTATGTGTTGCTTGCGTATATTGGTATAATTACTACCGCCTATGGCAATCAGATACGATTTGAAAATTCCTTCCCACCTCCTCCATGGAATGTCAGGTTCACCTAATTCATTTAGAAAGGGGGGAGGTAGACTCATGCCCGCCCCCGCCATTGCCATGCAGATGCTAAACTACCTGAAAAAGACCTTGCCTGCAGGGCAGAACAAAGAAATAGCTAAGATGCAGGAGAAACCTTTACTTTCAATATATATGGGGCGCTGCAACTATTCCCTGTGTGACCCCAATAATTATTAATATCACTCTTTCTTGATATCAACAAAAGTATATGAGAGAACAATATTTGAGGAAGTTGTGGTAGTCCCCTTTCTACTTCCACAAAATTCCACTCTACAGACCAATGGGGCTACTGGCCCCCTCCCACTGGCGGGACCTTCCTGTGGAGGTGACTTCCCCTCACACAATCTCCTCCAGTAACATCAGAAAAGCTCGTGGAATATCGAAGTGAAGAAAGGTGAGCTTCTCCTCAAAATATGTCCGTTGCTCTCTCTTGCACCAGCTCTGGGGCGAGAATTAAGTCAGTCAGTGCAGCACAATGTGAGACGATCTCGAGGCAAAGACGCCGCCTCACATCGTAGACCTGACGGAAAGTTTAGCTTTCACTTTCTGCTTCGCGCCACAATTACACTGATCCAGTGAAGCGCAGAACGCAGCGCGTCGCTTTGTTTACTGAATTCTTTTTCCCTCACGCCGCCTGCTGACAGTGAGCGGTTCCGCTCAGAAGCCGTTCAATCCTTCGCGCTCAGCCAACGCGCTTCACTGTGCCCGGAACGACACACGACTTTTCCCCAAGCGCGCTGATCACATAAGCCACACGTTGACTGGGTGAAAGGATGTCCCGGTGCCCGGCCCGACACCCGCTAATGGTTCCCACCACCCTTATGACATAGTGGGCTGAATCACAGGGGAATTGACGCTGTAAGGTTACGACCTCTTACTTGCAGTTCATTAGAGTCAGCTCCTTTCACGCTCGCGCTGCATTATTCTTTTGCTCCGACGCTTGACTCCGTTTTTTTTTTTTTTTTATCGTTTCACTTCAGACTCGCCTCATGAAAACGTCAACAATGTTTTCTTGACAGCAATGACTTCACCAGGGGGACGACATCCGCTGTCCCTGGCACAGCTTTCCTCGTCCTCGTCGCCAAAGAATGTAGTAATTAACAGCACTACATAAATAGATGAAAAGGTTCTTTATTCTTAAGTTAAACACAAGGATGTCGTCAGCTGTCATCTGCGAGTGGCGCTGCTCTGTCAACATTCCAGAGCGAGCGCCTGTTGACACATGGGGTGTACGAAGTGCAGCTGTAAGGGAGGGGGAATTGGACACAAGGGTGAAGGGCCATGCCAAAGGGCAAGTTACAACACATCCTCTATCCAAGGATTGAACAAACGAACTCTACGGCCAGCCTCCTCAGCAGGCATAATATTCCATATGCAGAGCCTTTCTGTGTAGAAGCGATAGCTTTAGCTGCCTGCGCTCTCCGGGGGCGAGACCCCTCTCCATGTGAAGGATTCTTACTCAGCCTCACCCACCGACGCCCGTTTCAGGAGATTGGGGCTAATTTTTCACCAACAGACCATGACCCAAAGCAAGAGAGAAAGACAGAAAGGGAAGAAAGGAGAGAGACAAGAAAACAAAGATGAATGCAGAAAAGGGGATAAAAAAAGAACTTGCAAGAATTTAGAAACAGAAATCTCTGAAGTTCTTATTGTTGGCGTGACTGTATCTAAACCACCCTCGCATTCTATATCTAAACCACCCTCGCATTCACTTGACCACTCAGAATCAGTCCCCAGAATGTTCTACAAAGACTGGACCAACATTTTCTAAGTGAGAGGTGTGAGCTTTACATCAAAATAAGTGTAAGCTGCACGGTATGTTTGGAAATCGTTTTAGATACTTCTGCACAAAACTGAAATATCCGGGTCATGGAGGAGCAAGCCGGATTATGCAAGGCAGTCCTTAGTTGAAAGGAAACGTGCCCAGTTATGGCATCTACCCACCACCCACGCTTCAACCTCATGTGCCAAGAATTAAAGACGAAGCATTAACTTTTGATGTAAAACAGGAGAAATAAAGAGATACCCATCGAATGGCTGAAATGAATAATGGGAAAGCAGAAACCTGGGATCAATCCTGGCTTCCCCGCTTAACCAAACTCTGTGATCCTAGGCAAATCTGTCTCTTGTGTTTGATTTAATAGGTTGTAATGTTGCTCCATGTATAATAAGAATCTAGGATGCGGGGAAAGGAGGAACCAAATAGGTTCACGGCCGGGAAGAGACGTGATGCAAGAAAGCCTCATGGTTCACCAACGATCTCAAAGACTCCAAGAAATCCTGCCGTGCCCTCGAGAAAGCCTGGCGCCATGACCAATCAGCGGAAAACATGACATCCCTCAAGAACGCCATCCGCAAACACCACCAGCTGATCCGCACCACCAAAAGATCATCTTTCATAGAACGGCTGGACAACAACACCCACAACAGCAAGGAACTCTTCAGCATCGTCAAAGAGCTCTCCAGCCCCAACGCCAGCAACAACAACATCACGGCCTCTGCAACTCCCTCGCCACGTTCTTCCACCGCAAGATCGCCAATATACACGACAGCTTCGGCGCTCAAACCACAGACCCTACAAGTCAAGTCAAGTCAAGTCAGAAATTTGTATAGCGCGCTACTCACCCAGAGGGTCTCAAGGCGCTTAAGGGAAAGGGGTTCGTTACTGATCGAATAACCAGGTCTTGAGTTGCTTCCTGAAGGAGAGGTGGTTCTGGGTAAGACGGAGGTGAGATGGGAGGGAATTCCAGGTCTTGGCCGCAAGGTAAGAGAAGGATCTTCCTCCCATGGTGGCTTTACGGATGCGTGGGATCACGGCGAGGGCTAGGTTGGACGAACGTAGTTGGCGGGTGGGGGTGTAAAAGGATAGGCGATTGTTGAGGTAGCTGGGTCCTAGGTTGTGGAGGGCCTTGTGTGCGTGAGTGAGGAGACCGAACGTGATTCTTTTGTGCTGACGGGGAGCCAGTGCAGGTCTCCCAGGTGTTCTGATATGTGGTTGTGTCGGGGTATGTCCAGGATGAGTCGGGCGGAGGCGTTCTGAATGCGTTGAAGTCTTTTCTGCAGTTTGGCTGTGGTTCCGGTGTAGAGGGTGTTTCAGTAGTCTAGTCGGCTGGTGACAAGTGCTTGGGTGACCATTTTCCTAGTTTCGGTGAGGATCCATCGGAAGATCTTTCGGAGCATGCGCAGGATGTTAAAACATGATGATGAGACGGCGTTGACTTGTTTGGTCATGGAGAGGGAGGAGTCTAGGATGAATCCTAAGTTGCGAGCATGGTCCGTTGGTTTGGGTACGCTGCCTAGAGCCGGGGGCCACCATGAGTCATCCCAGGCAGAGGGGGATGTTCCTAGGATGAGGGCTTCCGTCTTGTTCGAGTTCAGTTTTAGGCGGCTGTTCTTCATCCATTCGGCTACGTCTTTCATCCCTTCGTGTAGGTTGGTTTTGGCGGTGGTTGGGTCTTTGGTGAGGGAGAGGATCAGTTGAGTGTCGTCAGCGTAGGAGATGATGTTTAGGTTGTGTTGGCGTGCGATGGATGCGAGGGGGCTCATGTAGACATTGAAGAGGGTGGGGTTGAGCGAAGATCCTTGTGGTACGCCGCAGATGACTTCGGTGGCCTCTGATCTGAAAGGGGGGAGACGGACTCTTTGGGTTCTTCCGGCGAGGAACGAGATGATCCAGTCCAATGCCTTATCTTGTAATCCGACGTTCCTGAGGCGATGTACTAGGGTGCGGTGGCATACCGTGTCGAACGCTGCGGAAAGATCCAGGAGGATGAGGGCCACTGTTTCCCCGTTGTCGAGCAGTGTCCGGATGTCGTCTGTAGCTGCGATGAGGGCGGTCTCGGTGCTGTGGTTAGCTCGGAATCCGGATGATGGGGGGTCAAGGGAGCGGATAGACTCAAGGAAGGCGGCGAGCTGGCTGTTGACGGTCTTCTCAATGACTTTGGCGGGGAACGGGAGGAGCGAGATGGGGCGGTAGTTCTTAAGTTCAGTGGGGTCTGCTGTAGGATTCTTCAGGAGGGCGCTGAGCTCGGCATGCTTCCAGCTTTCCGGGAAGGTAGCGGTGTTGAAGGAGCAGTTGATGATATCTCGGAGTTGGGGTGCGATGACGGAGTCGGCCTTATTGAAGATGTGGTGGGGGCATGGGTCGGTTGGAGATCCGGAATGGATGGAGTTCATTATGCGTATGGTTTCTTCGGTGCTGATTGGGGTCCAGGCGCGGAGGGCGGTGGTAGGGGGCTTCAGTTCAAAGGTAGGGGGAGAGGACAGGTCGCTGAAGCTGTTATGTATGTCTGCGATCTTGCTGTGGAAGAACGAGGCTAGTGAGTCGCTTAAATCTTGAGAGTGAGTGATGTCGTTGCCGACGCTGGGATTGTTGAGCTCATTGACGATGCTGAAGAGTTCTTTGCTGTTGTGGGCGTTGTTGTCTAGTCGGTCTTTAAATGCTGACTTCTTAGTGGTGCGGATCAGCTGGTGGTGTTTGCGGGTGGCATTCTTGAAGGCGCCCCCCACCACCACCCTCTGCACCTGGACCCCCATCAGCACGGAAGATACCACCCACACGATGAACACCATCCACTCAGGCTCCCCAGCCGACCCCTGCCCACACCACATCTTCAATAAAGCGGACTCCATCATCGCACCCCAACTCCGGGACATCATTAACAGCTCCTTCACATCTGCCACTTTCCCGGAGAGCTGGAAGCACGCTCTCCTGAAGAAACCCACCGCAGACCCCACAGACTTCAAGAACTTCCGCCCCATCTCGCTCCTCCCCTTCCCCGCAAAAGTCATTGAGTTAACCGTCAACAAGCAGCTGACCGCTTTCCTCGAGACGAACGGCTCCCTCGACCCATCGCAGTCCCGATTCCGAGCGAACCAGAGCACCGAGACCGCCCTCATCGCAGCCGACGACATCAGGATCCTGCTGGACAACGGGGAAACTGCTGCCCTCATCCTCCTCGACCTATCGGCTGCTTTCGACACGGTCTGCCACCGCACCCTGACAACCCTCCTCCACCACGCCGTAATCCAAGGAAAGGCACTGGAATGGATCACCTCCTACCTCTCCGACAGAACCCAAAGAGTCTGTCTCCCACCCTTCCACGCAGCAGCCACCAAGATCATCTGCAGCGTACCCCAAGGCTATTTGCTCATCCCCACCCTCTTCAATGTCTACATGGGCCCCCTCGTAGCCATCACACGGAAGCACAACCTCAACATCATCTCCTACGCCGACGACACCCAACTGATCCTCTCCCTCACCAACAACCCCGCCACCGACAAAGCCAGCTTCCAGGAAGGCATGAAAGACGTCGCAGAATGGATGAAGGTCAGCCGTCTGAAACTGAACTCAGACAAGACGGAAGTCCTCATCCTCGGCCCATCCATCTCCGCCTGGGGCGACTCCTGGTGGCCCCCGGCTCTGGGCACCCCCCCAAGCCCATGGACCACGCACGCAACCTGGGATTTATCCTCGACTCCTCCCTCACGATGACCAGGCAAGTCAATGCTGTTACTTCTTCCTGCTTCAACACCCTCCGCATGCTCCGAAAGATCTTCTGTTGGATCCCCACCGGAACCAGAAAGACGGTCACCCAGGCGCTTGTCACCAGCCGACTGGACTACAGGAACACCATCTACGCTGGGACCACTGCCAAACTACAGAAACGACTTCAACGCATACAGAACGCATCTCCACGACTCATCCTGTACATCCCCCGACACAGCCACATCTCCGCCCACCTGAGACCTGCACTGGCTACCTGTCAGCAAGACGATCAAGTTCTGGCTCCTCACCCACGCACACAAGGCTCTCCACGACACAGGTCCCGAATACCTCAACAACCGCCTCACGTTGTACACACCTACCCGCCAGCTCCGATCCGCCAGCCGCGCCCTCGCCACCGTTCCACGAATCTGCAGAACCACCGCCGGAGGAAGATCCTTCTTCTACCTGGCAGCCAAGACATGGAACTCCCTTCCCATCCACCTACGGGTGACCCAGGACCATCTCTCCTTCAGGAAGCACCTCAAGACCTGGCTCTTCGAGCAATAGCGACCCCCCCCAGCGCCTTGAGACCCTCGCGGGTGAGTAGCGCGCTCTATAAATGTTCTTGATTGATTGATTGATTGATGAAAGTTTGACTACAAGGTCTACCTAACTTCTTACCCTCATTTAGCTCTAAATAGGACACTTCTAAAGAAATGCGAACATAGGGACCAAATGGGTTGGTAGGTATGGCATGTATGAATGTGGTGAAGTTTCACAATTGTAAGCACACAGATAGGATGTTAATGGGATCCTTGCAAGGTCCTGATGAAAGCCAACTATCCCGGTAAGGCATTGGTGTGAAGGCTGAAACATGTTGACCCAGGGTTACAGAGGATACTAATTTCTGTAGTGTATTCCCACCTATTTTTAACTCTGCCAGGGTGCCCCTTGAAAATAAAATTAGCCCTCTGGACACTCTAGACTATTTTAAATCAAGAATCCCACCCAATAAGCAAAGAGCTTCCTTGGCTACCAAGGTTGAACCCACCCAGATACACGAGGGGCCAGATGTACGACCATTTTATTTTGTGCCTCACAATATGCGACTAATTGTGAGTCGCAAATTGCGATGCGCAAAATAAAATGTACAACAGTGTGCTTAACACTTCTTGCGATTCCCAATGGGGTCGCAAATTGCGATACTCATTAATATTAACAAGCCTCTCGCAATTTGCGAGCCCATTGGGAATGACAGGCCCTTCCCGGGATGGTGGCCTGCTGGGCTCAGCAGACCACCATGTCTGGGACTGCTTTTAAATAAAGCAGTTTTTAAAAAAATGCAGCCCATTTTCCTTAAAGGAAAACGAGATGCATTAAAAAAAAAATTTGAATGAAACGTTTTCATTTTTATTTTTAAGGGCATGCAGTAGTTCCTGGGGCCACTGCCTGCCCTTAAAACATATTTTTGCATGCATTTGCAAAGGGAAAGGGGTCCCCTGGGGACCCCTTCCTGTTAGACCTGGCACCATTGGCGTGGGTCTCCCTTCCATTTTTTTGCTGTTACCTCATGTGCTTTTGCTGGTGTTAGCTGCTCAGAGCACTGTGCCACTGCCAATCAGTGCCACAGGGCAAGTGCTCCCTGTAGAAAATGTATATATTGATTGGATTCCATGATTGGCTTATTTGGTTTACTGTCAGACCCCAGTAAAGTGCACCAGGAGTGCCCAGGACTTGTAAATCCAAATGCTGCTAGTGGGCTTGCAGCACCGGTTGTGCCACCCACAGAAGCAGCCTTTGTAAAATGTGTCTAAGGTCTGCCATTGCAGAACCCTCGTGCAGTCTGGTACTGTCATGCTGACTGGACAAGTGCACCCACTTGCCAGTCCCTAAACCTTCCCTTGACTTCATATTAGTCACCCCTATGGTAGGCCCAAGGGCAGGGTGCATTGTAAGTAGAAGGTAGGACAAGCCCTGATTTGTGTGGCATGTCCTAATAGTGAATTACAGCCATTTTCGTGTTTCACTATTGCAAGGCTACCTGTTCTCCATAGGCCAGAATGGGCTGTTAGAATTGTTACATTCTATGATCCTAACGGACTCAGGGAACATGGTAGAAATTCGATTTTAGTATGCCTGAACTCAGAATAATAAGATACATCTTTTAGTAAAGTTTATTTTCATATTCTGTGTTTGCAAATACCACTTTTAGAAAGTTGGTATTTGCTTGCCTAACCTTTTCAACCCGCCTCTGCTAGGATCTGTATCTGCTGTCTGGTTTCTGTGAGTGACAGGGCTGGGGAATTCCAGGAGACAGGCTGGGGCAGTCAGGTGGTGAATAGGAAGATTACATCCAGATGGGTGGGAGGACTCTGAATAGGGCTGTGCTCTGCCACCTCCTGTGGAGCGTCTGATGTCTCTGCCCTGCACACTGAAAAGACAAGCCAGAGTCCTGTAAACAAAGTACTCCAGAACAGGACTGAACTGGGCAAAGGCCCCCTGCCCTGAAAGAACAAAAGAATTGTGGTATAAATATTGGGGCCCTGCTCCCAAGAAATCAGATCCTGCTGAACCAAGAAGAACCTCTGCCCGACGAGAAGGAACTGGGAAAGCTGTAAGGAGGAGTACTGTCCCTGACCTGGGGGATTGGCCTGCAGTGGTTGCCTTGCTACTGAAGGAGAGGAAAAAGACTGGAAAAGACTTTGCTCAACTTGTGCTTAAACGATCTCCAAGGGCTTGTGAGTAAGCTTGCCCCCTGAACGGAGTCCCAGGACCAGTGGACTCCACCAGCCTTGAGAGAAGCGCCGTTCTCCTCATAGCGCTGAAGCTGGGAGCCGTGTGCGCCTCGTAAGAAGCAACGCGTACACTGAGAAGCCCGTGCTGAGTAGTCCACCTCGAACAACGTGAACTGTAGCCCCAACGAGCCGTAGCTCGCAACATGAAGGAAAGACTCCGCTTCTGACTTCGCTTTTCCCTGTTCGCACCGCACTGTTCAACGTGCCCCCGGCCGCTGATGTGAAAGGCTGCGGCGCGTAGAGCGGCTGGGTACGTCTCGCACCATCGCAGCGTACTGTCCTCCTCGCACCGCGCTCCAAAGGATTACAAAGGCGCCCGCTCTCAAGGTACGGCACGTACGCTGCAACGAACTGCAACCGCACTGCACAAGGCACCGTCTCCTCAAGTAACGTGACTCTGGGCCCCTACGAGCTGTAGCTCACACCACAAAAGGACGACATCACCGCATGTATGCTTTGGCCTTCACAGCATCGTCCGTGTCGGAAACAACAATTCAAGGTACTGTGAGACTCCCACTACGTTTGTGTGCGCACCGGACCCGAGCGTTCGCTGCGCCTATTTGACCCTCTCTAAGCCCGTTTTCATTCCCGGGAGAACCGCACAGATAGTGCGAAGTGCACAGAACTTTTAACCACGCATATTTAAACAAGAACTCGTTTTGCTAACAAGTATTGTGGATTATCTCTGAAGTTATATGGTCTTTGGTGTTTTGTCCATGTGTGGTGTTGTCACTGAGTTACTGTATGTGTTCACAAATGCTTAGCCTGTAACTCCTCTGAGATAAGCCTTGTCTGCTCGCGCCACACTACCTAGAGGGTGAGCAGGGGTTATTTTAGAGGGTAATCCCCTTGTCCTGACTAGAGGAGAGGGTCCCTGCTTGTCACAAGTGCCTACCTGTGCCAACCAGAGACCCCCAAATCTAACACTTCCCATTTGCGGATGCGTTACCACCTACTTGAAGTAGGTTGTAATTGCGAGTGTTTTACGACCAAAACATTAGTACATGGTATTGAAACTCGCTATTTAGAAGGGAAGCCCATTCCAAATAATGAGTCGCTAAACCTATTTAGCGAGTCACAAATAAATTGTGACTCACTAAATAGGCTTTGTACATGGCCCATTATGTTTTTGCATGCATAAACGGGTTCGCACACCCGTTTGCGCATACAAAAATGGGTCGTAAATCTGGCCCTAGGTGTCTAGACAAGGACTCTGTGATGAAGCAGGTCACCTGGAATTCCAGTGGGTCAGAGCCCTTTTAATACCATAGGGTGATCCCCATGGGCTCGCATGGAGGGATAGGCAAGGCATGATCGGGGTCCACTCCTGTTGTTTTCCTATGGTTAGGTGTTTGGGAAGGTGAGCGAACCCTGTATCATTTCTCACTCCCTCCTTCTTGGAATATAGTAATAAGAATCTAGGCCACATATATAATACAGTAGACACTTGTCTTTCATGTGGCTTCTGCCTGCCAGCCACACTCTAACCTCTTGTGACAAGAATTATAGACAGAACATTGACCTTTGATGCGAAATAGGAGAAATAAAGGGATGCCTAATTAGTGGCCGAATTGCACGAAGTGGATACAAAAACCTTGAGTGCTGCCCATGACGTCGGCATTCCAGGAGAGGTCTGCGGTGATGATTGAGGGCTGTCGCCCCGGGGCACTGCTCTATCATGCAGAGGAACATCACCCTGTGCAACGCTGTCGGGTTTCCTGTGTGCGTTGTCACAAACCCCTGTAGTTAGGAGAGGGCTGTGGTGTAGTGAGAGAGCTGTCGTCCTGGAGCAGCGTGTAGCTTTGAAGGAGAAGCAAGCCGTAACCTGCGTAGGAAGAGCAACGATTCAGCTGCCCAGCAACTCAGGAGGACCCAAGACCTCAAAGAGATCATGGAACGTCTAAGACGTGAACTTACTAGCGGGGCTGAGCTGGAAACCCGCCTGACATAAATAGGGAATAGCCACGATCCTTTTACAGGGAAGTGGAACTCGAGAGCTGATGCAAGGAAAGCTGGTGTGCCTGCCTTTAGAATACAGTGGGCCATATGTATCAACACCCTCATTTGCGATTCTCAAATAGCGATTTTTTAGAAATCGCTATTTGAGAATTGCAAAAAGGGATGTATGTAAATAAAATCGCAATTTTTTAGCGATTTCTTAAGGAATACTTTCCCATTCATTTCTATGGGCCAGGAGGCCCATAGGAATGAATGGGAAGTTATTCTCAATTTGCGATTCGCAATTTGAGAATCGCAAATTGAAAATAATTTCAAGGGTGTAAGGGTGTCATAAGGACACCCTGATGCACCCCTGAAATGTACATGTGTGCGCATAAGGCGCACATACATCCCCTAAGAAATCAAGATATTTCTCCTTGTTATGCTAGACTCAAGTAAACTCACCAGTTTGGTGTAAACCTATGTGTCCCATTCTTTGTAAATATGGGTTTGGGTAAAAAAACATAGGTTGATGCACAAGAACGCCCACGCTTCTGATATAAGGTAATGCAGGTCAGGGCAATGCGCTGCTTTAAGTTCGTTTTTGTTTTACAAAGCTATACAAACGGGATTTGTGTGGCACTGTAAAATCCCAAAATAGATTTTGCGTCAGGGTTGCTCCAGAAAAATTACACAACCCTGACACAAAATCTGGGCCTCAACTTAAACATTTATCAATTTTTCATACGGTCACAAAAAAAGCAGCAAGAAGGAGAAAAAGTGATGGTAACTCTGGTCCACTTAATTGGTTGCAAAACCTGAATTTTAAAATATCTTAGGGTGTTAAGGCACCTGCTGCAGAGATCTGTGTGTTTCCAGTGAATCTGAGTGAATAATAATGGTAAGATAACTCTGGAGGTAAATGCACCTGCTGGAAAGATCTGTGTTTTGCCTAGCCCCACTTTTGGCTCAAAGTAGCATCGATGGGTAATGTGTCTGCTGCAAAGTGCATCATACAACATGCTGATGGCGGATTATATTTTATGTAGATGTAAATGTAAAGTATTTGTAGAGCGCACTGCTACCAAGCGGTTTCGTAGCACTATTACTCATACCGCTGTGGAACCCTTCCTGGCTTTCCCTGTGAAGTGTCCACTCCTGGGCACCCCTAGGGTGAAGCCAGGCATCCTAGCGCTGTTGGGCCCGTTGTGGAGATTAAGCAAGCTATTGCCCAGAGTTGCAGCGTGGGACCCATGATTGGAATAGGCACTGAGGCGAGAATATCAGGTCCGAGGAATTTTTGAGCCCGAGACCCGCCGAGGTGGGAATCAAACCCTGGTCCCGGGCCAGAGCTCTGCATCAAGGTCTGCCATTCTAACCATTGAGCCACACTTCTCCACATAGATAGGTAAGTGGTTTACTGCTTTTAACACGCAGAGCTTTGTGTTACTTACAGTTGCATTGTAATCCTTCTAATATAGCACAGTGAGCTATGACAGGCTTGTGCCTCCTACACCTTGTATCCCTCACTGTCCCATGTAACATATCCGGACATTGATTCACAAACTTATATAATTTATTGTATATGCAATGTGCTCGTGTGATGTAAAGCACTCTCACACCCTTTATTGGGATGAGTAGTACTGTAAAAGAAAAAATAGTGGTATGTAAATTGTTATTTAAACACCTCATCAGGGCTAGTAAGCGCTATATAAATGCTATTTATTCTTGTGTAAATACTGGGAAAGACCAACATATCTGACGTTCTTACAGTGCACGCATATCTGGTGAACAGGAACTGAACAAAGCCAAAAGCTGCCTCTGAAGTGTGTGTGAAGTGCTTACAAGGTGGGAGCCTTGGTTTCCCCTTCGCTGCATTTGCTTCTAGGTGTGGGGCTCCTGACTGCTGCCAGCCAGGAGCCTCCAACAGAAGGAGGCCTGATGACCCCTCAAACTCGCCCTTTGTTATGGGTCCAACAGGAGTCTGAAACAAGAAAGCCCCCTCCCTGTCGGCACCTTGCTGCCGACCGAAAGCCGGGAGCGGCCTGCACAGGTAAGAGCGGTGGGGCGGAGTTGGTTCTGGGGCCGGGGTCAGGGAAGTCAACACACGATCGGATAAGTTAAATTGAATAAAAAAATTATTAAAAGCACTTAAGTTGCATACTCGCCGCGTCACTGAGTGCAAGGTAAGTGTTTTTTTTTTTTTACCTTTAGTTTAACTTATCCCGTCGTATGTCTACTTCCTCGAACGCCACCCTGCCCCGTCCCCACCCCACACCACCCCTCTTACCTGTGTCGGCCGCCACTGCCAAAAGCAGACAACCTGCAGGCACTGCTTAATGTGTCCCGGTGTTTGAAAATTACACCCGGACGATTTCAGCATATTTTTCAATGGGGGCCAGCTTCTTGGCAGTGTGGACGGTGTCCATCCTGTGAAAATACTGGGTGGACTCCGTCCACCCACATGTACCCCTGAATTGTGTCCTGAATCCCACCCCTTGCGAGATCTATTGACTTTGCCAATGCTTTTTTAGCCATTGTGCTGCAGCACTGGCTTCAGCGCAGCATGCTTGAAAGTAAAAAAAATATATATATGACCTGGTCAACACTGGCTGTGTCAAGCAGCCTATTTTCTATACTTTCAGCCATGTTGCAGCATGGCTAAGAAACATTGGCAAAGAGAACAGATCTCACATAGGCGAGACCTATTGGCTTTGTCAATGCTTGTAAATCTTTATCTTCGACTGCAGACTGTCTTGTTAGGAAATAACAAGTTACTGCCTATTCGTTTGCTGCGGCGGCTGGTGCCATTTAAAAGTGGAGGGGACTGTATGTTCCTTTTGTGTCACTCCAAGAATGAGCGGAATGCATACTATTATCACCGCTCCCTGCGTTATTGAAATATGTGTAGGCTCTCTTTTCGGTCAATTCACATCTGAGAGAGGCGATAGTTTGTGTTACGTTCATTTTGTGAGTGACACAAAAGGAGCGCATGTTACACTTTCATTGTAGTGTATGAGAGCAGAGTTGGGATTGGCTTGAGCGGGGCAACCCAGCGCTCCACTGAAGATCAGAAACTTGTTGTCTCCGCCCCCCCCCCGGCTCCCTAACAGTGCGGGATCAGAGGCCTTTAAATTTTGTGCGCCCGATTGACTTCCCGAGCATTTGACATGCGCACTTTAATTTATGGAAGCCCTTTGATCAACTACGAGATCACAATATATACATTTGTGCACCTTCCATCTTTTCGTGAAAATATATGCATTGCGAGGGGGGACCACGCCTCCTCCTCCTGCAGGCTGCACAACTCCAACATTGCGACGCTGGCTGCTGCCGCTGGACATAAATGTTTTACTGTTGTTTTGCACAATGCACAGCATTGATCAGGCATTGTGTGGCACTGGTAAGTTATAAGTGGTGGGGCAATGCTCATGTGTCCCTACACATGAGCCGCCACTGTTTGTTTGCAGACAGTACACAATTAGTGTTGAATCTTAAAAGGAATCAATCCACCAAAGCCTTGGTTTTCAAGGTGCCGCGGAGTCGATCAACGCTTGGATGGGGAGATGCTTTCTAAAGCTGAGCCTGGTAATATCTGAGAAATTACCACTTTTTTTTAAACTCAATCTGTGTGATTGAATATATTGTGGTTTGCCTCTGTCGGTGCTTGCCTCCCCCTCTTCATGTGGTAAGGAATTCAGGGGCCCTTGAATTTAAACTTTGATCAGCACATTGGTGGTGAAAATCTGGAAGCTTATTTAAAAGCGCCTTGCGCCACTTTTGCGTCATTTCTAACATGGGAAAAGTGACGTACGGGAGGCGCAAGGGGCTTGTAAATAAACCCCCTGATTATTTAGTCTTCGGACTCTGAAAGGAGCCCTCGCCTTTCTCCTCTTGCCTCACTGGATTGCTATTGCTAAAGCCTTGGCTTGATTTTTGCAATTCAATTTATTTAAGGCTCCCGAAGCAAACAAACCCAATCTGTGAGATTAGTTTTTAATCTGAACAAATTTGAAACCATTACTACTGACCTATGGCGACGTGGCATGAAGTGTAAAGCTGCATATACGGTTTATCGGATATATAACAAGGTAACTGAAAAAGTTGTCAACTATGTCATCTCATTCTATAAGATCTCAAAATCAGTCCTCACTGGTAGGTGCAACGTACAGGACAAACAAATGAGGGCAAAGATTTTAGAGCTTCTAGAGTACTGGACGGCAATCCATGGAAAAGTGTTCACCTGGAGTCGCAATCCGAGCTGTCCTGTGCTTATAGACAATGCCCAAAGCTAACCTGGAGCAAGCCAGTGAAGAAAACAAGCCTGCCTTGCTCATAGGTGATTCAGGGAGGGGTAGTGAGGATTCTGCTCCAATAAAACATTTCAAGATAAATTTCACTTAAATTTATTTAAAAAAAACCAAAGGCTCAGAAATAGCCCTCTAAAAGAGCTCCCATGGAATATTCCAATCCGTGAATGATCTGGTTTGATGGACGTGCGAACAGGCGGCTAGTGCTTCAGATTTAACTTCAGAATGTTGAATCGTGGCATCGACGTCTTGAGAGTGGTCAAGCTGACCACTAAATAGAAAGGTTCCCCGCTGATGAAGCCTAAGCCATTAACATTCTGCTGAATGCTAACAGCGTAGGTATCTTATTTAAACTCTCTGAGTTGCAGGAACACTGAGGATGGTCTTCAGGACTGGGGCAGATGGTGCAGACAGAGGAGTGACTGTGAGAACGAGGCTTTCCCCAGGTGGCATCTGAGGCCTACAAAGTAGAGATAAGCAGCAGGCAGATACAGCTCAGGATTCTGATGACAGAACTGAGGTCGATGAGGCGAAACAAAGGAGGCTCTGGACTCAAGAATTATAGGGTAGAGCCAGGAGAGCTGCTGATAGGGACCACAGAGAAGATGGAGCAGAAGAGAGGCAGGAGGTGATGACCAGGAAGAGAGACCTGGGGCTGAAGCAGCTGCTGCTGAGCAGAGGCGGTCGGCATGTCTGACAAGCCACAGGTGACTCCAGGCTCAGTGTGGACATTATCTCTCTGACAGCAGTCTTGCCCAGGTCTGGCTTTGAGCTAACAGGATCCTCAAGCGCAGAGAGTGCTGAGAAGCAGGAGGCATAGGGACCTGCGGCTAAACGACAGAAGGAACTGCGCCTACCGACAAAGGACATTTGCCTGCACTAGAAGGATGGTCACAGGAGGAGGAGACACAATCTTCGCTAGGGCCATGATTCCATAGGAAAAGCATTATTTGTTTCCCTTATAACTTTGGCATTGTTGGACGAATCTTCACAAAACTTTCCCCAAAAAAGTTCACCCACCTCAGCACTTTCATTGAAAGCTGAAGGGTGATCCCTCAAGCAGGGGCTGAGAAAAAGGGAGGGGGCGGCCCAAAACATGGATTCCTCGTGCAATTATCCATAGGAAAATTAAACACAGCTACAACCAAAACGGCTGCACAGAATGAATCCATATTTGGCAGAAAGCTCGATCCCAGAAAGTATGTTTTTTGATTTGGTGTAAATCTGTTTAAGTAGTTTTTGAGTAATTAAGGTTTAAATGTATGTATATTTTGCACCAAGGAGGATACGTAGATTTAATTGATGGAAAGATTAGATCAACAAAGATGTGCGGCAGCCATTTTTTATGACTCAGGGGCGCAATCCCCAGTCCTCTAAAACGATTTAAAAAATCATATGGGGGGCAGGGTAGGGATACACTATTCCCCTAGGCCTGCTGGGGAGGGTCCCTGGGGGGGGGGGGGGGGTCAATTTTTTTATTTTTTGTATAGCAGATATGCAAAGGATCCGCAAATTTGCTGTAAAAGACTCCCCCCCTTTACTATTGAATGTCCAAGGCCCGTGGAGGGGGGGGCGGGGGCCGTCAGCACAAGTAATTTTATGGGACAGGGGGGCCTGCAGCCTTCCTTCCCAAGCCATATTAAGGCCCCGGGGAACTCACGCCCTGGGGCCACTTTTACTTTGATAGGCAGGGGGTGTGTGGCCCCCCTCCTGAGCCTTTCTTAGGCCCGGGGATCAGCGCCTATTTTGATGGGAAGGGAGCATGTTCAGAAGATGAAAACAGCGTGTATGGAGGTGTAATAGTAATAATTACGGGGAAATCTTGCCTCAATTGTAAGTGCGTGTTATAACCGTAACTGAAAATTTGTAACGTTTGTGTAGTATCATGATTTAGTTTATGCAAAAAATAAATAAGGTTTCCCTAACTATAACTAACCTTTAACCTTTGTTTTTTCCATAGAATTTAAATGGTTTTTATTGTTTAATACAAAACGTGTTTAAAATCGTAGTGTCGACTGTCATTCGACTGAGTGTTATGACGTGGGGTCTAGTGACGCAGAGTGGAGTGTGGTAGAGTGGAATAGAGTGGAGTGGCGTAGCATACAGTGGAGTAACGTACAGTGGAATGCCGTGGAGTGAAGTGGGGTCTAGTGACGCAGAGTGGAGTGTGGTAGATTGGAATAGAGTGGAGTGGCGTAGCATACAGTAGAGTAACGTACAGTGGAATGCCGTGGAGTGGAGTGGGGTCTAGTGACGCAGAGTGGAGTGTGGTAGAGTGGACTAGAGTGGAGTGGCGTAGCATACAGTGGAGTAACGTACAGTGGAATGCCGTGGAGTGAAGTGGGGTCTAGTGACTCAGAGTGGAGTGTGGTAGATTGGAATAGAGTGGAGTGGCGTAGCATACAGTGGAGTAACGTACAGTGGAATCCCGTGGAGTGGAGTGGGGTCTAGTGTCGCAGAGTGGAGTGTGGTAGAGTGGAATAGAGTGGAGTGGCGTAGCATACAGTGGAGTAACGTACAGTGGAATGCCGTGGAGTGGGGTCTAGTGACGCAGAGTGGAGTGTGGTAGAGTGGAATAGAGTGGAGTGGCGTAGCATACAGTGGAGTAACGTACAGTGGAATGCCGTGGAGTGAAGTGGGGTCTAGTGACTCAGAGTGGAGTGTGGTAGATTGGAATAGAGTGGAGTGGCGTAGCATACAGTGGAGTAACGTACAGTGGAATCCCGTGGAGTGGAGTGGGGTCTAGTGTCGCAGAGTGGAGTGTGGTAGAGTGGAATAGAGTGGAGTGGCGTAGCATACAGTGGAGTAACGTACAGTGGAATGCCGTGGAGTGGGGTCTAGTGACGCAGAGTGGAGTGTGGTAGAGTGGAATAGAGTGGAGTGGCGTAGCATACAGTGGAGTAACGTACAGTGGAATCCCGTGGAGTGAAGTGGGGTCTAGTGACGCAGAGTGGAGTGTGGTAGAGTGGAATAGAGTGGAGTGGCGTAGCATACAGTGGAGTAACGTAGAGTGGAATCCCGTGGAGTGGAGTGTGGTAGATTGGAATAGAGTGGAGTGGCGTAGCATACAGTGGAGTAACGTACAGTGGAATGCCGTGGAGTGGAGTGGGATCTTGTGTCGCAGAGTGGAGTGTGGTAGAGTGGAATAGAGTGGAGTGGCGTAGCATACAGTGGAGTAACGTACAGTGGAATGCCGTGGAGTGGAGTGGGGTCTAGTGACGCAGAGTGGAGTGTGGTAGAGTGGAATAGAGTGGAGTGGCGTAGCATACAGTGGAGTAACGTACAGTGGAATGCCGTGGAGTGAAGTGGGGTCTAGTGACGCAGAGTGGAGTGTGGTAGATTGGAATAGAGTGGAGTGGCGTAGCATACAGTGGAGTAACGTACAGTGGAATGCCGTGGAGTGGAGTGGGATCTTGTGTCGCAGAGTGGAGTGTGGTAGAGTGGAATAGAGTGGAGTGGCGTAGCATACAGTGGAGTAACGTACAGTGGAATGCCGTGGAGTGGAGTGGGGTCTAGTGACGCAGAGTGGAGTGTGGTAGAGTGGAATAGAGTGGAGTGGCGTAGCATACAGTGGAGTAACGTACAGTGGAATGCCGTGGAGTGGAGTGGGGTCTAGTGACGCAGAGTGGAGTGTGGTAGAGTGGAATAGAGTGGAGTGGCGTAGCATACAGTGGAGTAACGTACAGTGGAATGCCGTGGAGTGGAGTGGGATCTTGTGACGCAGAGTGGAGTGTGGTAGAGTGGAATAGAGTGGAGTGGCGTAGCATACAGTGGAGTAACGTACAGTGGAATGCCGTGGAGTGAAGTGGGGTCTAGTGACGCAGAGTGGAGTGTGGTAGATTGGAATAGAGTGGAGTGGCGTAGCATACAGTGGAGTAACGTACAGTGGAATGCCGTGGAGTGGAGTGGGATCTTGTGTCGCAGAGTGGAGTGTGGTAGAGTGGAATAGAGTGGAGTGGCGTAGCATACAGTGGAGTAACGTACAGTGGAATGCCGTGGAGTGGAGTGGGGTCTAGTGACGCAGAGTGGAGTGTGGTAGAGTGGAATAGAGTGGAGTGGCGTAGCATACAGTGGAGTAACGTACAGTGGAATCCCGTGGAGTGGAGTGGGGTCTAGTGACGCAGAGTGGAGTGTGGTAGAGTGGAATAGAGTGGAGTGGCGTAGCATACAGTGGAGTAACGTACAGTGGAATGCCGTGGAGTGAAGTGGGGTCTAGTGACGCAGAGTGGAGTGTGGTAGATTGGAATAGAGTGGAGTGGCGTAGCATACAGTAGAGTAACGTACAGTGGAATGCCGTGGAGTGGAGTGGGGTCTAGTGACGCAGAGTGGAGTGTGGTAGAGTGGAATAGAGTGGAGTGGCGTAGCATACAGTGGAGTAACGTACAGTGGAATGCCGTGGAGTGGAGTGGGATCTTGTGTCGCAGAGTGGAGTGTGGTAGAGTGGAATAGAGTGGAGTGGCGTAGCATACAGTGGAGTAACGTACAGTGGAATGCCGTGGAGTGGAGTGGGATCTTGTGTCGCAGAGTGGAGTGTGGTAGAGTGGAATAGAGTGGAGTGGCGTAGCATACAGTGGAGTAACGTACAGTGGAATGCCGTGGAGTGGAGTGGGGTCTAGTGACGCAGAGTGGAGTGTGGTAGAGTGGAATAGAGTGGAGTGGCGTAGCATACAGTGGAGTAACGTACAGTGGAATGCCGTGGAGTGAAGTGGGGTCTAGTGACGCAGAGTGGAGTGTGGTAGATTGGAATAGAGTGGAGTGGCGTAGCATACAGTGGAGTAACGTACAGTGGAATGCCGTGGAGTGGAATGGGATCTTGTGTCGCAGAGTGGAGTGTGGTAGAGTGGAATAGAGTGGAGTGGCGTAGCATACAGTGGAGTAACGTACAGTGGAATGCCGTGGAGTGGAGTGGGGTCTAGTGACGCAGAGTGGAGTGTGGTAGAGTGGAATAGAGTGGAGTGGCGTAGCATACAGTGGAGTAACGTACAGTGGAATCCCGTGGAGTGGAGTGGGGTCTAGTGACGCAGAGTGGAGTGTGGTAGAGTGGAATAGAGTGGAGTGGCGTAGCATACAGTGGAGTAACGTACAGTGGAATGCCGTGGAGTGAAGTGGGGTCTAGTGACGCAGAGTGGAGTGTGGTAGATTGGAATAGAGTGGAGTGGCGTAGCATACAGTGGAGTAACGTACAGTGGAATCCCGTGGAGTGGAGTGGGGTCTAGTGACGCAGAGTGGAGTGTGGTAGAGTGGAATAGAGTGGAGTGGCGTAGCATACAGTGGAGTAACGTACAGTGGAATGCCGTGGAGTGAAGTGGGGTCTAGTGACGCAGAGTGGAGTGTGGTAGAGTGGAATAGAGTGGAGTGGCGTAGCATACAGTGGAGTAACGTACAGTGGAATCCCGTGGAGTGGAGTGTGGTAGATTGGAATAGAGTGGAGTGGCGTAGCATACAGTGGAGTAACGTACAGTGGAATGCCGTGGAGTGGAGTGGGATCTTGTGTCGCAGAGTGGAGTGTGGTAGAGTGGAATAGAGTGGAGTGGCGTAGCATACAGTGGAGTAATGTACAGTGGAATGCCGTGGAGTGGAGTGGGGTCTAGTGACGCAGAGTGGAGTGTGGTAGAGTGGAATAGAGTGGAGTGGCGTAGCATACAGTGGAGTAACGTACAGTGGAATGCCGTGGAGTGGAGTGGGGTCTAGTGACGCAGAGTGGAGTGTGGTAGATTGGAATAGAGTGGAGTGGCGTAGCATACAGTGGAGTAACGTACAGTGGAATGTCGTGGAGTGGAGTGGGATCTTGTGTCGCAGAGTGGAGTGTGGTAGAGTGGAATAGAGTGGAGTGGCGTAGCATACAGTGGAGTAATGTACAGTGGAATGCCGTGGAGTGGAGTGGGGTCTAGTGACGCAGAGTGGAGTGTGGTAGAGTGGAATAGAGTGGAGTGGCGTAGCATACAGTGGAGTAACGTACAGTGGAATGCCGTGGAGTGGAGTGGGGTCTAGTGACGCAGAGTGGAGTGTGGTAGAGTGGAATAGAGTGGAGTGGCGTAGCATACAGTGGAGTAACGTACAGTGGAATGCCGTGGAGTGAAGTGGGGTCTAGTGACGCAGAGTGGAGTGTGGTAGAGTGGAATAGAGTGGAGTGGCGTAGCATACAGTGGAGTAACGTACAGTGGAATGCCGTGGAGTGGAGTGGGATCTTGTGTCGCAGAGTGGAGTGTGGTAGAGTGGAATAGAGTGGAGTGGCGTAGCATACAGTGGAGTAACGTCCAGTGGAATGCCGTGGAGTGGAGTGGGGTCTAGTGACGCAGAGTGGAGTGTGGTAGAGTGGAATAGAGTGGAGTGGCGTAGCATACAGTGGAGTAACGTACAGTGGAATTCCGTGGAGTGGAGTGGGATCTTGTGTCGCAGAGTGGAGTGTGGTAGAGTGGAATAGAGTGGAGTGGCGTAGCATACAGTGGAGTAACGTACAGTGGAATACCGTGGAGTGGAGTGGTGTATAGTGGAGTGGCACTGAGAGGAGTCTCATGGGGATGTAGGTGAAATTTGTCAGCAATGTAGCTTACGGTGTCAGAGTAAACCAAAACAGAGAATTGCGCAGACTGGCGTTTCTCCATATTTACCCAGCGAAGCAGGGCGACGCATGCTGGCTTTGCATTGCTTTGTAAATCTGAGTTAAGTATTGCGCTGCCAATTGCAAGGGCGACTCAATACAATAATACAGAGAGGCATTCGAAAAATATTGTGCCGTGATATGCCACAGTATCTTTGCAGTGTACCATGGTATATGGAAATGACAAGCCAGTATGTGATTGGTAATGACAATTTTTGCAGTAGAGTGGCATGGTGTGTCATATAGTATAGTGGAGTATCGTAGAAAGGAGTGGCGTGTTGTACAGTGGAATGCCATGTCGTACAGTAGAGTTGAGTGTTATAGACTAGAGTGTCGTCGACAGGAGTGTCATGGAGCTGAGTATCATGGAGTGGAGTGTCGTATAGTGGAGTATCGTAGAGAGGAGTGGTGTGTTGTACAGTGGAATGCCATGCCGTACAGTAGAGTTGAGTGTCATAGAGTAGAGTGTCGTCGACAGGAGTGTCATGGAGCTGAGTCTCATGGAGTGGAGTGTCGTATAGTAGAGCATCATACAGTACTATAGGTAGGAGTAGAGTGCTGTACAGTGTAGTGGCATAGCGTGGAGTACAGTGGCAGAGAGTGTCGTACAGTGTATTGTCGTACAGTGGAGTGTCATGCAGTGGCGTGTCGTACAGTGGACTGTGGTGCAGTGTGGTACAGTGGAGAAGAGTGCAGTGATATATAGTAGAGTAGCGTGTCATACAGAGGAGTAAAGTGGTGTATTCTAGAGTGTCAGAAAGTGTAGTACAGTGGGGTGGATTGGATGGGCATAGAGTGTCATACAGTGGCATCGAGTGTTGCAGAGTGGAGTTTCATACAGTGAAATAGAGTGTGGGCCAATGGAGCGGCGTAAAGTGGAGTGGAGTGACTGGAGTGGAGTACAGTGGAGTGGAGAAGTGTAGAGTGGAGTAAAGTGTCACAGAGGGGAGTTCCGTGTCATAGGGTATGATGAGCTGCAGTAGAGTGAAGTTACTTTGCATAAAGACGAGTAAAGTGTCAAACATTGGAGTACCGTGTCATACAGTACATCGTAGTGGTGTGTCGTAGAGTGTTGGAAAGTGTTGTAGAGTATAGTAGAGTACAGGGGCATATAGTGTAGGAGAGCTTTGTAGAGTGGAGTGACGTACAGAAGAGTATTGTGTCATAGAGATGGGTCGAATGGATTGGCATACAGTCTCATAGAAATGAATAGCACAGAGTGGCGTAGAGTGGAGTGGCGTACAGTAGAGTGCAGTAGAGTGGATTACTGTGTCATAGAGTAGACTGGAATAGAGAGGAGTGGATTAACATACAAAGAGTTGTGTACAGTGTCGTACAGTAGACTGGAGTATCGTCAATCGGAATAGAGTGGCGCGTCGTACAGTGGCCTACAGTGTAGTTGAATCTTGTAGAGTAGAGATGCATAGAGTATAGTAGGATGTCGTACAGTGGAACAATACGACACCATGCGTGAATCAAGGGTAACACAATTAATTAATACAGCTAAGCATTAGTTATATATTGTGACACAGTATAATGAAGGAATTAAAAGTATTTATTAAGCAAAAACCTTTGCCCAGAGGTGTCTTGGTGCAGTAACGTTGCGGTGTACCGTGGTGCATGGTTATGACAAGCCTGTATATTATTGGTAATGAATGTTTTTACAAATTCAAAGGCAGCCATATTGTTGTTGCTACACTTTGGCTGTGTTCTGGCTTAGGAATTATAGGTAAGTAGTAGTTTTTACTGTTGTTAATTACCTATAACCCTATTCCCACTTTATTAAAGTAATAAGAAGTATTTTTTAAATATGTGTGAATGGGTTGACAGAGTACCACCCTAATACCTAGCAATTACTTTATTTTGTTTATCAAATGTACCTTTAAAAAAGAAAAATGTAAACTGTGCTATATTTTTCAGGTATTTCCATGGTCCTGCATACACTTTATTTTTACAGAATTAAATATGTAAAAAAAAAATATTGTAATATACTATATGTGTGACATATACTACATTACAGTGTTTTTTCAATTTGTTTACATATTTACTTTTTTTAGGTACCATGGCTCCTCCTACGTAGTACCGCTGTACTCAATAAAATTGTTTTAAAATATAGGTAGGGAAAAAGAATAAAATCTAGCACTTACCTAGATTTAAGACCCGAACCCAGACCACAGCCAAAATAGGATATAAACGACATATCTGCCTTTAAATTTTGTAAAGGCAGTCATTAGCCAATCACATAATGACTTGTCATCGCCATGCACTGTGGTAGTTTCTCAAAAGACCACAACATTTTGCAAAACTACCAGGACAACAGATATCACTAGGTTTATGCATAGAACTTTAAAAATACTTACCTTACTTACTTTTAATACCAAATAGGATCATCTGCACACCATAATCTACAATCCTCCCAAATTAAGTGTAAATCCGCGTGTAAATTTCATGCAAAAATCCCACTACGCATGAGTATAAAGCCTATTAAAAAATCATTGGTGCCAAAAAGAATTTTGGGACGCCCATTTTTTCTTTGCACCCTGTTGACGAATCTCCTCTACCCTTTCCATCGTCTGCCAATGTAGAAAAAGCAATAGGCCTGGAAAATCTTGGTGAGACTCGTCAAACGGGCGCAAAGTTATTTGTGAGCAAAAGCAAAAATGCAGGAACTCCTATACCTGGAAACCATAACTGAAACTACAGAATGGCTACCGCCCGCCGTACGTACAGAGGCATAAACATATACATAGAGTGAGATTCAGAACCTTTTAAACAAACAGCACTGCTTTGTAGAGGATGGTATTTGCACAAATCAATGTGTGGGCAGGTGCAGCCTCTGTTAGTTTTTCTGTGCACTTTTTAACACCTGTGGGGGTGGGGCCCAAGGTGGGTGGCAATCAGAGCTGGGGCAGGGGCCAGTGACGTCTACAGACTCCAGATCCCTGCACAGCAGCCACTGTAGGGCTACGTTACGCGTTAAAGGCGCTGGAGACTGCTCCGCATTAAGGCGGATTCTCTGAACATGGAAGTGAAGCTCCTGGATGGACTGCTGGCAAACTGGCTGCACCGGGCAGCGCCCCCTCGGATAGACCCGGGTCAAACTGGCTGCACCGGGCAGCGCCCCCTCGGATAGACCCGGGTCAAACTGGCTTTATGCCCTACACATAAACTAGACTGAATCTGAGGGGCCTACATAGCTAGCCTGAAATAGCTAGGAGCAGTGCTTAATTTGTAATAAAGTAATTGGAGAGGATGTAGCCTTACGGCTAGGGCGGTCGGCCTCGAAGCTGGGGAACTGGGTTCGAGTCACGGCAACGGCGCTCAACATCCGGTGATTCTGGGCAAATTACTTAATCTCCCCATGCCTAACAAAAATGAATGTGTCCTTCTGTAATTAAACTGGTGCTCATATAAAGCGCTCTGATACCCTATTTCTTGGGTCTAGTTTGCGCTATATAAAACTCTTAATAAAAATAACAAGCATTTACAATGCAATGGTTTTGCCTTTGTTAAAGTTAGAGCTATTGGCATTGCTCTTGACATTATTTTTATTTATGTTTTTTTAACATAAATAAATGGCATTGTCATTTACAATGCCAATAGCTTAATCTCTCGCAAATGCCACACACAAACACCCACAGAGAGCCCCCCCCACACACACACACAGAGCCCTCCACACCCACACCCACACAGAGCCCCCCACACACACAGCCACACAGAGCCCCCCCACACACACCCACACAGAGCCCCCCACACACTGCGAGCCCCCCCACACACTGCGAGCCCCCCCCACACACTGCGAGCCCCCCCACACTGCGAGCCCCCCCCACACACAGCGAGCCCCCCCACACACTGCGAGCCCCCCCCCACACAGGAATGACTGGAGAAGGCCAGGCGGTGCGGCAAGTAAGGATGGTGGGGAGGGGCTTTTCTGCGTGGCCAGAGTCCAGTGGCAGTACATTTCTGGTCATGGGCCATTGAGCACAGCTCCCAGGGATCCAGCGACCGGACAGTCTCCACTGTGTAGGTAGGCAACAAGGCGCAGAGCAGGCACCAGGAAGGGCAGTCGGAAATAGCCAGTGCCCGCTTTGTCTGAGAAGGCCGCCTAGGAGCAAGATAGCAACGCAGCCCACGGCCAGCAGAGCAGGTAGGCCCCAGCTGAGCTGTAGGGGTCTCCCCCTAGACTACAGGAGCCGCACCTGCACCTGGGGACGCCCGCCCCTACTCCCTGAACCACCTCTCCCAGGGCGAGGTGCCCCGCAACAGATGCTAGAAGAAAAGGGGCCCGGTGGTGTAGCAGCGCCGTAGGTACTGCGTCCCCGCCGGGACACCGGTTGGATAGTCATTTGATTCGAGTAGTGTGTATGGTGAGTGTCCCGGGCCTCAGGCACAGCAGTGGGCAGGGATATATTTCACGGTGCTCACAACTCTCTGCACCTAGACTCTGGTCAGTAGGCTCCTCCGTGGTCTGGCAGGGAGCAAGTTAGGGCCTGTGATGTGCCACGTTCGCCTGGTCCCGCCAGCTGTCCCTAGCCAGACACCTTGTGGCAGCAGGCCTTGATTAGGGTCTCTGCAATAGTCCGCTTGCCAACATTAAGCAGCATCGCAGTAACTGCTTCAGCTGCAGGGTGACTCCAAAGTCAAAACCGGGGACACAGGTGCTTCAGAGGTGTATTGGTTGCCAGGATTAATGTCGGATAAGGGGCAGCAGTCCGGTGCTTCGTGGCCTAGGGTGCATCCGCCATCTTGGACCTGCTAGCCAACACCCCGCCCCCCTTTCCTCCCACCTCCCACCTCGCCCCTTTCCCCACCTCCAAGGGTAACATTGCTGATAGTACAAAAGTGCCCTGCCTCCAGATATGGTTAAGTCCCAGCAAGTGGCACATAGGACAGACATGTTAAACAAGTGAGATAGGGGAAGAACCCGCTATAGAAAGAGACCTGCCTTGACGAATCAATTCTCCACATGATTTCATCTCACACAGCACTGAGAAAGTAACACCAAAGTCAAGCTGCGTGGCAAGAAACGAACGCCCACACACCAGATCAACAAGGCATAGGGATGCGACAGCAAAAGAGGGCAGTGGTGCCAGCCTAGATCGGAAATTCAACCCCTTCACAGAATCCTTAAAACAAAGACACGGAGAGCGGGAGGGGGGCGGGAACGGGGCCGGAGACATGGAGAGCGGGAGGGGAGCGGGAGGGGGGCTGGAACGGGGCCGGAGACACACACCAAAGTGAAGCTGCTTGGCAGGAAACGAACGCCCACACACCAGATCAACAAGGCATAGGGATGCGACAGCAAAAGAGGGCAGTGGTGCCAGCCTAGATCGGAAATTCAACCCCTTCACAGAAACACGTGAAACAAACATGAAAAAGACATGAGACAAGGGCAACAAAGACAACACCACGGAGTAACGGAAAACATGGAGAGGACATGACAGCCGACGAAAGCATTCCATTGACGGAAAACAAAGACAACTGCCACGCTCGGTGCAGGCTCCGGTCGCCCCGTTCTCGTCCTGGCTTTGCCGGCCTTCCTTCAGGCTCCCTCACTCATCCGGGAGCAGGCCGATCTTCCAGTCGGCTCCTACACTCACCGGGGGCAGGGGCAGATGCCTCGGAGCTCCGGCGACGGCTTCCTAGGAGCGGAGTCTTGCTTCGGGGGCTGGGCCAATCCCAGCGCGGCCCTGCGGCGAGCCTCCGCTGACGTCAGCGCTTCCTGGGCCAATCAGGACGCGACTTCCTCGTCGAGCCCTCCGCCAAGGCCCAATCAGTGCGCGGCTTTCCCGGGTCAGCCGCCAATCAGCAGGCGGACCCTTCGGTGCAGTCTTCGTACCAGGCTTCGAATCTCATACCAGGGAAACACTGAAATAAGCGTGTATAGTGTCACAAAAGAACTGAGTGTTCGGTTTCCTATAGCCAGCTGATGTACTTGTGGGGGCATATATATATAACAAGAATGTGCCCCGGGCTCACGGAGAGCGGGAGGGGGGACGGGCACACGGAGGGGGGGAGGGGGGACGGCGGGAGGGGGGACACGGAGGAAGGCAGGACCACACGGAGAGCGGGAGGGGGGAGAGTGGGAGGGGGGACGGCGGGAGGAGGGACACGGAGGAAGGCAGGACAGCAGCAAGCACGGCCTGGCCGGACCAGATTCGGGGGCGTTCCCGGCTTTTGGCTGACGTAGCATGACGTAGCCAAAAGCCAAAAATTCTCGGGAACGCCCCCGAATCTGGTCCTGCATTGATGGACAGGCCAGTCTTCCAATGGCTAGCCTCCATTTATGGAGCTAACCAATGGATGACGGGGGCGGATTCCAACCCCTATACTATACTCATTAAGTTTTTTCTAGCGAATGCTTACTTCGTAAGCATTGGCTAGGCAAAACCTAAAAATGGAGTGAGGTTAGGTGAAACGTTCAGTGTCCCTTCCGACCTTTGCAAAGCCAGGCAGCATTTTGTATTGCCAATGGATCTAAGGGGAGTTAACAGACACTTTTGGGGGGACAGTCACTAGCATGTACGCTCCCAAACAATCCTCTTGTTTTTTATCAGGGCTCTTGCTCACTGTGGTTTCCCTCACAGCATGTTTCATTATCGAGTTATTTCCCTGAATCATAGAGGTATCTGGATGAGCTTAACCTTGAAACTCGAGGGATCTCTTTATTGTCTACTGGAGGGATCTATCATTAAAATTGCCTCCATGTTTTGAACCAGCTTATGGCCTCCCTGCCAAGGTTAAAACCAAGGGTTGATGGTAATGTGGGAAATAATCTATTCCTGCATCTAAGGTCTACATATTTCGGCCTACTGGTTGATTGCCTTTCATCAGGACCGAGTAGTCCAAAACCTACTTGCAACTGCATTTGAAATTATTTAAGCTGTGCCCCATACTCAGTGCCACATCCTTTACAACGAGTTCTGAGGTTAAGAGAAAAAAGATATTCATATTGCTAGCCATCACAGCTATTATTCGGTTTTCTGCGACTTATCAAGTGAACACTGCAACAAAAATGTTTGTACCATGTGAAATACACCATGCTCTCTCATTTAGTATTTGTTCTGAAAGGCTACTACTTACTCAAATGGAATATGCTGATGTAATGCAATCGTTCGTAGCATGACGTGTCTGTGTATCCCAAAACGTTTTTGTTTTTTTAAAGTAATCCGGGTGCCGATTCAACCTTTGTGAATTTGCAGCATGCAGATGCAGAGCCAGAACGCACAAAAGCTTTCGTATTTTCTTGTGTCGGGCTGCATAGGAATGTTGGGAGGTATCGACCTTTTATTCACACACTGCAGAGAGAACCCAAGGTAAACCAATGTAGTTAAGTTTGTTTAAAAAAAGGAAAAAATAGGCTGAGGTGTGTTACTATACAGCTCCTCCTAATTGGGACATACTTCATCAAAGGTCTCATCTCCGTGTTATTTCTTGGTCCGTGGCGTCTTCCGGGTCACGTGACTCCCTCTGCCCCAGTCATACCATATAACGACGCAAACCAACATCTTTCGATTTCAAACCTGCCAACTCGCACGGAGCCACCGTGCGCCTCACGATTTCGATTCCTTTTACACAGCCCAAAGCCCCGCCCGCCCCAACCTTGACAGCCAGCCACACCCCCGCAGAAGCACTTTGAGCTTCAGAGGTAATTGGACTTAAAGATCTGCCCCCTCGTCTCACACGGCGAATTTTATTAGGAGTTTGGATGGTCTGTGATTATGTTGCCTCTCTGCGTTTTTAGCCGAAATGAGTTATTATTGCTCTAGTTAGTGGGTGATTTATTTATTTATTGTCATTTACTAGAGCACTGAGATAATTACTTATAACACCTCTGCAGTTACTTCCTTTGATAAGCACTTTGCACAGTAATTCCCCACATATGTTAATCAATACGTCTAAGTATGGGTTGTATACCAGAAACATTCCATTTGTTGCACTTCCATTGTTTGTATCTCACCATACATCATTTATCACAAAACTGCTGTCCTGGTCAATTGCTCTTTTTATCTTCAGTGGTTGCTAGCTTCGTGATTGACCACTAAAGGTGCTAGCAGCAGGACCACTCTTTATCTGTTCATAGAGACCCGTGGAATATCCTCGCTCATGCCCTGGATATGGGTGTAGAGGTGGTGAATCCACCTTTGCTTCCTCTCAAATAGTACTCTTTCAGGGTTCCTTATGTTTCCATCCAGTCGTGATGTGGACTTATGGTGGTGAAGCACTTTTTTCGCTGCAAAGTATATGGGCTGGTGTTTGCTTTCCGCTTTATGAATGCAGCAGCAGGAAGTGCATCTCTTGCTTTGGTGCAGGATTGTTCTCTCTTTTTTTTTTTTTTTCAAGAAATTGGACTTTTTTTATTAAAGCATTAATAAGCTACACTCTGATCAGCATTCACCGGGGGCAGATGCCTCGGAGCTCCGGCGACGGCTTCCTAGGAGCGGAGTCTTGCTTCGGGGGCTGGGCCAATCCCAGCGCGGCCCTGCGGCGAGCCTCCGCTGACGTCAGCGCTTCCTGGGCCAATCAGGACGCGACTTCCTCGTCGAGCCCTCCGCCAAGGCCCAATCAGTGCGCGGCTTTCCCGGGTCAGCCGCCAATCAGCAGGCGGACCCTTCGGTGCAGTCTTCGTACCAGGCTTCGAATCTCATACCAGGGAAACACTGAAATAAGCATGTATAGTGTTACAAAAGAACTGAGTGTTCGGTTTCCTATAGCCAGCTGATGTACTTGTGGGGGCATATATATATAACAAGAATATGCCCCGGGCTCACGGAGAGCGGGAGGGGGGACGGGCACACGGAGGGGGGGAGGGGGGATGGCGGGAGGAGGGACACGGAGGAAGGCAGGACAGCAGCAAGCACGGCCCGGCCGGACCAGATTCGGGGGCGTTCCCGGCTTTTGGCTGACGTAGCATGACGTAGCCAAAAGCCAAAAATTCTCGGGAACGCCCCCGAATCTGGTCCTGCATTGATGGACAGGCCAGTCTTCCAATGGCTAGCCTCCATTTATGGAGCTAACCAATGGATGACGGGGGCGGATTCCAACCCCTATACTATACTCATTAAGTTTTTTCTAGCGAATGCTTACTTCGTAAGCATTGGCTAGGCAAAACCTAAAAAGTGCCAGGGCCATTCTCGAGACAGGTGTGACAATTCAGACTATTGCAGGCCACCCAAAGATATAAGAATGGCCTGAACAGCAGGTATTATTCTTTTTAATGGATATTGACTTATTAAACACTGTAGTTGTGCTCATCTTAAAATTGGACAGATGGCGCCACCATGTGGTGCACTATCACTAGAGCTGGTGCCGAGCATCAGAAAGCACCGGCTCAAATTAAGCACTGGCTAGGAGGATCGTGGAGCTGGCTCTTGCGTTCTCCCTAGATGCACAGCTTTTGGTCCCACTGAATTGACAATCTTACTCGTGATGCTGGAGGGGTTGGGGTTTGTAAGACTCATGTTCACGGCCCCATTGGCGATAGTAAAGGTGAACGCGATGACTTTGAAAAAAGTTTCGTTTGGGAAGGTGCATTAGGTAGGGTTCCCTCTGTCCCTGATTCTCTTTGCCTTGGTTATCAAACCTCAAGCATGCTGATGAGGGGGCGATCGCATGGTGAGGGGCCTTAGCTGGCACAAGACAAGGGAGTATTGTATACTTTATATAAGTTTGGTGTGCTTTTATACCTGGTGGATCAAGATATCTCCCTGAGCAGAAAAAAGGAAATCCTTAAACTTTTCAGAAACTAATCAGGCTTCAAGGTGAATTGGTCAAATCTTTAATTTTCCCAGTGGTGCGAAGACAGCCATTGGCAGGGTACTACATTCGGTTCTGCATATTTGATTTGATTTGAAATTTCTAAAGGGCGCAAATGCCCGTTGGCGTCTTGGTACTAGCATTTCCAAATTTCAGACCTGAAAACCAGAAGAAAAGCAGTAACATTAAGGCTAAAAACAAAGCAAAAACAGCAAACATTTGCGGCATTTCCGAAAGCTTAACATTTCAGCTAGGAAGTTTAGATACTTAGGCATATATATGAACGGCGACAGGGAAGTCTGCATTGAAAAAAGCCTGACCATTGCACTCACAAAGGTTACAAGTGGCATGGCCCACTGGAGAATGCTGCCTCAGTCCCTTCTGGGGTGGACTGCACTTTTCACAAGGATTGCTGGATGTACATTCTTGAACATACCACAGAGTACGACTGTCTGGATTCGCAACTGTTTCTTGGAAACGCTGGATACGCGCATCCCTACCCTATCCACGGATAAGGCCATCTCCAAGACCTCCATTGGGAAGCTATGAAGAGCCGTATATGATGGAAGGATGGCCCCGCCTGATGTGCAGAGGTACTACTGAGCCTAGCAGCTCATAGAGGTGAAAGGCTGGGCCTTTGCATCAGTACAGGAACCCCCAGTCAACACCAACACATACGTGATGGGTCAAAGAGATGTATAGGAAAAAGAACATAGCACATCTTCCAGGTTCAAGTCAATTCAATTCACAACATTTCTAGAGCGCTCAGCTGCCTCCGAAGGGGCATCCCACGCTAGCGGAGAGCTCATGGAAAGACAATCCTAGACAGGGGGCAGGACCCCTTAGCCTACTATGCAGGAGTCGAGAAGTCGGGCCTTAAGCCTCTGTCTGAAGCAAGGTTCATAAAGGCTGCACCGCAGACTAAGTCGTAGTGAGGTCAAGAGTCTGGGAGGCAGAGATGTGAAAGAACTCACGCCTCTTCTTGATTTGTAAATACGTGGGACTTGGAGCAGTTTTGGTATATTGGCTCTTACGGATCTGGTCTGCGCATAGGGCTTCAGTCTTGTCCTGAGGCACAGAGGACCTTTATAAGTAAAGGATCTAAAGGCAAAAGTGTGAGCTTCAAATTGAATCCTCTTGATGACAGGGAGCCGATGAAGATGCCGGAGGTGTTGAAAAACTGACGAACGCAGGGGAATCGTGAGGATTAGGCATGCAGCGGCGTTTTGGATCATTTGGAGATGTTTAATTAGGAAAGCAGGCAGGCCTGAATACAGGGTATTGGGGTAGTCCAATCTGGACGTGACCACGGCGTGGACAATCGTTTTTAGCCAAACCTCAGGAATCAGGTGGAGCATCCTGCAATCAATTAATCAATCAATCAAGCATTTGTAAAGCGCACTACTCACCCGTGAGGGTCTCAAGGCGCTAACAGAGCAGAGAGCCCTCAAGGTGGCAAAGCAAGTGGCGGATAAAGACTCAATTTTTTGGCTCAAAAGTGAGACTGGAATCAAATTTTATGACAAGGTTCCTCGCAACCGGATCTGGTAAAGGAGGAGCACCTAATTGCGATGGCCACCACATGTTAGCATCCGGAGAAGACTTAGGGGCAGATGTATCAAGAAACCATTTTGCACTTCTCTAATAGCGATTGTTAAGGAATCGCTATTTGAGAAGTGCAAAATGGTATGTATGTAGAATTTCGCTATTTTTTAGCGATTCCTTAAAATTCCTTAATTGCGATTAGCAAATTGCTAATCGCAATTAAGGAATAATTTTCCCATTCATTTCTATGGGCCAGGAGGCCCATAGGAATGATTGTGCAGTAATTCTCAAATTGCGAATTCGCAATTTGCTAATCGCAATTTGAGAATTATTTCAAGGGTGCAGGGGTGTCTCAAAGACACCCTGCTGCACCCCTCAAATCTACATGTGTGTGCATGTGGCACACATACATATGAGTGTCACATGCCACCCTTACAAATGCCAATTAGGGCATTTTTGAAAAAAATCGCAATTTACCACCAACTACAAGTTGATGGTAAAATGCGATTTTTTTACACAAATTCGCACACCAAAAATGTGTCATACATATCATTTAAGGAATCGCAAAATTTGCGATTCCTTAAATGCTATGCAAAAGAAGGAATCGCAAATAATTGCGATTAAATAAATTGCGATTATTTCATACATGTGAAATATCGCAAAACGGCCGTTTGCGAGTCGCAAAGGCCGAAATTCTGCGATTTTCAGCCTTTGCGAGTCGCAAAAGCCTTGATACATCTGGCCCTTGGTGCTAAAAAAGAATTACGTTTCAGTCAGCTTCTATTCATCCATTCCACAAATGCCTTCAAGCAGCGCTTGAAAGAGCTCAAGGTTGCTGGTGCGTTTTCATAAAAAGCCAGGAGAAGCTGGGTGTAATCCGCGTAGGAGACCACCGCACCCCCCAGGATTCAGAAAATTTAGCCAGAGGCTCCAGGTCGATATTAACAAGCATTTACAATGCAATGGTCTCTGCATTATTAGAGGTAGAGCTATTGACATTGCTCATGACATTTCTTTTTTTTTTTAAATCATAAATAAATGGCATTGTCATTTATATTGCCAATAGCTTAATCGCTTGCATATGCGAGACCTATTGCATTTGCACCCACACACACACACACACACATAGAGCCCTACACACACATACACACACAGAGCCACCCCACACACACAGAGCCCCACACACACAGAGCCCCCCCACACACATACACACACACAGAGCCCCACACACACACACACACAGAGCCACACACACACAGAGCCTCCCCCACACACACAGAGCCCCCCCACACACACAGCCCCCCCACACACACAGCCCCCCACACACAGAGCCCCACACACACATAGCCCCCCACACACACACAGACCCCCACACACACACAGAGCCACACACACACACAGAGCCACACACACAGAGCCATACACACAGAGCGACGGCTCCAGCAGCGAGGACACAGGCAGTCCAGCAACTTAGCATGTGAGTTACCAATACATGGAAGGGCAAGGGAAGTGGAAAGGGGTGCGAGCCCCGTCCTTTTCAGACTGGGGGGCGTGTTTTTTGTTGAATGACGGATGACGTCACTGTGAGAAAGAACACAAAAAACACGCCCCGGAATCCGAAAAAGACAGGGTTTAAAGGGAGTGACGCCCCTCTCCTTTAATGGCTGGCCAGCATTTACGAGGCCAGCCAATGGAGAAGAGGGGTGGGTACAAGCCCCCTAACTAAAAAACATTAAATATTCGGACCGAACTGCGCAAGCGCAGCCTACGGTCCTCGACCTAAAAAGGGTAGGGCTGATCGCGGAACCCTGGGGCACTCCGTGCTCTAGAGTCTTAGATGGAGAGGTGAAAGGAGGCAGGAAGACCACTTGAGAGCGAATCTTTTAAAGAAAGAATTAAGTCAGAACAAAGCCTGGCCCCTAATTCCAATCTTCTCGAGTCTGTCAGGATGGGAAACAGTATTGAATGCTGAAGACAAACCCAAAAGCCTGGCCGGTACTGTGGTGCTCCGGTCCAGATTTCCCTTGATGGATTGGGAAACCTCCAGTGATGCAGATTGGGAGCTGAAACCGCACGAAAACCCGATTGAGACTTGTAGAAGGAAGTTAGACTCAAGAAAGTACTAGAAACCAGTCCAAGTAATGAATACCTCACAGAAATGTGGTATTGGACACCCAGTCAGCTTATGCAGGTGGAGTTTGTTGTGTACTGACCTGACATACTTTATAGGATTAGCAGCTCTCTGTTTCTGTGCAGGGCGCTCTTTGGAGACATTTTAAAAGCTTTGTTCCCACTATGAATGAGTTTAGTGTTCGGTGTCCTGCTTTAAACAAAATAAAACGCACGCACAAGCTCTCTCTCTCTCTCCCTCTCTCTCTGTCTCGTGATTCTGTGCATAGCATTGAATTTTGTGTGGATTAATGCCCTTTTCCAATTTCAAATATAAATGAACTGACTGTTCAATGATTTCTTGTGTGATTCTGTCTTACTGAGTTAAGACGTTCCTTCCACCCGCATCACCTCCGGAGGAAGCCTTGAACTGCTCTGCTTTGCCGGGTCAGGTTTTTGGTGTTTTTTTGCAGTTTTTATATAGGGTGAAATCGACCCGGAGATATTGGAGCAGTTTATAGAAGCACCAGTGACATTAACATTCCTTTTTTCAATTTTTTCCTTAGGCATGGGGAGATGAAGGGATTTGCCCAAAATCACAGGATGTTGAGCCGACCTCACGTGCTGAAGGGGTGCTCTGTGTGCTCAGTTTGAGGTGGCAAAAGTACGGGGACCCCAGGAGGACACACCTCTGTTTTCACATTAGTGGTTCAGTAGCCCCTGCCCCCCTGAAAGAGCACTCATGTTTGTCAAATTGAAAAAGAATAGAGGGTGTTTTGCACCAATGTTTATTCAGCCGCCGGCTGCGCACTATCAGAGGTTTACAAATGGGTGGTAACCACACACACACACACACACACCAGGTGAGCTGAAACACGCCCTGTGGGGCCCGCAGCTCAAGTGGGATGAAAAAACTGGAGAGGTCTCTCAAGGGGCGTGGCCAATGCAATTAAGGCGTGGCTTAAAACATTTTCGGTAAAAATCTGTGCTTAGCATAGTGTGCGCCCCACTTGTATTTTGCTGTTTCTGTCATTGCATCCAGATATATGATACAACAAGTAACATCATACCTACAAGTCAGGACTATTGGCTTTGTCAATGGTTGTTAGTTACGGACCGCCTGGCCAGGGCACAAAACAGAGCCAGGTGGAGACCCGTTTCGAGGCATCCTTTAAAAAACTGCCAGTGCTCAAACATGGTGAGACCCGGCCCACTTAAAGCCCAGCTAACACTGATAGTCACTGTCTATGACAGGCTTCTCCAATGAGCAGCTCGTGAGCCTCTGATAGCTCTGCAACAGCCTGTGAGCAGCTCTCCAGCAGCCTGTGAGCAGCTTGTGAGCCTCTGGTAGCTCTCCAGCATCCTGCGAGCAGCTCGTGAGCCTTCGGTAGCTCTCCAGCAGCCTGCAAGCAGCTTGTGAGCCTCTGGTAGCTCTCCAGCAGCCTGCGAGCAGCTCGTGAGCCTCTGGTAGCTCCACAGCAGCCTGCGAGCCTCTGGTAGCTCCCCAGCCGCCCACGAGCAGCTCGTGTGCCTCTGGTAGCTCCCCAGCAGCCCACGTGCAGCGCGTGTGCCTCTGGTAGCTCTCCAGCAGCCCGAGAGCAGCTTGTGAGCCTCTGGTAGCTCTCCAGCAGCCTGCGAGCAGCTCGTGAGCCTTCGGTAGCTCTCCAGCAGCCCGCGAGCAGCTTGTGAGCCTCTGGTAGCTCTCCAGCAGCCCGCGAGCAGCTCGCGAGCCTCTGGTAGCTCTCCAGCAGCCTGTGATCAGCTCGTGAGCCTCTGGTAGCTCCCCAGCAGCCCGCGAGCAGCTCGTGAGCCTCTGGTAGCTCTCCAGCAGCCTGCGAGCAGCTCGTGAGCCTCTGGTAGCTCCACAGCAGCCCGCGAGCCTCTGGTAGCTCCCCAGCAGCCCACGAGCAGCTCCTGTGCCTCTGGTAGCTCCCCAGCAGCCCACGAGCAGCTCGTGTGCCTCTGGTAGCTCTCCAGCAGCCCGAGAGCAGCTCGTAAGCCTCTGGTAGCTCTCCAGCAGCCTGCGAGCAGCTCGTGAGCCTTCGGTAGCTCTCCAGCAGCCCGCGAGCAGCTTGTGAGCCTCTGGTAGCTCTCCAGCAGCCCGCGAGCAGTCGTGAGCCTCTGGTAGCTCTCCAGCAGCCTGCGAGCAGCTCTCCTGTGTGCAGCCCAGAGCACCAAATGAGTTCACCTTGAAGGACCCGATCCCCTTTACCTGCCGACCTCATTTCCTTCTCAAAACATGGCGCAGTGACACGTCAGTCGCAACAATGAAGGGATTCAACCCAGGAACCAGATGTATGTACATATGTCACACTACCATGAATCAGAAAGCAAGAAATGCATGTGTGTTCATTCTGAAGCCTTGAGAAAGCCCCTGGCCTAAGGTGGTGAAACAAGCAAGGTTCAGGGAAGACCTGGCTTGGCAGTTCGGGCTGGACTGTTCCCATGAAGCACAGGCTCAGATTGATTTGCATATGGCTGGGTCTGAACTGGGGTGGTAAAGTGAGCTAAAGAACGATGATGGATTTAACCCAGATCTGTGACTGGGGGTGAGTGTCTGAAAAGTATCAGTGCTCCACTCATGATCTCCTTGTGTTTGCTTTGTTCGCCATAAGTTGGCAGGGTATGCCCAGACCTGGGTCCCTTGCTCACTTTGCCACTGGATTCAAGCTAGCCCGGCTGAAGACGGCTGTTAGCCCGAAACGGGTCCTCGGAAGCTTGTTTCCGGTCCAGGGAAGACTTGGCTTGGCAGTTCAGGCTGGACTGTTCCCATGAGGCACAGGGTCAGACTGATTTGCATATAGATGTGTCTGAACTGGGGTGGCAGAGTGAGGTAAAGAATGATGATGAATTCAACCAGATCTGTGACTGGGGAGTGTCTGATAAGTTTCAGTGCTCCGTCCGTCAACTCCTTGTGTTTCCAGTGCTTTAATGCAGTGCTTTAAGGGCACCTACCTCGGACACACTGTCATGATTTTCCCTCTGGAACTTTTGTTTCTAGGCAGCACAGGGTTCATTGCTCTCCTTCCTTATGCTAATAGTTAAACATCAGTAACTGGGCAGCGGGGGCATGGACAGGTTATTTTGTGTCCATTTGTTACAAGAAAAATGTACAAATTGTGTGCTATTCAGAAATAGCCCAGCCCTCTTTTTCGGTTTGTATATGATGGAATCTAATGCTACATACCTGGCTACTATTATGCTATGTAATGAAAAATTTCCTAGCTGTCATAACGGAAAGTTTCAATTCTTTTAACCCCTTCGCCGTGGGGCTAATTTCTCTGCGGTGCGGGGGGGGAGGGGGGCGGCACGCGGCACCGCGGTACTCATGATGAGCTCGGCTCGTCATGCAGCACGGTGGCGCTGTGCTCATCACGAGACGCCCGTATTCATAGAACGCTCAGCACAGCGAGGGATTTATCCCCGCGTGGGAGCGCCGCAGCGGTTATGACGAGCTCAGCTCGTCATGAGCACAGCGCCACTGTGCTTCGTGATGAGCTGAGCTTGTCATGAGCACCAAAGGTGTTAAGGACACGGAAGAGAGGATTAGGGTTTTCCTTCTCCGCTTTTTATTACCAGCAGACTTTTCAAAGCATCATTTTTTTTAAATAAACAAACTACATTTCCCATGACACATTGGAAATATTAACAGAAAACAATCCATCCAATCGGAGTGACGCACTGTGCATATCGGTCCCTGGAGACACTCTATCTCCCTCTTTCTTCCTGCGAACACAGGGCCTCATCTATGAGGTTTTGCCAAAGGGAAGCGCAGCGGGCCTTCCTGCTGCGCTTCCCTACGGCAAAAGAAAAGGGCAGGAATGCGCTGTAGCTATGAAATATGGCACATTCCTGTCCTCCCCCCCCCCCGCGCCGGCGCACAATGGGCTGCAGTGCGCCAACGCAGGCACCTGTGCACAATGATGCAAGGGTGCCGGCCTTGCGGGGATGATTATTTTTCTACAGGAAGGGAAACCTTTCTGTACAAAAATAATCACGAGAGGCTTTTCCTCTTTCTATGTGTGTTGGAGAATGTAGCACACGTAGAAAAAAGAAAAACATGGAGAAATAAAGACATTTCTCCCTGTTGCACCTCCCTGGCACCTCCCCTGGGGAGACGTAAGCTTTTGGCACTGCCTCAGATTTACGATTTCTCGTAAATCTGGGGCAGTCAAAAGGCCATGCGTGTGGCTGGGAACCCCCCCAGCAGCACCCATTGCACGCCCCTTTAACGCAGAACACTGCGTTGAAGGGACTGATATTTATCAGGCAGGATTAAGCCCAAAAAAGTGGCCTACTGCGGCCTGATAAAGATCACGCCGGCCTCTGCGCCACAGAACATCACAAAAAGTGACGTTCCGATGGCGCAAGGGGCCTTTTAAATGAGGCCCACAGTATCTCCGCACGTAGTCGACTCTTGTTTATTGGGTCTGACCCTGGAATAGAGGTATAAAGAAGGTATAACATTTCCTGTCTCACGTATCAAATCCAATTGCAACAAGCATAAAACACGTTCAATTATCACAGGATAAGCAATCTGAGATCTCGATCCAACGCATTAAACATTCCAAACTTTCGCAAAATCCCAAATCAGCACAGAACCATCACTGATTTTCTGACAACCAAGAATCCGCGTCCTTCTGTCAGGGTGGGTGCCGGTATATGACCATATCAGGTGGGCTAATCCCGCCTCCGTGTCCTTAATAGAATTTAAACTTTCCGTAGCGACAGGTAGGAAATTTTTCATTCTATGGCAGGACCCGGAGGCGAGGATTAGGCTGGGTTAGAGCTGGTTTACCACTACGTTTGCCAGAGATGACACAGGTTTAAAATATAAATTTTAAAAAGTGGAGTCAGATGACCCTTCAGCAGCATTGAGGATGACCTCCAGTCTCGCTCCCAGAAAGAGAGCTTTGGAGGTCATGGCGTCTGTCACTGGTTTCGCGCCAAAGTGGTTAGTGTTAATGCCTGCTTCTTACATTATCCATCTAATCGATCTGGCAATCACAGGGGAGGAAACCGCTCTGCGAGGGTTGGTCAAAGCAATTCACAACAGTTTAAAAAAAAGTTTTTTGTAAAGAGTTTTATATAGCGCAAATTAGACCCGAAGATATCGGGTATCCAAGCGCTTTACATAGCACTAGTTTCATTACATGAGGACACATTCATTTTTGTTCGGCACAGGGAGATTGAGTGATTTACCCAGACCCAAACCCGGTTTCCCAGCTTCGACGTCGCTCGCTCTAGCCTTAAGGCTACATCCTCTCCCCATCATCTTTCCCCAGGAGGAGGGAACTCCTCCATGACCACCTCACACATTTTAAGAGCCCGAACCACACATCATTTTGGCACTCTTGGAAACTCTGGGTAGACATTATTCTGGAATTACATTTTGTTCTGCAAACAATATTAAAGATCACCGCTTATGGAGTGAAGACTCACCTGTAATATCCAAAGCACGAACATCCGAGACTCTGCGACACAAAATGAGATAAGGCAACATTCCCATCTTCGCTGATAACTACTTTCTAGACAGATACTTATTAGAAGGGCAGGACTTAAAGAGACTAAGAACCTTATTCACATCCCATAAAACAGAGTATCTGGGTTCGGGGGAAAGAGTTAATCAGATACCCTTTAGGAGCTTGCACACTAGAGGATGTTCTCCCACCGGATGCTGGTCTGAATATTAATGGACCGGTAGGCCAAGCCCTGAGAGGCCAGTTTCACCAGAAAATTTAGAATCTGGATAATTTCTGCACCCACAGGATCCACCTGGTGTTGGACACTCCAGCACAACCACCTGGACCAGGCCGATCAGTACCTTCTGGTAGTGCAATCCCCCCAGGCTCTGGCGAGTAACGAGGCAGCTTCTCATGAAATTCCCGGAACTTCCCATCATTCCCGGTAGGCCTCCACACCATAAGATGAAGGGAACCTACCAACACCAGGGGGTGAGAATTGCCCTGAGGGTCCCCCAGGGGATCCGGACTCAGGGGTAGAGGGATTGGAAATTCCCAGGAATGTTCCATCATCATTGTAAAGTAGGCTTGCGACCTCCAGATTGGGGTGATCACAACCAGGTCTGCCCACTGGCTGCGCACTTGAACTGACAATCGCGTTATCATTGCAAACGAAGGAAACGCATAGGCCTTCTTTGTGCTCCAGTCCTGAAGGAAGGGTCCGTAGCCACGGCCTAGGGATCCAGTCTCCAGCTGCAATACCCGTCCAATTAGGAGTCTAGGCTGGACGCAAAGAGGTCCATGGAGTACGGGCCCTAACGCTCTTGAAGTTGTTGGAAAATTGGGGGGGTGCAACTTTCACAGGTTGGCGTCCCTCCAATGGCGGGAGTGCCAATCTGCTATCTGGCTGACCTGGCCTGAAAAGGTGTTCCGCTGGCAAGGAATTGCGATCGGTTAAACAGTACTCCCATGGAGTCCAAGGGAGGTCCAACAGGATTTTTGATCGAGTGCCCCCAAGGTGATTGGCACACTGGACTGCCACCACGTTGTCCATCTTCAAGAGGCCTGAACATTGAACTTTGTCCTTTTTCTAGCAGCGGAGGGTGAATGAGCCCGCCATCAACTCCAGGCAATTGATATGAAGTGCTTGCTCTGGGGAAGACCATTTCCCACCGGTGGAAAACTTGCCACAGTGAGCGCCACACCCGAGCCACTGTCGCCGGGTTCAATCACCAGATCGGGTTGACAGCCACCACTGCATCTCCGCCTTCGCATCCCCAGAGAGCGGAATCCACTGAGAATATGAAAGCCCCTTCTGGAGGTGCATTGTTTTCCAGCTTTGCAATGCCTGATAGGGGAGGGGGCCTAGGAAGATCACCTGAATTGAAGGCGAGAGAAGCCCCACTGTGCGTGCCAGTTTTTGTAAGGAGACCTGGTGTTTGGACAGAGTTCTCCGGAAATCGTGTAGGATCCTGGATAACTTCTGAGGTGGAAGACTGAGGGTCGCATCTGCAGAGTTGATGAGAAACTCCAGGAATTGAAGGGATTGGGAAGGAACCAGAGCAGACTTCTCCATGTTTATTATGACGCCCAGTGACTCTATCAGATCTCTGGCCGTTTGTAACTGAATGGAGAGATTCCGAGAGCGCTGATTCATGAGGAGGATATTGTTGAGGTAGATGATCAGACGTACACCTCCTGCCCGCAGGAATTTGACTGATGGTCTCATCAGTTTTTTGAAACACCAAGGCGCTGACAAGAGTCCAAAAGGAAGGGAGGTGAACTCGAACACCTGAGATTTCCATTGGAATTGCAAGAAGAGCCTGTGAGGCGGAAATATCGTCAATGCCAGATAGGCGTCTTTTAGGTCCAGATGGACCATCCAATCCAACTGTAGAAGGAGACCTCTGAGGAGGAGAATGCCCTCCATTTTGAAATGTCAGTAGAGCAGCCACCCGTTGAATTCCTTTAGGTTGATAACCAGATGGTGACCCGCGTCCATCCTTCTCCACCAGAAAGAGGTTGCTGAGGAACCCATTGGGATGCACCCTCGTGGAAACAATAGCCCTTATCTCCAAAAGACTTGCTATTTACAGGTCTATCAAGGTCTGTTGTTCCTGTGGAAAGTTCAGAGGTCCGGAGTTGTGGAACTGGGTAAGGTTCCCGTAAAAATCTATGAAAAACCCTTGTGCTGTCTGAAGGACCCGTGCATCTGTAGAAAGAGACTCCATGGGGCATATTATCAAGAAAGGGCCTTACAATGGGCTTGATAATATGCTCTATGAATTCCAATCGAAGCCCATGTTAGATGTAAAGTGGGGTGGTGTGGCTCACTGGTTAGAGGCGGCAGACCCGGAAGCAGAGAACGGCCCGGGACCAGGGTTCAATTCCCGATGCGGCAGGTTCGTGGACCAGGGTCAGCGGACTCGATAATTCCCGCCTCGGTGCCTACTCTAACCAGGGATCGCACTCGGCAACTCTGGGCATTAGCTTGCCTCATCTCTACAACGGCCCCCAACTGACGCCGGGGATGCCTGGTTTCACCTTGGATATACCCAGTAGGGACCATCTCACAGGGATAGCCAGGACGGGTTCCCCAGCGGTCTACAGCGCCACAACGCCTCAGGGCAGCAGTGCGCTTTACAAGACACATACATTTAAAGACATGTAACATGGGCTTCAATTGGAATTCCATAGAGCATATTATCAAGCCCATTATCGCCGCTTTATCTGCAGTTTCCTGCCGATAAAAGCGGCGATAATGTAACACCCTTTCTTGATAATATGCCCCCCAGTTCCATAAAAATGTGGCCAAACGACTCCTAAGCCAGAGTCCCTCCAGACTGTGGGTTCTCACCTTATGTATTGCCGCAGTTGTTGTGGCCTCTAGGGCCGCCTCTGGCTCCTGTGCAGCGGCGTAGGTTCGGGTTGGATAGAAATTTCCGAAATTGCTGGAGTTCTGGTATTGGCCTCAATGGGAATCTCCCCCTCTGGAGACGTGGTACAGAGAGCGGCCGGTCGAGCACCCCCTACCTCAACCGGCATAGGGGAAAACAGGGGGGTTAAAGATTCTCTTTATAGGGGTCTGGGCCTTGTCCAGGGAGACACATTTCCCCCACTCTCTTATGAAGGATCCCCAAAAAGGTTGCCCTGGGTGACTGTACCTTCTTGTGAGTTGGAGAAGTCCCCTGATTTGGGATCGATCTTAACTAACAATGACCTGTGCCATCCTGCAGAAATCATGCAGTTCGCATTCCCAGGAAAGATGATCGCTCTTTGAGCCCAGCTTGAAAGAGTCTCAGTAGAGATCAATGAGCCGGAGGCCTTCGCATCCTCTGCCAGGTTTGATTTTGGCCAGGGTTCCTGCCACGTCTAGTAGTTTGTCCTGGCACGAGCGCCAGGACCTGTCAATAGCCTTCTTGGGATCACGGACAAACTTGCAGAGGAAGGTGGCCATCTGGGGTGAGGGACATTTTTCCTTCCAGGGACAGCCGAGGGCATTCTGTCATAAGACAGTTCCTCACCTCTTTGTCCAGGGTCTTTCTGAGCCTACTTGCCATATCGACCGCCACTTTAGGCGCTGTGTACCATTCCACTGAACGCGAGTGCAGTAGATCATCAGGGTCCAACAGGTCTGCAGCCGTGGCCGGGGGCTGTGCCGTTGGAGGAATCCATATCAGGTAGGGTAAGAGAGGCCAGGTGCCAGGGCCTGGATTGGTCCCCATCACCGTCAGAAGTATTGAGGAAGTCATCCTCGTACCCTGGGTAATCTTATGGGGAGGTCATTGGGGCTTCCCCGGGGGGCCCCGAATTTAGAAGATCCTGAATGGATTGAACGTCCAGGCACGCAAAGGCATCAAGGTTGGCCTCTGACTCCTCGGTGCGTTTGCACTTAACTGAATTGAGGGTAGCCGGTTTCCCTGGAGGTAAGGCGGCTCGAGACCCTGAGGCGTCTTCCCTCTGTTTGAGGGGTTTCTAGCATTGTGCTTGCAAAGCCATAAGTTTCTTCTCCAGGGGGGCTACCACTTGTGTCACCGGCTTGAAGATAGGGGTATCCTTCATTAGACAAAAGTGGTGGTCGCTTGGGAGGTAGGTAACCTCCTCCATATACTCCTCTGGACCTTCAAAATCCTCCATATTGCTGCTTATGGTAAGATATATATGTATGGGGCAAAATACCCGGTTACTCGCCGGTAATATCCATTACCCCGAGTCCTGGTCTCCCCGTCCCATTCCTTATCAGTGAGCAGCTAGTCTGCTTCACAGAAATCCACAACCTAGCTGAGCTGTTTCGCACCTCTCCCAATATGGCGTCACTTCCAGGCGACCATAAAGGGGGAAGTGCATCATCGGAACATCCTGAGAATACCAAAGAAAACCCAGAACGAAAACATACAATCACCTAAAGAAACCCAAGACAGGGAGGGAGGGAAGGGCTCAGGAATGGGACGGGGAGACCAGGACTCGGAGTGATGGATATTACCAGTGAGTAACCGGCCATTACCTCCTCGTCCTGTCTCCCCGTCCCATTCCTTATCAGTGAGCCCATACCCAAGCACACGGTGATTGTAAGAAAAAAACAGACCAAAAAGTGCAAGAAAAAACAGGTCCATTTTAATCAACAGAAAACAGTACATTTTACAAACCATGTACCGCTGACAGGACATGAGTCCCAAAGGCAGCAGAGGCCGCCATGCCCAACTGAAGCCAATAATGAGAAACAAACGTATGGGGAGCAGCCCAAGTGGCAGCATTACAAATGTCCCTCGAGGACGCCCCCTTGAACATGGCCCAGGAGGAGGAAACGCCCCTGGTCGACCTACCCTGAACAGAAGAAGGGAGAGGACATCGGGCAGAATCGTAAACAGAAATCACAGCACCCTTGACCCAATGAGACAAGGAGGACAAAGAAGGCCAAAGACCCTGCCCGAGAAGCCATGGGTGACAAACAAGGAATCAACCTTACTGAAACCAGAGGTACGGTCCAAGTAGATGCGGAGAGCCCTCAGCACATCCAACGAATGGAGGACCACCTGCTCAGGAGAGGCAGGATCCGGAAAAAACACCAGGAGAACAATATCCTCCTGACAGTGAAAAGAAGATAACACATTAGGCATAAAAAACTGACTGGGACGGAGAATGACCTTGTCAGCACAAAAACGCAAAAAGGGGGGAGAAGCCAATCAAAGCCCCAATCTCACCAACCCTCCGCCCAGAAGAAATGGCCACCAGGAAAAGAACTTTAGCAGAGCGGAACTTCAGGGACACGGAGTCCAAAGGTTCGAAAGGGGGACCCGTCAAAGCCTGGAGAACCAAAGGAAGATCCCAAAGAGGCAAAGGAGAGTGAGAAACAGGACACTGAAGCAAAAAACTCCTCAGAAGGCGAGCCACCAACAGGGAGACAGAGGACACAGAGGAACCCCGAAAAGACGAATGGCAGCCCACTGCGCCCGGAGGGAAGTAACCGCAAGCCCCAGGACGAAACCATCCCGCAAGAAGTCCAACACCCTCACAGCCTCACAGGAGGCAGAAGGGAGACCCTTCCCAAGACACCAGGAGAAGAAATTATTCCAGTGACGTGCATAGGACTTCAAGGTGGAAGGGCGCTGAGACAGCTGGAGACATTGCGCAACCTCTACAGAGCAACCCAGACCCAGCAAACTCAACTGTTCAAGAGCCAAACCCCCAGCCGGAGGCGGCACAGGGAGGCAATCCCCAGAAGAGGATCCCGTAGAGGGGAGGGACAGAGGGGAAACCTCCAATGTGGGCAAACAGACAAGGTCAGCAGAAGGGGAAACCAAGACTGACGAGACCACTCCGGCACCACCAGGAGAACCTCCGCCTGATCCAACCGAATCTTCCGGAGGACCCGCGGAATCAAGGCAAATGGAGGGAAGGCAAACAGCAGCCCCGTCGACCATGGAATTGAGAAAGCATTGGTGGCCCACGCCAACCGGGAGGGAATGAGGCTGCAAAACCAAGGAAGAAGGGCAGAATCCTCCGAGGCAGAGAGATCCAGCCAAGGATGGCAGAACCTGAGGACAAAAACAAAACAACAATAGGAGAGGCAGGGAGATTAAGGAACACTCTCTTAGTCCCCGGTTAGTACCTGAGGACAACCTGATCGAACAGATCCAGGGACAGACACAGAGACACCGAGGAGGGGAATACCCTGCTCAAAGAGTCCGCAGGCCCATTCTCCTTCCCCGAAAGATAGACCGCCGTCAGAGACAAGAGATGCATCGTGGCCCTAAGCCAGATCTTCCGTGAGTGGAGAAACAGAGACCGACACATGCCCTCTTTGTAATTGACATAAGCACGAACCACCTGGTTGTCGGTCTGTACCGAGACCGCCCGACCCTGGAGGAGAGGAGCAAACCACTGAAGAGCCAACCAACCCGCCCTCAACTCTCTCCAGTTCGAAGACTGGAGGGACTCGAAACGGGACCACCAACCCTGAGCCTTGGAGGCACCCAGCACGGCCCCCCAACCCAAGGCACTGGCATCCGTGGACAACACAACCACAGACCGATGAGGAAGGAGATCGAACCCCCGGGAAAGAGACTGAGGGGACAACCACCACTGGAGATCCGTCCGTATCCCCGGAGTGACAGGTACCAGAGTCTCGTAGTCCAGGGAGGCAGGATCCCAGTGCGACATGACATGATGTAACAGGGGATACAGATGTAGCATGGCCCAAGGAAGGATATGCAAAGTGGACGCCATTTCCCCCTGACTCCGTAACCACAGACGGGCGGACACCTGGGACTGGGGCAGAAGCCAAGAAAGGTGATGAAACAAAGTCAACTGGCACTCCAGGGAGAGGAACACCATGCCCAGATCCATGTGGAAGAGAGCCCCCAGGAACTTAAGGAACTGGGAGGGCACCAGGGAGGACTTCCGGTGGTTGATGAGGAACCCAAAGGACTCCAGGAGAAGACACACCTGGTCCACATCCGACAGAGCCTGAGAAAAAAGGAGAGACAATGAACCAGTCATCCAGATAGGGAAACACCTGTAGCCCCTTGGAATGAAGAATTCCCACTCGAGGGGCCAAGAGCTTGGTGAAAATCCTGGGCGCCGAGGAAAGGCCGACTGGGAGCACCCGGAACTGGTAGTGAAGGAAACCCACAGCAAACCGGAGAAACCGCTGGTCCGCCTTCTGGATAGGAACGTGCAGATACGCATCCATTAGATCCAGCGATGCCAGAAAGCCCCCCGGAAGCACCAGCGGCAGGATAGACTGTAGAGTTACCATTTTGAAAGGGCGATAGAGAACGAAGCGATGGACCCGCTTCAGATCAAAACAGGACGCAGATCCGAAGTATCCTTCTTGGAGACCAGAAAGAGGATCGAATAGCAACCCTTGCCCCTTTCCAGAGGAGGAACCTCCACAACAGCGTTCTTCTCCAACAGGATCTGCACACCAGCCAACAGTGCCTCCCTCCGCAGAGGAAGACGGGGCAGGGGAGTCAGAAGGAAGAACGGAGGAGGAGGAGAGGAAAACTCTATCCGGCAACCCTCTGACACAGTCTGAACCGCCCAGGCATCCGGAACCGACAACCATTTGGACAGTAAGGACTGGAGGTGACCACCAACTCGCAAAGGCATATAGTCATTAGGAAGAGAATGAAGCGGTGGCAGCAACACCGGCAGGGGCCCGGGACTTGGCACCTCCAGGGGCCCCCCGGCCACGACCCCTGCCACGAAAGGGCTGCGAAGCGCCCCGAGCAGGAGGCCCAAAGGCGCGACGGTAGCCAAAGCCACGCCCCCGAGAAGGAGGGCGGACCGGAGCCACAAGCTTGCGGTTCTCTGTCGATTGCTTGACCATCTCCTCAAGCTGAGGACTGAACACCTTGGAACCCCCAAAGGGCAACTTCAGGAGGACCGATTTCTGGGAAGACTCCGCCTTCCAGGAACACATCCAGATATGCCGCCTCGCAGCGATGGAGGCACCAGAAGCAGCCGCTGCACTCAAATTGTCAAAGGAAAGATCAGACAAGTAACGCACCTGCAACTCCATGAGGGTCAAAAGAGAGGAAGCATCCTCCCCTTCCTGCTAAAGAGAGGACAAGGCCTGAAAATCCTTGAGGAGGGACTGGACCATGTAATTTGAATAGGCCGTAGCCCTGACAGAAAAATTAGAAGCAACATAAGAACGCTTCACTGCCCCTTCAACACGCTTATCCACAGCGTCCGAAGGAAGGGCGTCGTCTGACAGGACGAGACCCTGAGAGGAAAGTGCAGCCATCAAATTGTGAACCTTGACAGCCTGAGGAAACTCTGCAGCAAAACCCTCCAAAGGATAGCGCTTGGACAAAAAGTGCGGGAAAACAGATTTATCCACCTCCTTCCATTCATAATCCAGCACCATGCAAGGGGAAGGAGTCAGGAGACGGCTGGTGATACTGCATAAAGAAGTCATTCTCCGGGACATCCGACACAGGAGGAGAGAATCCCAAATGATCACGGACATGGGCAAACAAATCAGAGAGCTCAGCATCCTGAACAAAGCGCCCACAAACACACTCCTCATCATCCAGACCCAACTCGCCATCAGGATCATCCTGAGGATCCAAAGACCCACGAGGAACCTTGGCAGGAGGCCCAGTGGACTCCCGAACCTGAAAAGCAGTAGCCACAGCCTCATTGATCAAGAGGCGCAGGGCATCTAGAGGAGGAGCGGAGCGAGAGGCACCTGAAGACATGATAGCACTGAAGAACTACAGGAGCAAGCCTCAACCACAAGTCCAAAACACCAGCACCAAACCAGAGAGCAGGCACTGAGAAGGACGAGTGTCAGCCAAAAAAGAACCCCATTAAGTACAGAGGAAGGCCTGAGCTCACGCGGGACCGGAAAAAAAGGGGTGGGTGCAATAAAAGGCAGCCGCCCAGCCCAAAATCGCCCCAGGCAGCTCGAAACAAGACGGACTACATGCGCCGCCAGAAACCACCGCCGTAACCCCCGCCTGCTAAAGCAGGGCGCCGCGGGTCCAGCAAAGAAAACCGACCGCTCAAGCAGGCCTCGACAGGTGAGCGTGAAACAGGGAAAAACGGCCGCTAAAGCGAACCGCGAAAACTACAGAGGCACAGGCAGCATATGGGGCAAATCAAGCACAAAAAAGGGGCGGCCGCTACAGCAGGCCGCCAAACAGCAACAAAAGTAAATGGGAAAAACTTACCCCATCTGCTCAGTCAGGCACGAAGACACTGCGTGCAGAAAAAAAAGAACAGGACGTTCCGATGATGCACTTCCCCCTTTATGGTCACCTGGAAGTGATTAATATTGGGGGAGGTGCGAAACAGCTTCTGTGGGTTTCTGTGGAGCAGACTAGCTGCTCACTGATAAGGAATGGGACGGGGAGACAGGACGAGGAGGCAATGTTAAGGTATGAACCCTGAGTTGTATTGCCCCTGGCACAGGGATTTAATTCCTCACCCATAATATTAACCCTTACAGGGGGTATGGCTAGTGAGACGTGCTCCCTGTTTTTTATTGGGGAAAATCCTTGCCACCTGGAACTGTCCCACAGAGCTTTATTTCAGATAGATCCCACCCACACAGGGTGTCAGGTCTCCAGGCGGTGGCTCGCATACCCGTTTAAAATGCCAAAGTGAATTCTATTTTTACATTCCTCTCCTGTGTACCGTCCGCGTTTCACTGTGGTGTGCCGGCTGCCGGGGTTAGGAACGGCCGAGCGTGGGCTTCCGAGTTGCGCTGGCCCCTTGACCGTCCACGGGCTGCACTGCGCATGCAAGCCTTAGCCTACAATGCTGACGCGACCGCTTAGGAGCAAAAATACGCAGTGTGAAGTCGAATAAATGCTGAAACAAGCATTTACAATGCAATGGTCTCGGCATTGTTAAAGTTAGAGCCATTGGCATTGCTAATGGCATTATTTTTATTTATATTTTTGTTTTGAAAACATAAATAAATGACATTGTCATTTACAATGCCAATAGCTTAATCGCTCGCAAATGCGAGACCTATTGCATTTGCACCCACACAGAGCCACCCACACAAAGCCACCCACAAACACATACAGAGCCGCCCACACAGTCATTCACATAGACACACCCACACACAGAGCCACCCACACAGAGTCACCTACACAGACAGAGCCGCCCACGCACACACAGACAGACAGAGCCACCCACACGCACACAGACAGACAGAGCCACCCACGCTCACACAGACAGTCACCCACGCGCACACAGACAGACAGAGCCACCCACGTGCACACAGACAGAGCCACCCACGCACACACAGACAGAGCTATCCACGCACACACAAACAGACAGAGCCACCCACGCACACACAGACAGACAGAGCCACCCACACGCACACAGACAGACAGAGCCACCCACGCTCACACAGACAGTCACCCACGCGCACACAGACAGACAGAGCCACCCACGTGCACACAGTAGCAACTAAACAAGAGAGCCAATAAAGCCAACCAGAGGTAAGCAATGGGCTGGCTCCAAGTCTAAGCCCATTTAAAGTTGTCGGACCGCACGTGGAAAGCAAATAATAATAATAATAACAATAATACAGCATTTTGTAAAGCGCGAACAGCTACCTCGCGGGGAGGTGTCCCGGCGCTAGAAGAACACAGTTGACCTGGGGGTAAGAAGTGAGAGAGTTAGCGAGGTTGAGTGAAGAGCCAAGTCTTTAGCAACTTCTTGAAGCAAGGTTCGGAGGGGGCTTGCTGGATTGCTGGGGGTAGAGCGTTCCATAATGTAACATTTGCCGAAAAAGTTCGACCTCCTAATCGAGCCCTTTTGTTCGTGGGACAGCCAGTTGAACGCGGCAGTTGGAGCGCAGCGCGCGGGCTTGGGAGTATCTAGGGAGCCGGATTTTCAGGTACTCCGGGCAGGTACCAAACAGAAATCTGAAGGCCAGCGTGAGTGCCTTAAATTTGATTCTGCTGGCAACTGGTAACCAGTGCAGTGATCGCAGATGCGGAGAGACTGACTGCTTGAAAGGGATTCGCAGCAGCAGTCTCGCAGCCGCATTTTGGACCCCCTGAAGTTTTTGAGTCAGGTATTTTGGTAGGCCCAGATAGAGTCCGTTGGCGTAATCCAGCCTAGATGTAACAGTGGCATGGATTACAGTTTTCCGGCAACTCTCCGGGAGGAGTCTCAGGATCTTACGGAGGTTCCTCAGCTTACTCAAGCAACAACCGGCTACTTGTTGAATATGCGAGGTAAAGGACAGGCTATCGTCCCACCTGACTCCAAGATTTTTAGCCGTGCGGCTGGGTAAGGGGGCTTGGCCCATCTCCGTAGGCCACCATAGTTCTGAGGGAGGAGGGGGGCTTTTCCAAAGAAGATCACTTCAGTCTTATTGGCATTTAGTTTTAGTTTGTTCGTATTCATCCAACAGGCTATATCTTGGAGACAGCCCTTAAAGTTCGGGAAGGACTCCTGCGACACCTCTGAATACGGAAATACCAGCTGGGTGTCATCGGCATAAGAGATTGCCTTGACACCCCAGTTGGCAATCAACGTAAAGAGAGGAGCGAGGTAGATGTTGAACAAGAGGGGGCTGAGTGCCGACCCTTGCGGGACTCCACAACTAAGGACTTTGGGTGCTGAAGAGACAGTCCCTAGTGCCACCTTCTGTGTTCTCTGGGACAGATACGAATGTATCCACCCCAGTGCTTTGTCACAGATACCTATCTCGGCCAGTCGCATCAAGAGTCTGGCATGGTCAACCGTGTTGAAGGTGTCCGACAGATCAAGGAGAACCAGCATCGCTGAGTTTCCTGCATCCATCGACCACCTTACTGACTCTGCCACCTCAATTAGTGCTGTCTCCATGCTAAAGCCGGGACGAAAGCCTGATTGTGTCTCATGAAGTATATTGTTTACTTCGATGAAATTACTCAGCTGGCGCTGTATTACTTTCTCAAACATTTTTCCGGGGGCAGCTAACAGCGAGATCGGGCGAAGATTACTGAGGTCTTCTGGATCCCCGTTAGGTTTTTTTTTCAGCGGGAGGAGAGTTGCATGTTTCCAGACGTTCGGGAATACTCCCGAAGCGGTGGATGAGTTCCAGATTTGTTGTATTGTAGGGGCTACAAAATCAGCTATGGAGCCCCATAGTTTGGCTGGACATGGGTCGTCCGGAGAGCCGGATTTGCATCGGGCAAGTTCTTGTCTCACCGCACTCAGAGGTATAGTCTTGAATTGAGTAAGGATTTCACCCAACACATCTTTAATCGCTAGGTCCGATTTCACCGTTTTTGTTTCTGGCCTAAAGGATTCGTAAACTTTTTTGATTTTTTGGTCGAAGAACTCAGATGTTTTCGCATAAAGTAGGTGACGGGGGGACCTCCCTCTCGATGCATTTGGGTTTAAAAAAGGACTGTACCACCTTAAAGATCTGTTTGCTTGACTGTTCTGCCTGTTGAATAGAGTCCGCATAAAATTGTTTTTTTGTTTTCCTAATAGCTTTCTGTAGTTTTTTGGATGCTTCCTTATATTTGGCTTTTTCTCCCATACCGTAGTTTGCTCTCCATAGTCTTTAAAGCTTTTTGTAGGCTGCTTTCTCTTTTCTAAGATCCTGTGAGAACCAGGGGGCGGAGGGGGAGTCTCTTTTCGATAGAGCTCGAGAGGCCGGTGCAATGGAAGAAACCATATTCCCGACCCACTCATTAAGAAGCTGTGCGTCTGTGTTCGCGTTGGCTGTGAGAGATGGGGTGTTCTGTGCCAGAACAGGGCCCATAATATCGGGAACCAGTTTTTTCCATTGTCTCTTCAAGAAAGAGCATTTGCTTGAAGCCGGACTGTCATATGCCATATTCAGTTTAAATGGGACCAATGAGTGGTCTGACCATGTCAGTGGTAGTGGTGCCTCTGGCTGCACATCCTTAATATTGGAAAAGATGAGATCGAGCATGTGGCCCGCTGTATGCGTAGGGCCCTCATTAATCAGCCTCAGCTTGGCCGTATTTAATGTAGATCTGAGCAGCTCTGCAACAGCACAGTCTGTTTTGTCCATATGAATGTTAAAATCTCCTACCACAATGAATTGAGGGTGGAGGAGGGAGCTCTGAACAATCGTATCCAGCAGAGCGAATAAATTGGGATCCTCACCGCCTGGAGGGCGGTAAATCACTAATCCTGCTAAAGATAACTGAGGGCTCACCTGAAAACAGAAGTGAAGGCCCTCAATTCCCTGAATTATGGTAGGGGCCGATGATGTTAGTATTAGCTGCTCTTTAAAAATGATAGCTACACCTCCTCCTCTTTTGGCGCCTGAGCGGTTAGCGAGACATATTTTAAATCCCAGAGGGACTGCTAGCGCAATGGCGGTCATGTTATCCTCCTTGATCCAAGTTTCTGTTAAAAACAGAACGTCCCACTCCTGCTCTTCTAGTAGTAGCCAGACATCGTCTGTATGTTTAACTAGGGATCTGCAGTTCAGCAGGCCTGCTCTGAGGCCTTTGTGAATTAATGGTTTGGGTTTGGGGAGCCTCACAGTGTCTCTAGGACCAAGAGATACCCCACAGGTCCCACAGATATGGGGGGGCGCGAAGGTCTGAGGGTCTATCTCGTGAGTGCAACACTCAGATGTGGAATTAAGAGCCCATAAGTCCTCTCCTGACCACACAATCCTTCCTCTGTGTCCTCCTTTACTGGCAGCATGTCTGGCCCCGGCCGCGGTCTGGTCGCGGACGGGCGCAGACGGGCTTGCCTTAGGCGCGCCCGCTGCGCTCGTCCGCTGCGCTTCCGGTGGAAGCACATACTAAATAGGAGGTGGAGGTAGGGGCGTGGCCTGACAGGTGGTGGGCGTGGCCTGAGTGTCCCGGGGGGGGGGGGGCGTCAGCACCAGGAAGTGTCCCGCGGCAGCGTTCCTGCAGCTGCGCGGGAGAGCCCAGGGGAGAGAGGTAGGTTTGTAGCAAATCACAAATTACACTCAAATAAGTAAAAACTGTATTTAAAATCACAGAAGTTACACAATTTTTAAAAATAGCGAGGAGCGACTCTCCCGGCTTCCGTCAAAGCAAGACTTCATGCTATCCGTTCGGCAAGACTTAGCCCGAGGGAATTCCAACTCTAAACTGAGGATCACCAGCATGGAGCGAACGAAACAATGCGGAAGAAGAGGAGTCCGTGTAAATGCAAACTCCATGGAAACATGACAGAAACAATGCAAAAACCAAACACAAAATACACTGGTTTTAACCGCGTGTCAATTAGACGATACTCACAGTGGCAAGGCATGAGGTAACAGCAACAAACAAAAGCAGCGACAGCACCGAGACATTTTCTGCCACAAATCAGATATCTATTTATCAAAATAGTACGGTCTGTAAAACTGTTCTCTTAATGCATGTTGAACCCTCCATTCACGCTATACTCAATGCAAAGAAGCAAATTACTTACTACACAGTTGGCTTTTTCTCATTAAAATAATCTTTCCTCCTGTGTACAGTTATTTTTGAAGCACAATCTCTGCTGCACAGATTATCCTTGTTTATACTATATCACTATTCAAATATTTATGAGAGTAAAGCAAACCCTGTAAATCTGTAACCTAATGCTAAGCTAACAACTGCCAGAGCCGGGCCAGGATAGGAGCGGGTACGTTTAAAATGATTCAAACAGTCAACCGCACGGTACAACTATCAGAAGGCTCTGGCGGGCGAGTTTAGGTCATTATAATATCATAATAAAATGTAAATTCTTATCGGGTTGGTCAGGCTACAAAAACATCTGGCTCTTCTCAGGCCTGTGAGGGTAGCGTGCAGTGTCTTATGCTTTCAGATGACCAGAAGCATGAGCAAGGCCTCTCTTCCGTGAAGCACGACAAGAGAGGCCATTATTCAGAGCAGCCCTTCTCTTCTAACCCCAGGGTTACGGCATGTTTGCCAAAAAGGAGTAACTGCAAACATAGGTTTTATTTGGGTCTGCCAGTGGCCCGCCTTGGACGCAAACTCAATGTTTCTGTCATCCCCGGTCTAATTTCCAATGATAGAGCCGGCAAAGATTTAATATATGAGGAAGGAAAGTGAGTGTTGGTATGAAATGAAGAAAGAGTGGCTTCGAGGTGCCCAGGGGAAAAGAAAAATATAAACTTTTTTTGGGAAGGTGGAAAAAACGGAGCTGGCGCTGCAAAACGCGTCCAGAGCTCATGAAGGAAAAAATAAGGGGAAAAGAATGCACCTCATTCAGAAATTAAGTAATGTATACAATGACCCATGCAACAGCACTGCTGATGAATTCTAATTGAACAGCTTATGGCAGTCAAAGATTCAAGATGACAAAAAAAAAACAAGCACAACGAACGCGGGGCGCGGGCAGCACAAACGAGGGAGAAGGGACAGCAAGCACAACGAACGCGGGGGGGCAGGCACCACAACCAAACGAGGGAGAAGGGACAGCAAGCACAACGAACGCGGGGCGGGGGCGGGCAGCACAACCAAACGAGGGAGAAGGGACAGCAAGCACAACGAACGCAGGGGGGGCGGGAAGCACAACTAAACAAGGGAGAAGGGACAGCAAGCACAACGAACGCGGGGGGGCGGGCAGCACAACCAAACGAGGAAGAAGGGACAGCAAGCACAACGAACGCGGGGGGCAGCACAACTAAACGAGGGAGAAGGGACAGCAAGCACTCACCTGAGGACGACTTCTTCCGGCGGCGGTTGGGGGAAATGGCAAAATGAAAGCACCGCCCAAAAAAAAAAAGGAAGCGCCCACCTCGGAATGATGAAAAAAGGGGGCGGGGTTTAAAAAAAAGCAAGAAACGCCCACGAATCTGCTCAAGCCGGGGACAGAACTGAGTGACACACATCTCTTCCAATGGCTAGCCTTCATTTATGAAGCTAGCCAATGGAAGAGAAGGCGCGTTCAAGCCCCAGTACTGGGGAACATAAGATCTCGGCTGCGCGACACTGCTGCGCAGTGTACGCTAGGCCGAGCCCTAAAGAGGAGAAAATAAACAACCAAGGGTGCAACGGGCTGCTATTTTACATAAGCTGCATGTGAACAGTAAACATGAACCTCTTCCATGTGACAGCCGAGCGGGCGTGTGCAGAGGACGGCCTGGTGCCGTTTGAATCCCTCCCATTCATTATTCCGCCTGCACCGTAGCGGAATTCGCACCTCGGTACTTCGAGTTATAAAAAAACACCAGAACAAGGTCAAGTGAGTAAAGCACTGCTGGAGCAGTGAAGAAAGAGGGAGATGGAGTGTCTGCAGGAACCTTTATGCAGTGCAGCACTCCGATTGGATGGACTGTGTTCTGTTAATATTTCCAATTGGTCATGGAAAATGTCGTTTTTTTATTTTTTAAAATTGCTTTGAAAAGGGTGCTGGTAATAAAAAGAGAAGAAGGAAAACCCTAATCCTCGCCTCCGGTTTCCTGCCATAGAATTTCTTTTGACATACAACAATCAAATATTTTAAAAACATATATGATAGTGTTTCAATTTAGTGCATTAAATCGCAACATTGTATTGGCATATATATGAAATCAAAGTTTCTAAACATGAACTTTAAAATATTCGTTACTCTCCCTCTTGACTACATCAGGAGTGAAAAGAGTGAACCAATTATCTTGCGTCCCTTTCATAGTGGTCAATATTATTGTTATGGTTGGTGGAAAATTCCAGGCAAATAAAACATACAAGCGAGTTTTTGTACACAGTCCATCTTAAACTGAATTACCTGGAACTACTCTCAAATGTCACTATCAAGTACATTAGGCACAAACTGATTTGACTAAGATTTGACTAAGAACACACAACTTGGCCGTGAAGGAAATCTGGGATCTGAACCTAGGCTTCCTGGCAAAGCATAAAGCACTTAAGCCACTGACTAGATTCATGTATTTTTCTCAGTCCCCTTGAAAAGCAGAAGACAGTGTTTTGAACAGATCTGTAAAATGAATGGAATACTGTCTTAAATAAATACAGATCGCAGTCTAATCTGACACACTATCTAAAACAAAAGGTTCATAATAAAAGGATGGCAGGGCAGAACACCATATGCTAATATGACGGACATTTTAGAAATGATGGAGCTATTCTAGACGTGGCGAACCACTGAAACGGTAAGCCACGCTTGAGCCTGAAGACTGGCTCGGGCTCAGCTCGAGGTCCTGTTGGAACCTCGAGCCAATAACGAGCCGAGCTTTCATGTGGCTTCTTCCTGCCTCCTTCCTGCTACCCAGGATGTGGCCTTAGGGCGATGGCTGCCTATTTTGGAACTGGGGAACCAGGTTTGAATCTTGGCATCGTCTCAACATCCTGTGATTCTGGACAAACCACTTACTCTCCCAATGCTATAAACAATGAATGTGCCCTTGTGTAATGTAAGTGGTGCTCATGTAAAGCGTTCCAAAACCTTTGGGTCGAGTCCATGCTCTATAAAAACGGCAGAAAAATGTACAAAGAAGTAAAAACAAAGCCTTAACATAAGAAAAGACAAATACCCGTTTCCTGTCTGATTTTAAATTAGAAATTCGGGATATAAAATGGCCTCCTTACTTAAATTGTGTGATCCTAGGCAAATATTTTACTTTATCACTAGTTTTTCCATTAATGCGCATGAAAGCACTTTCAAATACGTGAGTTCTAAATACCGGTTGTATAAAAACCTATTGTATTTGATTTTAATATGCTTTAATATGATGTAAACACATGATGTTTCTTATATGATTTATATAGCAAAAATATCAGCACTTGGCTCGTGCACGGGCACTTTACAGTCGGCCGGTCCCGATCCCACTACGATGGTGGGCTGACTCAAGTCCACCCGCCATCGTAATCACCCCCAATGATCCGAGCCAGACCCTTCGCTCGGCTGTCCTTGTTAATTTGTTGCCTGAACCACCTCGGACCTATTCAATGCAGCAGGTGAAGTGCATTAAAAAAGTACGGATACTGCAATGGGGACGGGGTAAGTGAGTGCAGAGGTGGAATCAGAGGCTAAAAAGAGCAAATTATTGAGTAACTGTGTTTTTTAATCTCTCACCATCAGGGGGTGAGTGCTTGCAATGTTCAACACTCCGTCCATCATCCCCTTTGATTTCGCTTTGTTCGCCCTAAGTTGGCAGGGTATGTCCAGAGGTGGGTCCCTTGCTCACTTTGCCACTGGATTCAAGATAGCCGGGCTGAAGACGGCTGAAATGCCAGAAACCGGTCCCAGGATGCTTGTTTCCAGTCCAGGGAAAACATGGCTTGGCAGTTCGGGCTGGACTGTTCCCATGAGGCACAGGGTCAGACTGATTTACATATGGCCATGTCTGAACTGGGGTGGCGGAGTGAGCTAAAGTATGATGATGGATTAAAGCCAAATCAGTTGACTGGGGGTGAGCGCTTGCAATGCTCAACAATCCGCCCATCATCCCCTTTGGTTTTGCTTTGAAACAATAAAGCTACCTTTATTTTTCACCAGAATACCTATTCCAGAAAGGGGAGAGCAAACTCACTTATGTGGAGAGTAAAGCAGACCTGTTTCAGGGAGCGGGAGTAATGCCTACAGCAGGGAAGCATTACAACGCTGAATAAAGCCTTGGTCTGTTGGGGAGGAGAAGGGAGCAGGGTCTAGAGTTTTGAAGGGGCGGGCCATATGACAGAACAACCAATAGTAGGAGAGAAGGAGGGGCAAGAATTTATAGGTAAGGTTGTCAAATTGCGGTTAAAGAATATTCAAACATTACTGTTTTTTTGCTTTTTTATACTCAGATATTACATGCCATGGGAACGTTGCCTCAAAACGTCTCTTTTCTACATACTCAGTCTCAATCGTACTATTGAGTATATTATCAGGTTAAAACCCCTTTTTATGACTCTAAAACCACCTAGGTTAGATACATTTCTGTGCATGACCTAACACGACTATTATGTGCCAACACATTCTAGATCTCTTTGTTATAGGAGGAAGACACACATACCTATATAGGTTTATGTTTCATTATCGATCTTTAAAATGAGGCATCTTCAAACACACGCCCTTCCTACTAGGTGTACACTCCATCTTTTACTAATTCTTGGTGCTCTATGTATGGGCCACAGGTGATGGCACGACCACATGGCGGTGGCACGAATTAATATCATATCATATACGTACTATTCAGTACAATCAACAGTCATACAGGGGGGCGTGGCCAAGCACGCGATGTAGTAAGACGTGCCCGAGCTGAGCTCCGTGCGAAGCTCCCCTGCCACGGGCATTTTATCCTGAAGCACCGACGGTAACGAGCCCAAACTTGGACCGAGTGCACTCGGACACCCGATCCACCTCCAGGGCGATTTCCAGCCATATCGGAGCGACTGGTCCTCCGACCGGCAGCGGCCCTGAGGACTGGCCGCCTGAAGTGCACTTCCGGCCGGCGGCTCGGTTACCTGAGGCCGGGGATCCGGCCCTGCGGGATAGGCCGCAAAACGAGCGCCCTGCAACGCGCAACCCGGCGGAGGGACAGGCCCGCGTCCCACACACCGGTTGCCCACCAGCGGCCAGACCCTGCAGGGGCCCCAGACATCAGTGGACACTCGGCGCCCAAACTCACGGAAGGCCGCGACGCTCCCGCGCCTCGCCCGCCACCACTGGAGCCGTCCCGCCGAGACCAACAGGAGGTGAGCGCGCGAACCAGGCTGGGGGCTCGCACTGACGCGGCACTGCCCCAGGGCCCTGCCGACCCACGGCGCACACAAGGAACCCGCGACTCGGTGCCTGAAGTCCCCGGCGACCTGGCCACCCGAGGGCCCACAGCGCTGCCAGCGCCCACACAGTGCCGGCCCGCGGCGGTCTGTGTCGCTGCCCCTCTGCACCTGTAGACACTGGAGCCGCCCGAACGGGTCGAACAGGCACCTGTGAGCCGTCGAGCTGGGCCGCCACGAGACCCACGCAGACACCGTCACCGCCAAGCCTAGCGAGCCGCCACCGGAGGCTGCACGACCCTCTCTTGCCAGACCACTGCGCCTGCCTATCTCAAAAGAGACGACACGGATCGACATCGGTCCCTCCTGGAGCCGTGAGGCCTAAAGAGGCCTAAAGAGCGCCACTCACGAACTGTGACCACGTCGCACCGGCCCTGCCAATACCCAGCCCAACGCTGAGAGACTCTCCCACCCTGGAGCCACGTGGACTATACAGCACACACGCCCCACATCTACCGGACCTGTACCGGACGGGCCTGACCCATACGCGGTGCTAGGTGCCGCCTGGCTTCACTCAGCAGAGCGCGTCCTCCCACGCCCAGCAGACGGACGACTCAGGAGCGACCCACCACCCCGACCTGCCGGACCACCGAGTGGCTCGGACAAGAGGTGAACGGCATCCGGGACCCCACGGCGCTGGCCGGCACGCCCGGGAGCCCCCTCAACGACCGCCACGCAACCACCCTGTCCTCCCTGGGCGGCCACGTGCTGCAGATCCCCGGAATCCAGCGGTGGGACGACCCTCCCCCCCGCCCACGGCCACGCGGCATCCACGATAGGGAGCACAGAGGACCAGACCAAGAGACCCACGCGCTCCGGCCCTTCCGCCGCACACTGCGAGAAGATACCCCCACGCCTGACTGGCCGCAAAGGCCTCCCACATGTCAGGGGGGACAAGGGCGAAGACTGGCACAGGAGGGACCCTCGGCAAAGGGAAAATGGTGAAAAACGCAGAGGCCGACCAGACAGCTTCCAAGCTAGACACCATGCTGGCGGCCATGGAGCGCCTGGAGGAGTCTATGCAGTTGACCCGTACGTCGCTGGAGAACAGGATCGACAAAGTGGCCGTGGATCTGACACTCCTCCGGGCAGACCACAAGAAACTGTCTGACCGCACCACGGCCCTGGAGCACACGGTGGCGGAGGCCACCCCCAAACTAACACAGACGGACAAGCACGTCCAGGACCTGCTCAACCGGGTGGAGTTCCTCGAGGATAGGGCGGAGGACGCGGAAGGACGGGCCAGGAGGAACAACGTGCGCATAGTGGGCCTACCGGAGCGCTGGGAGCGGAGAGAGACAGCGGAACATATGGAGACCTGGCTCAGAGAATTATTACCGGAGGGCACACTGTCGCCGCACTTTGTAGTGGAACGGGCACACAGAGTACCAGCCCGCCCGCCCCCGGAAGGTTCCAACCCAAGGCCGATGCTTATGCGGGTATTGAACTACCGCGACCGAGATGCCATCCTCCGCGAGACGCGGAAACTATCGAATATACAGATAGATAACGCCAAGGTGATGTTCTTCCCTGACTATACCATACAAGTTCAGCGACGACGTCAGTCCTTTCTGGAGGTGAAACACCGGCTCAGACGCTTGGCTCTCAAATACTCGTTGTTATTTCCGGCACGCCTCAGAGTGGTGGCATCTGACAGGTCCCACTTCTTCGACACCCCAGAGGCGGCGATGGCCTGGCTGGATTCGGGAGTGGACACGAACCCTGAGCCTGCGCCAAGAGAACAGCGCCGGAATCGAGGCACACGCAGACGGAGACAGCGACACACCTCGAGGGCCGGGTCGCCGGCAGTGGACACGGAAATCGGCCCAACCCCGGAGCAAATACAGAATGAACAATTGGAAGCCGTCCGCATAACAGCTGTGATCAGCGGGTCGCAATCGCCTCTACTGCTATCCAACGCCAGCCCGCGCTCACGCGGGAGCGAGGACGACGACTACATCTACGGTCTCCCAGACGACTCGAACCCAGGGGGCCTGCCAGACATCACCCCCCAGACATCGGATCTGATATCGTAAGGGCTCCTCCCCAACACGGCCCTGGCTGAGCCAAAGCGACTCGCACAGAGGAGCGGTCGGCTCCCCCCCATCGATGACCCAGCCGGGGAATTGCATGGATGCTTCTGAAGGCCTATCGGCCGCAACCGCCACCTTCTCCGAGACCTGTGCTTTGCTGCCGAACCCCGCTTCCCGGCTTGCCATGGAGCTACAGTGGCGCCGGGTGGGGGACCGGGACTCCTCTGCTGGAATATTATCGGGACCTTGACTTTGGCGGGGTGGCCGGACCCCCAAAGGTGAGTGCCCCTCCTCTGGGGGAATGAAAGATGGGGCCCCGCCGTGGGACCTATGTTTTGGGTCAAGTGACACTGGGAACCCTAAACTGGCCACGGACACTATCACTGGCTCTTGGTGCTCTTCCAGCCCACTGCCCGTGGAGGGGAGCCGCTCCGGCTCTTTCGGCATAACGAACTACCCTGTTTACTTTCAGTGCTGTACTTAGTCAACCCCCCATTGAACTCACGGATTAATTGAGCTCGATAGAGCGTTTGGGCGACGACTTGTTTTTGTTGTTGCCCTTTTGGTATTATGTTTATGTTCAAGTTATCTCTTTTGAGACTAGTGTTGGTACTGACTTGCTATTGTGTACATCTTTGGGTCTGTGGGGAGGGGCGTGAGGTAACAATGCTCATTATTTGCCGCTGCTGGGTGGGTGGGGACGGGGCGGGTGGGGGCCCGGGGGGGGGGAGGTGGGTACTAAGCCGCAATCACCACTGTGATGGCTTCGTTTAAATTTTGTACCTGGAATGTCAGGGGCATGCACACACCCTCCCGTAGATACCAGGTATATTCCTATCTCAAAAGGCATCAGATCCAGATTGCACTACTACAGGAGACACACCTAGTTGCCGCGGAGGTAGCCACACTTCGCCGTAAATGGAGGGGACAGGTATTTGCCACAACCTTCTCGGCGTTTGCGAGGGGGACCCTGATCTGGGTCCGGCCCGGGGTCCCGTTTGCACTAACACACAGCAACATAGACACTGAGGGACGCTACGTCTTCATACAGGGCAGACTTGACGGGCAGCAGCTGGTCATAGCCTCCATATATGCGCCTAATGTAGAACAGGGGAAATTCTTCACACGACTGTCGACGGCGATAGCGACATGGCCGGACGTGCCCATGATGGTGGGCGGGGATTATAACTGCGTGTTGAATGCCTCCCTTGATCGCTCGTCTCTCCCGGCGACAATAGCCCCGGTACAGGCGTCCTCCAAGGCCCTCCTTGACTGGGCAACACAGTGGAACTTACAGGATGCCTGGCGTGTCAGGAACCCCACCGCTCGGGTGTATTCTTACTACTCGGGAGCCCACTCACTACATGTCAGGCTAGACAGATTCATGCTGTCCCGTGACCTGCTCCCCTCTGTGTCCGACACTGACTACCTCGGTCGGACCCACTCGGACCATAACCCGCACACGCTGGTATATGGATGGAAGCGCCCGCACCCGCCAGTGCCAACATGGCGCCTGCAACCGGACCTCCTACTCGACACCCCATTCCGAGAGGAAATCTCCGGGAAGATCCTGCAGTACTTCGAGGACAATGCAGACTCGACCTCCTCCCCGAGAATTGAGTGGGACGCCTTTAAAACGGTGATCCGGGGATGTTGCCTCAGTGTGCAAGCAGGCCTGCGCCGGCAAGTAGAGCGAGATCTGGCACAGGCGGAGAGGGCGCTACTGGGTGCAGAGCAAGGGGCAGTGGGGGGCGATGACCACCCACTCGTCTCGGCCAGAGCGGACCACGCTACCTTGATGGAACGCCTCAAGAATATCAACTTTGCAGCGCACTCCGCGCGCACCCATAACACGGGAGATAAGCCTGGCAGACTCCTGTCGTGGCTGGTGCGACAGGACGCGCAATCCGCATCGGTCCTATCTATCCGCACAGCCCAGGGCGTCGAGGTCTATACCCAGCAACAAATCCATGATGCATTCACGTCACATTACAAATCCTTGTACAACTCGCGACTACGAGCCACGGTAGCGGAGATTACAGACTACCTGGCGACACTGCAGCTCCCGACCGCTACTGCTGCCCAACAAGCAGAGCTGGGAGCCACGCTCTCTGGTGAGGAACTGCGAGAGGTGATTTTTTCCCTCTCCAACTGCAAGGCGCCGGGCCCCGACGGGCTCCCGGCGGAGTTCTACAAAGCCTACTCTCTGGTACTAATACCGGAAATGCTGAAAATGTACAAGGCGGCGCTGGAAGACGCTGAACTCCCGTCATCCCTGAACGAAGCAAACGTGGTCTCCCTGCTGAAACCAGGCAAAGAGGCGAACGACCTCGGCTCGTACCGGCCGTTAGCGCTCCTCAATACCGATTATAAGATACTCGCAGCGGCCCTAGCCCGGAGGCTTGCACCACTGGTCCCCACTCTGGTACATGCTGACCAAAATGGCTTCGTGCCCACACGGAGCACGTCCCACAACCTACGCCGGTTTTTCAGGGTCCAACGTTATGCAACCCCGACCTGGCCACGCTCGGGATGTATCGTGCTTGACTTAGAGAAGGCATTCGACTCGGTGGAATGGCCGTATCTCCTCCGAGTCCTTGAGAAGTACGAGCTGGGAGACGCCTACGTCCAGATGGTGGGGCTCCTCTATCAAACACCCGAGGTCCGGGTTCGGACCGGACGGTTGTTCTCGGACAGGATCCGCATTGGGAGGGGCACCAGACAGGGTTGCCCCCTCTCCCCCATCTTATTTGCCCTGGCGATGGAGCCACTGGCGGAAACACTCCGCGCTTCCGGAGACGCCTGGGGCATTCCGCTGGCGGACGGCATCCATTCGGTGTCTCTGTATGCCGATGACTTGTTATTATATGTCAGAGACCTCACGCGCATTCCTGAGGCGCTCTCGGACATCTTTCGGACGTTTGGAGACATGTCGGGCCTCCATGTCAACTGGGCCAAATCGGGGACCTACGCATTCGATGGCGAGCTGCCACAGTGCGACGTGCGTATGATGGGGGAGACACTCCGATGGCACCCGACGGTATTTCGATACCTAGGGATCTTCATGTATCGGGACCCTGCGGATCTCCTGGAAGGGAACCTAGTGAGGGCCATCTCCTCGCTCACAGCCCAGGTCACATTCTGGAACTCCCTCCCTTTAAATGTGCCAGCCAGAGTGGCCCTGACCAAAATGATAATGCTACCCCGGCTTCTCTATTATTATACTAATTTACCAGTGTATGTGCCGGCGCGCATATTTAGGGAGCTGGACACCCTTACCAGACGCCTAATCTGGAATAAGGGGAGACCCCGGATTGCGCTAAGGACCCTGTATGCACCCACAGACGCTGGAGGTCTAGCGGTTCCCAATCAGGAGCTTTATTACTTAGCGGCACAGCTGCAGTGGGTTGCCTACTGGCTGAGCGGTAAGAACCTGGCGGACACGGCCACGGCCGATACTATCCTGTCCCCCGTGCAGGCGCTCACGCTCTTCCACCCACTGACAACGGGCCGATCCCCCACGCAGGTTCATGTAGCAGTGGCAAAGCGATGCTTCGCGCGGAGCCTCCGACTCACCAGACACGCGGTGCCCTATGCTCCGAACCTGCCCTTGCTAGGGACACCTCTGGGCACAGGCATATTGTCCGCAGCTGAGTTGCGCAGCTGGACTGCGGCGGACCTGGATGACCTGGGCGGCCTGTACAGCGACGGAGAGCTGCTGCCATTCGGGACCTTGGCCGCGGACACAGAGTTACCGGCAGGTCAATTCCTGACACACGCCAGACTCCTTCATGAGCTGGCAAAAACGTGGGGTGATCTTAGCCACGAGCCATCCACTCATCTGCTCATCCAATACCTGCATGTGATGGGGGACGGGTCCCACATTGTGCACTGGCTCGCACAAGCCTTGCACAGCCACACGCAATTTTCTTCCCAGAAACTGAGGGAAAAATGGGCGACCGACCACGGCTCAGACTGGACGGACAAACAATGGAATGCCATCTTGGCAGGCGCAAGGGTCATCCCCCGAAATGCACGTTTCAAGATTATCCAATACTACATCATCCACCGTGCATATCTGTCCCCGGACAAGCTGAACCGCTACTTCGGGCTCACTTCATCGGCATGTCCCAGATGCGGCCTCCAGGACTCAGACCTCCTGCACGCACTTTGGAACTGCGCCCATCTTGTCCCGTACTGGTCTGCGATCGTGGACATGCTAACAGCGGCGACGGGCGAAACCCTCCCCGCGACGTGGGAAGTATGCCTACTGGGACTCTACAAGAGAACCAAACAGACCAAGCTACGGGCACGCTTCTGGGATCTGGGCCTTATCACGGCCAAGCGTCTCATTACACGACGGTGGAAGAGTCCCACTCCGCCGCGCTCTGCGGATTGGCGCCGCTCTTTTGCAAACTGGGCCTGTGCGGAAAGTGTGTCGCTCCATAGAGAGGAAACCGCGGGTCTACGGAAATACCCGATCGCCCAAGATTGGGACGCTGCCCTGATTGCATATCACCGCGCATGCACCCAAGCCGGCATAGAGTACCAACTCGACACAGACCAGGGGGGACCCACCTGATTGCTGTCCGCACCTGGCGCAGACTCCACCACCCCTCTCCCCCCCCCCCCTCTCTTCCCCCCCCCGCCCCCCCCCCCCCCCACGTGCTTGCCGGCCTGCCCGGCCCCCCCCCCTCCCGGCGACAGGGGTCTCGCGCGATGAAGTTGCCCCCTACCGCTCTCGCCCTCCCCCCCCCCCCCCCCCCCCCCCCCACCGTCCAGTTCCCCCCCCTATTGCCCTGCAGTCACGGCGATCCCGCCTCATCCGTTGTCTCTGCCCCCACACGACCCACGCAGGATGCACCACACACAGCTGGATACCTAGATGCACCACCACACACTCGAATACTAGTCTAATGGTTATTATAATGTTCCTCCCCCACCCCCTGTTTTCGGCCACCCAGTTAATTATTTTGGTTGGCACAGAGGCCGTTCATACTATACTCTTGGTAACGCCCGAATACCCTTCCTTGTCTGCATCTTATGTGAAACTGCTTCGATGTGCTCAGAACTAGGAAGCGGGCACCCAGCGACCCATTTGACACCGGAGGGTATGAAGCTGCCTTAATCCCCTGCTGCGATGACCAGGGAACTTCATTTCCAACAATGACTGTGGGCTTTTCGTCTTGGACACGCTGGTTCTGTGTTGCAGTGCTATGAACCGTAGACACTGCACCATGTGACATTTCCTGACACTGTCATTTATGAACTGATGCACCTCCACCAGCCACTGTTTTGTTTTCACTAATACGTACCTGAAATGTCGACATGTACCATCTGCTGGGTTAATGTTTGTAACAATACTCCATGGTTTTGACAATGTGTGATTAACTACTGGCTTCTTTGTGAAACTAAATAAAGTTTGGGACCGTTGGTCTTAAAAAAAAAAAAATCAACAGTCATACAGGATTTTGCAGCCTTGAAAAAGTCCAGGAGGACGAAACACGTGTCGGCTGATAAATGATGTGTGGAGAAGTGCTCCTGCAATAAACAATGATTTTGTTCCATATTTGCTGGGACCTCCATCAATCACTGAGAATTCAATATCAAACAAAGACAAGATCAAGAAATAGTAATTGGTCTGCGTGTGCTTTGGTGCCTTGTGTGGTTATTTGTATTAGGCTGCACTACAGTGTAGGGCAGATGATTTGCACCGAAGGTGTCTAGGTGTTAATACCATAACAGCACCACCAAGTTGAACAGTTATCATACTGTGTTTTCCCTTTGACTGTTGAACTGGAGGTAGATGTGCAGACACCAGAGCATGGTCACCGCACGATGGATATATATCTTAGCAAAGCCTTTAAAAACGAGCAGGGGCTTCGTTTCTAGCAGGGCCAGAGCAGCCGACCATGAATGGGAGCGGATGAAGGGCCGGCAAGGGTTCTCTGGCTTGAATCTCAATACCTCAATAACATCATTAGGTGGGCGTACAACCTATTCCATGCAGTGCCAGACAACTTAAGGCATTTGTTCAAGCTGGAGACCTTTGGAGAGGAAGCGTCTGGGTACACCTTTAATAGGAATATGTTAAAAGCCTTTGAGGTCTCACAATGCACTGTTGCACTTTTGCAGGAGTGGTCTCCAGCGCTCTTGAAACTGTTTTTAAAACATCTGGCCCCTGGAATTAGCCATGAAATGGATAAATAACACTGCATTCAATTGAAGCATTATAAAGCGTTTGCAGAAAATATAGAATTTAAATGTATGCCCCCTATTTACGATTTCAGCTAGAGCATCGGGTAAGGCGCTGTATTCTACTTTTACGTCCGGGTATACACCCTTTAGCAACGTTTTTAGCTAGCTGGGACGGTACAAATAACCCCAACGGCATGTGTGAATTGGGCAAAGGAGGCCGATAAGATTTGCTTCGCGTTTTATTAATCTGCCCTAGCGCGAGTATAGTAGTGGCGCAACGACGATATATAATTCCAATCCAACTAAAGTATAATGCTATCCTGGTCCAAGATGTAATTTTGTTGTGTAAGTCTCCAGTCAATACATTTGTATGCCATAGCTTGTTTAAGGTTTTTTTTAAAGTTTTCTGATGCTGTTCTAAAAGAAAAACGCACAATATCAAGATTTTACTTTATTTTATTGAAGGTTGTATAAGAAGGCGATAAAACAATTACTACTTTTCCATTTTATAGTGTGTTTATAAAAGTGTTACCATTTCACTTATTTTAAACTCAATAATAATAATTTTTTAACTGTATTTGTTGGCCTCAGTTGAGGCCTGAACAAAATAAATAAAATTACTGAATTACTGAAATTACAATACCTTCTCTTTTTGCATTGCTTAGATCTATTTGGAACCAGAACTGACTTTAAAATAAACGTCAATGACTTGTAGGAAGCTGGCTCCTTATTTGTTTTGTTTTGTTTCATCTGTTTATTGAAATTTTGTTGATGTATGAAAACATAATCCAGACATACATAGAAGCAACGAGTACCCGTTGGCTCGACAGTTCACATTATTGAGAAGTACATAAAATCCTTACAAAGATAGAAACAGGTATCCCCGAAAGTATCTTGTCTCAGAAGTATAGAGACACTTAGCGATTATACATTCGTACTTCCAACATTGTATATCAACCATTGCAGCCCGCCATTAAAGCAATATCCAAGCACCAGGCAAGAGCACACATTGCTTTCCACAGCATTAGAACTGCACATTTCTAGCAACTCCTTTCGGCTGAGGTATAGAGTCACGACCATTGTGTAAGTAAACAGATTCAGTATAATAAAACTATATAAAACCACTCAGAAAAATCAACTGAGAGAACCGGTGAAGATAATAAGGGAAGGAAGGAAAGGGGGCAAGGGATTTGGTGTATGGGAACAATCCGTTTTATAAGGCCACATCATCCGACACTCAGTCCCAGACACACCAGTCTCAGTGGCACCTTTCAAGAAACACTGGCATCCAAGGTGAAGAAATGTTCAAGGTCAAAACTCGTTAATGAGTGGGATCACCATGCCTGGTACGTGGATTAACCTGATCGGAGTCGGATGCATTGGAAGAGTCTTCTGGAGTCGATGCTACTTGTAATGCCGTCAGCATCACTCCCCATGCTGCCGGGATAGGATTCTTGCAGACTCCCAGCGTGTCCTCTCTCAGCAGAGGCACCCCCCACATGGTCGCACCACCCGAAACCCAATAAATTCAGACCACACAAGTTTCTGTTTATGGAAGAATTGAGGCCGCAGTTTATTAGGCATTTCCAACTTACAAGCGATCCTTTACACACCATTATTTTTGTCTGGCGAGCCTGTGTCCCTACACCATCTGCTCTGCACTGTGCCCTACATTCAGTGCAACTGCGGGGAATGAGATTTTGGTATCAATTTAGGATCAAATTAATAATCTATCTCATTCGTTAATTTTGGACCGCTAATATCTGTCGTTGAGTAAAAGACAACTCCCACATAGGTTTAGTTAAACCCCATTAAATGACGCCACTCTGAAGAACCACTTACAACTGATAAAGTTTTAAAAGGTTTATATAAAATCAGATTTGAATGCAAATTACAATCCTCTCAGGATAAATCTCAAAGTATACAAAGAATACAAAATTAATTAAAGCTTCGATGTAAAGTGGTTCCTTTGCGTCATCTACAGAAAGAGAAAATAATCAAGTTAAATCTGTCCCTACTCTATACTAGGTGACATCCCTACTTCGCAAGTTTCTTCCCTAAAAAGGTGTCAGCAGTTTGACTTCCACAGAAGTTCAAACTCTCTTAACCTCTAAAGGTAACTTAAGTTTAAGAAGCAGTACCCTCTCTGCCTACCCATCCGCTCTTCTAAGGGTCCTCGGCCTACTGCTCCCTTGTGCTCTGTTCTCTCTCAGCGCATCTGCTCAAGGCATCTACCCTTGCCTTCGCTCTGAGCAATTCACCTCGCTGTTCCTAATCTCCAATTGCTCATTGCTCTTCTCTTCTCTCCTCCCCGGGGTGCTGTCCCTAAAATACACAATCACAGTGTGGGTGGAACGCCCCTTGACGCCCACCACGGACTTTCCCCGATGATGTCAGTTTCTGGCTCTTTCCATTGCTTCATCTCTTTGCGTCGTCCGTTAGGTTGACCCTTCTCCTTAGATGTCATCTTCATCTTCTCGTTGGCGACTTTTAGTTGACACTTTCATCCAAAGTCAGATAACCTTAAACAAGACCTTAACATTACAACTCTTTCTCTGACCTTACTAGATCCTGTGAATGGTCATTCAAAACAAAGCTCAAATTCCAATCGCCTACTCTCATGTTTAGGCAATAAACTTCGTTCGACATTTGTCACCTTAAATCTAACAAATGCTAGACTCTTCGGCTCGCACCTTCATGTGAAGACTATTCACGACTCCTGTGAGCCCACTAAATTACATACATTGGACTACACTCTTGCGAACCCTTGGTCATTCAGGTTATAATCACAAATGACCTAAATTCTTCTAGCATTCCTACAAACTTCTTCTCCACAATATAACCTTTAACATACATTTATATACAATCGTATCTACCAAATACTTCGTTCATATGTGAATAGATCTTAGCTAAAATACAATTTCGTAGAATATAAACCTTAATACATAGAATATAAATTTCATAGAATACAACTTTATTCTCGTTGGTTACTTCGTTATGTATGCTCTCTGCACGTTTCTCCATGTTACATTTCTCGCCGTTTCTGCATTTAAAGCTACACACGTACATGAATTCTACTCTGCACATTCTACTGTTCGTAAGCATTTCTACATTAGCCCACTACGTATACGAGCCTTCTAAATCTAATGCATGTTTAACGTGTAAATACATTTACGTTTCCTATACCATAATATCACTTTAATTGACTTTATGCTATAGTCATCAACTTCACATTACGATAGGCATTTCATTCCTACGTTTATAACATATACGTCTAAATATGGCTACGATATACTTTATATTCAAATTGCGCTCTCTCAGTTCCCCCCTTTGATGACTTTTAGGAGTCATCACTAAAAGCAATTTGAATACGACCCTTTATACAGAACTAGTTACATCATTTCCTCTTTTCATCATTTCAAGTGCTCTCAAACTTTTATACTGTTGATCTTGTAAAGCAGCTAGTCTCCTTTCTTGTTCTTTCATCGATCTTTGTAACCGGTTCGTCTTATACCATTTATATAGTCTCACAAATCCTAACAATGAGATTATGCAAATTAATACTATTAATACAGGTTTTAATATATACCATATAATACTTTTGCCAAGGTTAGCAAACCAACTCCCAACTTTTCCTACTCCATTACCTACTTTTTCCCAAACATTTATTTTTGTCAAATCTTCGATTTCTTGGTGAATCTGTGTAATGTTTCTTATAACCTTCTCAAGTGGTTTTGAATTATCAGGAATATAAGTACAACATTCCTGAACCTTCAAAGATTTACAAACTCCGCCTTCTTTTGCTAATATTACATCAAGAGCAAGTCGATTCTGAAGAACCATTGCTCTAATCGATTGCATCTCACCTTCTATTAGCATTAATGATCTTGCAGTACTTGCAGATAATCTATCTACGACTGTAGCTAGTCTCCTGATCTTAACATCGTTAAGTATTAAACCTAACATTGGAAACATCGCTCCAAATACGTCTCCTACTACTTCTGCATCTCCTACTTCTCTTTTCGTTCTTGTCGAAGCCTTTCTTTCTATTATCGCTAAATCCTTTGCATGGTATATTTTGGGGAAGACAATTGCCAAGTAACATGAACCATACCAATTGTCAGGCAGTTTTACATAGGCATTTCTCCCACATACAAAATATACATTAGGAATAGCCTGCATCCCTTTCATAAAATCTTTCGTATAATACTCTAACTTAAAAGCATGCTCACAATTCACTTCACCTACGAATTCACTCTCATAATATGTCTTGCTTCGAGTTAAACATAACTTTCCTTTCTGCGTTCTATCCAGTGCTATTGGACCATTGCTACCTTTCTTTTTATGTGCCTTCTCTTCTTCGGTCCAATCAGTTTTCCACTGTCCTGACATTTTTAAAATTTTCTGCCTTCTGTATCGATCATCTACTTGTCCTATAAACTTCTTTTCTACCTCTGACACTTTGCAAGTCAGATTATTTCTGCGTGCATATGATGTATCTAACGTATCCCAAGGAAGAAAGAATTTGGCTAGTCTATCCTCCTTTTTGTAATAGTCCCACTTATTCATTTGCTTATAATTCGGAACTTCTGGCAGTACCGAATCATAATTTGAAAAGTAGTACTCGAATCCTTCTCTACCATAAAATATACTAAGCAGTAAGCTACATGTTATCCCATAAGTCAATGGGAGATGATGATATCGAATGCCCTCATCTACAGAAGCCGGCAATTGCATACAAACGTAGCAATCCTTGGCCTCCATGGCATCGATATATTCGTATAATAGTTTAGCATATGCGTTTGACCTAAAGTTTCCCTGTGACTCATCTACGTGTAATCTACGAGTTTCATCTGCTAGTAACGCCTTTTCACGTATAACATTGCTCTCCTCCTTCTTTCCCACAAGAGCAGGTTTCAAAGTCGTTACAAATTTTACATTTGCTATTTCTTTATCGTTTTCCTGTCCTACTATGTATGATATTGTCACTACTGTAATTATGAGAAATATCACTATCGCTATAAGTGTACCTATTATACATCTAGCTTTTCTGTTTGGGTTGCCGTTCTCCATGTTGTCAAAACAGCGTGACTCTTTCCCTTGCGAAAAAGTTTATCAGTTCAGTCCTTAGCTTGCCTTGTTTTCTTCTCGGTTTGTAAAGTTCTTTTTATCAACAAAAGTCTCTTTTTCGCAACAGTGTCTCTTTATTTTTAACAACAGACAACCCTAACCCTTCTCCGTCCTCTAAATGTAAACCCTAATTTTATTCTTCTTTCCACTCGGCGCTAGGTTATCTTCTTCTTTATAACTTATATACAAAAGTCTTTATACATCAACAATTATTCTCGTACCTGCAGCTCTTGCAACAAGTTCCAATAATTCAAAACGAATGACTTTGTCTTCTTCCTCTGATATTTGATGGCCAAATGTTGGAAATTGTAATCTGTTCAACACCAAATCCTTAATCCGACTCAAGTATGGGGGTATGGGAAGTGTGAAAGTCAGTAACCCCTCAGTCTCGAGTCCAGGCGTCAACATCCATATCTCCACTGCCACAAATGGCTCGAGATCGATTACTTTCACACTCTTCACTCTCCCAGATTTCTGTCCCCAAGACATCTGCTAGATAAGTCCACTCTGGGGTGGCGTACCTTCTGCAGGGCACACGTACCCTTCTCGACCTTCGTGGACTCTCAGTTCCTGAGTCTGTCGTTTCTTCCTCCTGATCCGATTCTTCAGCGATCGGGACAAGAGTTCTTTCTTGCTTTTCTTCCGAGCTTGACCTTTTCTTTCTCTCCGGCCAACTGGCTTCTTCACTCCTTGTTCTTCTGCTCCTTGTTCTTGGACCTGTCTCTTGGTCACTCTCAGTTTGTTCGATATCCGATTCCGTCTCCCAGTTACTTTCTTCTCCTGAGGCGACTTCGGTCTCGCTAGTGTCTTGACCTTCGTCGACTTGTTCCAACACAGGTTCAGCCTCTTCGATCACCTCCACAGCTTGGCCTTCCCCCTCTATGGCTTCTCCGCTTTCCGCCGGATTCTCATCCGAGAGAGGAGCTGTTTCTTCTAGAGGTGTTGGCACTCTTCGAGTGTGTGAGGCATGTATCCAATTTGGCAGGCCTCCACACTTCACCGCTGTGTTCGTGACAAGTATGACTTGAAACGGTCCTCTCCAGCGCACGTCTAAGCAGTTCTTCCTGACATGCTTTTTCACCAGGACCCAGTCTCCAGGACTCAGGTCATGGCACAAGTCTTGTGCTGATGGAACCTCTGCAGCCTGGACCTGGAGGGACACAGAATTAATGGCATCAGATAGTCCCTTGCAGTAGTCCAAAATCAAGTCGTCTGTGATGTTCACTAGCGCTGCAGTTGGAACCGATGGCAATCTCATAGCTCTCCCCATTAGCACTTCATGTGGAGAGAGGCCTGTTTTCCTATCAGGTGTGCTACGTATGCTCATAAGAACCACTGGAAGTGCGTCTGGCCAACTCAGGGATGTCGATGAACAAACTTTAGCCAGTCTGGACTTAATTGTACTGTTGATTTGTTCTACAATCCCTGAAGCTTCTGGTCGATAGCTGCAGTGTAACTTCTGATCAATATTCAAAGCTGAGCACAACATCTTCACTATTTCGCTGTTGAAATGAGTTCCTCTGTCCGATTCCAAAGAGGATGGCACCCCAAACCTCGGTATTAACTCTCTAAGTAACAGTTTCGCTACTGTAAGTGTATCGCATCTACGTGTAGGGTAAGCCTCAACCCATCTAGAAAATATACAGACAATCACTAAAACGTATCTGAGTCTGTTACATGGAGGCATTTCTATAAAATCAAGCTGCATTCTATTGAAAGGCCCCCCAGACCTTCCTATGTGACTCAATGTAACTGGTGTTCTTTTTCCCACGTTTAGTTGCTGACAAATCGCGCATCGCTGACATACTGCTTCTGCCGCTACTCTAAACTTAGGATTAAACCACGTTTGTCTGAATACTCTCACCATTGCATCTCTTCCTATGTGTGCTGATCCATGCAATTTCCTTGCCATTGGACTAACAAGCTCATTTGGTAAAACTGCTCTCCCATCGGCAGAAACCCAAAAATTCATCTCGCTTTTCTCACAACCCGCTGTTTCCCAGCCCTTTTTCTCATCATCTGGTGCATTCTCCTGAACACTCCTTAATTCATCCCACGTATCCACAGTGTCTAACAACATTGTCAATTCAGTTCTTTCTTGAATTCCCCCCACTTTCACATCAGTGTGAGAATATCCTTGTTCTGCACAATAACGTGCTACTTCATCAGCATAGCGATTGCCCTGCGACACAAAGTCTACGTTCTTCGTGTGCGCGGCACATTTGACAACGGCTATGGCTGACGGACCTTGCAATGCTTCTAACAAAAGTCTCACGAATTCTCCATTCCTAATGGGAGAACCCGAGGAGGTCATGTAACCTCTTTGAGACCATAACTGCCCATAATCGTGAACTACCCCGAAACCATACTGGCTATCGGTGTATATGGTGACTCGAAGTTTGTCGCCTGCTAAGCAAGCACGAGTCAAAGCAACAATTTCAGCTACCTGTGCGGAGTGTACTCCTTCCAGGCAAGCGGCTTCTACAACTCTGGTAATCGTGCAAACTGCATAAGCTGCTCTCAGCTGACCGATATCGTCTCTTACGCATGAACCATCAACAAAGAAAATTTCATCAGGGTCAGTCAATGGCTCATCTACGATATCGGGTCTCGGTTTGGTGCATAGTTCAGTCACATCAAGGCAGTCATGATCTGTACAATTTTCATCTTCCACTTCATTCGGAAGTGGCATCAAGGTAGCAGGATTCAAGACGGAGCATCTTTTTAGGGTCACATTCTCGGCAGCCAGTATGACCTGCTCGTAGCGTGTGAGCCTACTATTCGTCAGATGCTGAGTCTTCGTCCTGGTCATTAACAATTCCACAGAATGCGGTACATACACCACTAACTGATGTCCCATCACCACGCTTTCCGATCTCTCAATGCTGACACCCGTTGCAGCTACGGATTTGAGACATCCGGGCAACGCTGCGGCTACTGGATCTAATGTAGCCGAAAAGTACGCCACTGGCCTACGCGCATCTCCGTGGATCTGAGCTAAAACTGCTAAAGCGCATCCCTCTCTTTCGCAGCAGTAAAGCAAAAATGGTTTTGTATAGTCAGGCATTCCTAAAGCCGGGGCGCGACATAAGTCCTCCCTCAGCTGCAAAAACGCCATCAAGCAGTCTTTGTCCCATGGTACCGGATCACTCACTCCTTTGTGCGTCAGTTGTAATAACGGCTTTGCCTTCAGTGAGAAGTTGGCTATCCACTGTCGACAATAACCGACCATGCCTAGAAACATCCTGACCTCTCTTTGTGTGGTAGGCGCGTTCATTTTCATAATCGCCTCTATTCTGTCTGGAGACACCTTCCGTTTCCCCTTTTCAATCCTGTGGCCCAAGTATTGCACTTCAGTCTTACAATATTGCAATTTACTTGGTGACACCTTGTGCCCGTTCTCGGCCAAGGTATTTAACAAGGTGATGGTGTCTTCTCTGCAAGCTTCCTCTGTCTCTGACGCAACTAGGAGGTCGTCTATGTACTGGACTAGAACTGAGTTCTTGGGCAGTACTAGACTTTCAAGATTTCTCTTTAAAAGCTGGTTAAAAATCGATGGGCTTTCTGTATACCCCTGAGGGATACGACACCATGTTAAAACGCGATCTTCCAGCTTAAAAGCGAAAAGATACTGGCTCTCTTCATCTAAAGGAATCGAAAAGAAAGCCTGACACAAATCTATCACAGTAAACCATTCAGCTTGGAACGGTATCTGAAATAATATCACTGATGGATTCGGTACCACTGGACAACATGAGACAACAATATTATTAATCTTTCGAAGATCCTGCACTATTCGGTATTTTCCACTAGGCTTCTGTAAACCCATAATCGGTGAGTTACATGGACTACCCACGATCTCCTTCAGTATTCCCTGTTTAATCATGGATTCGATCACAGGCTTTATTCCTGCAATCGTCTCTGGTGTCAACTTGTATTGTGGTGTTCTTGGGTACTCAGCATTGAGTCTTACCAAGATCTTTACTGGTTCTACTCCTTTGATCAAGCCTATTTCTTCTCCAGTAAAATCCCACACCTCAGCTGACACTTTCTCCCTCAAGTCCTGTGGAAGCTCCTCCACTGTCAGGGTAGGATATAATTCCACACATTCCTGCGAATTTACAACTTTGAAATCGGCATCTTCATCGTTGGTCTGTACTTCTACTCCTTCAGGTGTGCAATGTATTGTGCAATTCAGTTTACACAACAGGTCTCTTCCTAACAAACACACCGGGCTAGAATCACAGATCACGAACTGATGTTCGTCACTGTAATTCCCTATCTTTACTGACACTGGTTCTGTCAGAGGATTCGTCATCCTCTTGTTTGCGACTCCTACCACCTGAATCATTTCTCCTGATATCGGCAGACCTGGGACTACCGCTGATCTCAACGTGGATCGAGTGGCTCCCGTATCCACCAAAAAGGTCGTAGGACATCCAGCTACTTCAGCTTCTACGTATGGTCCCCTCTGATCTACTTCCAGGGCTGCTCCTAAAGTACAATCTTCTTCCCTATTCACTCGTTGCCCTGTAAGAGGATCAACGTAGTAGCATTCTTCTCCTCCTACGAACAATGGCATTTGTCTGTAGGTTTTCCCTCCATTCGCAATTCGAGGCGGTTGAGGAAACGGGGCTCGAGGAGTCTGAGTCCCCCCTTTGATAAACTTTCCCTTTGGGACTGTTGCTCCCTTAACCACGTTGTTCTGTACCTCTTCCTCCTCCTGTTCTAATTCCCCTGTCTCAATATTATAAGGACACTCGCGTCTCCAATGTCCCACCTCGTTACACTGATGACACCTGGTTGTCCTTTTCAGTGTTGCGATATCCATTCTCGGTCTCGGTCTTTCTTCCTCTTCTCTGCTCTGATTATTCTGTTTCTTTGCTTGCGCTCCTGTTCCCTGCTGTCGCTGTCCACCCTTTCCAGCTGCTTGCATCTGTACTAACATTAACTTTTCCTTGAGCTTCTTCGCCTTCGAGTCTATCTCATCGCTACAGTATCTAGCATACCTCAGAATTTCGTCTAAAGGTTTGTTCTGCCAACAGATCAAGTGCTGTTGAATCATTAGGCTTATGTCTGGTCTCAGTCCGAGAACAAACTTCGACACAAACTGTCCTATGTCCTTAGGATCCATTACGTCCAACCCACTATACTGTTTGAATGCTTTCAGTAACCTCTCATAGAACTCGTGAACTGTCTCTTTAGGCTCCTGAGTTGTTCGATCTATCTTAACCCAGTCTATGTCTTGCACCGGCACTTTCTCTTTTAGCCATGTTATTACCCTTTCGTATTTCTCCATGACTCTGTCTGATGGACCACCTGTCTGTGTATCTCTCTGAGGCTCACAAGTGGGCCATTCAATACTAAGTTTGCATGCCGTCCACAAGTCTCCGGGTACTACGATATCGAACAATGTGTTCAAATCAATCCACAGTACCTTAGAGATCTTCACGAATCTCTCTACCTGCTTGTACCACTCAACGGGATTTTCTCTAAGTTTCGGGAAGGAATTAGTGAATGCCGCTAAATCCCCCCTACTCCATGGTACATGCACGTAGTTTCCGTTCGCGATTTCTCGCAAAGGAAAAGCTTCCATTCGCATTAGGTCTGTATCCTGAGACTTCACAAGTGTACTCCGTCTGACAGATCCCTTCTTGGACCATCTTTCCTCCCATCTATCCAGATCTCTCCATATTCTAATACACATGACCAATTCCCTTATGTGTACTCTCAGCCCAATCGTTCTGCGCTCATCTAGGTCTAGATCCGTGCAATTCAGCCTATGATTGGCCTGCAAAGCCTTAGTTCGTGATATGTCTATCATGTACTTGTCAGCCAGTTCAGATAACTTTTCATGAGCTGCTCTTGCCTTTCGAGTAACGTCCTTGGATAAAAACAGTATCTCATCTGGAGCGTACAGCTCTAACCTCTCGATTGCCACTGTGCCGTCAATTATTTCATCTAAGTCTGATTTTAAACTCATTACATCTATGCGTCTTGCTTTTATTTCGGCTTTCAGTACATCAGTCCTAGGTTGTTCTCTTGCGTCCCTCTCTCCTCCACTATGCGCCCTACGCCTGAGCACAGGTGAGTTATGAGGAATCTTTCTTCCATCTCTTTGTTCCCACCTTTCTAAATCCCAAGCCTTTCCATCTTCCCTTGGGGTGTGGTGGAACAATACTCCATCCCTTAATCCTACACTCCGTCTTTTCGGTTCGGTTTCTCCGGATACAAGATAAGATCCTCCGTGCTGTTCTAAACCACTGTAACTCGCTTGCTGTCTGGTATCACTTAACAGACGATAAGGTCCTTCATGGCTCTCCATGCTCCCGCGATCTCTTTCGTGATCACCGGATGTATGGCGAGACGTTTCGCGACTACCTAAATTCTCGTGACTTCGTTCTTGATCACCGGACGCATGGCGAGACCCTTCGCGACTCTCCATGTTCCCGTGATTCCAATGTTGAACATTTTCATCCGGAGTATGGTGTGTGCATCTGAAAGTGTTTCGGTATTCCTGCGTCCTTCGTTCTCCTTCACTAAAGGTGACGCGAGGCACTTCGCCACACCCTGCACTCCTGTCATCGCACATTTGCCTATTGCCACTAATGGTAGGGCAATTATCTCTTCTGCTTCCTTGACTCCCTCTCTCCCACTCTGGGCTGCTTTCGCCAGCTCCACAATGAGAGAGGACCTTGTTATCCTGGTCTCTCCATTCAGCTCCTGTTTCTAAACTTTTATTCCTAGCCTCCTCAGCAGTGTCCCATTCTTTCAGATATTCCCTTAATTCCTTATAGGATTTCGGTTTTGGTCCCCTCAAATCCATCGATCCTCTTTGACCCCCTTGTTCTATCCAGGGACCCGTTGCGGAATCTAATGGGGTACTCCGACTTACTGGTGCTAATCTCTGTCTTTGAGGATTCATCGTGTTATTCCTATTCTCCATCTCTGCCCTTTCCCTGTCCCATCGTGCCTGTTCCTCCTGCTGGACCCCCTCTGGGTTGTAGATTGACACTATAGGGCCTATGGTAAAAGGTACTTGTAAAGCGTCTGGCATTTGGTACGACCTTGCACATTGCGTCTCTGGCACCTTCTGGACCACGAATCTTCCCACTACTCTCTGTTCGGAACTAGTTTGGGGTATTTCCTCACTCTTGTTGGAGTCCCACTCTGTTACTGGGATCGATTTATATTCTCCCCATCTAGCTCCTTCCCCTTGCTGTAATATGGGACTTGCGGATTCACCGCTATACGGAGGTGGTCTCTCTGTTAACAGCCTCTCTAACAGTTCTTCTTCCGTTTCGCTATCCTCGTCTTCCTCTTCTAGGGGTTTCTTTTCTCCCGTAGCTTCTATCATGGTGAACAGTTTGTCTGCTTCTATCTTTTGCACTCTCCACTTCTTAGCTTCCTCATCCCATTTAGCATCCTGTAATGCCTTTACTGATCGTCTCACTCTTTCTTGACGCCTCTTTACGCCTTTTGCGTGTGCTGCTCTAAACCATGCACTAAGAGCTTCGAATTGTGTTGGCCTCGGTAGAGGTCTTGTTGCAAGCATTACCGCTTTCAATTGGTTCAACACGTCTAGCTTAAACGTTCCGAATCTCGGAAACGTCAATTCCTTTTCTCCTTCTGTTAGCCTATTCCACTCGGAAATCCATAATATCGAGTGTAAGCCTACATTTACTGCCATATGATAAGCTGGTGTGCCTTCTGGTGGAGCTTCTTCTCCGGCATATAAGTTTCTTCTATTCTTCCTAAAGATCTTTCTTAAACCCTTAAAGCACTTCATTTTTGATGATCTACGATTTTCCTCTTATTAATTCTCTTCCTTATTTACGTCCCGATGACAACCACCAATCCCGGTGCGACTCTCGCTAGTCAGCCTATCTCAACGCTGTTCTACGCCGACTGACCAATCTCAGCGCGACTCTACGCTGACGTCACTTGTTCCCTCTGCAGCAATTTCCTTCGTTTCTCAACTCGTCTCGCGGTCTCACATGCGTTTCATTCATACGCCGAAAAATGACTACTTCCGTCCAAGCGATCACTTTTCTCTGACTGTACGGCCACAGTCTAACTGTAATTGCCACCTCAACTGGCGAGACGTCTTTCCTCGTACGGTCAGACGTTCACCTCAACTGATAGGTTACTTTCACACAGTAAACGTACGACCAGCATGCGTTTACTCATACACTCACTCAAACGCTCCCCCTATCATCGGTCTGCGGGCGATCAATGGTACCTCATGACCCCCATTAAATGGTAGACAAATTACTCTGGGTGTTCGATACACCCGAACCACTTAAGCCCTCTGGACATAAGATTTTATCCGGTTGCGCGCGCTCACAACCTTCCCTCAATCACACTACAGGCATTCAACTCCGCTTGACATTACAACACGGAACAACATAAAACACCGCAATCTTACAACGCATGACCCTTATACTCACTCTCGACCGATTCTGCTGCTTTTCTCTCGACGCACCGTCAGCACCGTCTTCGGCTGCAATTCTTCTTCTGGTCGTCGATGACTAGGGACCTTGGGGTAAACTAAACCTGGCCTAGGTCGTCTTCCTCAAGAAGATAACCATCATACTCTGCTACCAACTGCGGGGAATGAGATTTTGGTATCAATTTAGGATCAAATTAATAATCTATCTCATTCGTTAATTTTGGACCGCTAATATCTGTCGTTGAGTAAAAGACAACTCCCACATAGGTTTAGTTAAACCCCATTAAATGACGCCACTCTGAAGAACCACTTACAACTGATAAAGTTTTAAAAGGTTTATATAAAATCAGATTTGAATGCAAATTACAATCCTCTCAGGATAAATCTCAAAGTATACAAAGAATACAAAATTAATTAAAGCTTCGATGTAAAGTGGTTCCTTTGCGTCATCTACAGAAAGAGAAAATAATCAAGTTAAATCTGTCCCTACTCTATACTAGGTGACATCCCTACTTCGCAAGTTTCTTCCCTAAAAAGGTGTCAGCAGTTTGACTTCCACAGAAGTTCAAACTCTCTTAACCTCTAAAGGTAACTTAAGTTTAAGAAGCAGTACCCTCTCTGCCTACCCATCCGCTCTTCTAAGGGTCCTCGGCCTACTGCTCCCTTGCGCTCTGTTCTCTCTCAGCGCATCTGCTCAAGGCATCTACCCTTGCCTTCGCTCTGAGCAATTCACCTCGCTGTTCCTAATCTCCAATTGCTCATTGCTCTTCTCTTCTCTCCTCCCCGGGGTGCTGTCCCTAAAATACACAATCACAGTGTGGGTGGAACGCCCCTTGACGCCCACCACGGACTTTCCCCGATGATGTCAGTTTCTGGCTCTTTCCATTGCTTCATCTCTTTGCGTCGTCCGTTAGGTTGACCCTTCTCCTTAGATGTCATCTTCATCTTCTCGTTGGCGACTTTTAGTTGACACTTTCATCCAAAGTCAGATAACCTTAAACAAGACCTTAACATTACAACTCTTTCTCTGACCTTACTAGATCCTGTGAATGGTCATTCAAAACAAAGCTCAAATTCCAATCGCCTACTCTCATGTTTAGGCAATAAACTTCGTTCGACATTTGTCACCTTAAATCTAACAAATGCTAGACTCTTCGGCTCGCACCTTCATGTGAAGACTATTCACGACTCCTGTGAGCCCACTAAATTACATACATTGGACTACACTCTTGCGAACCCTTGGTCATTCAGGTTATAATCACAAATGACCTAAATTCTTCTAGCATTCCTACAAACTTCTTCTCCACAATATAACCTTTAACATACATTTATATACAATCGTATCTACCAAATACTTCGTTCATATGTGAATAGATCTTAGCTAAAATACAATTTCGTAGAATATAAACCTTAATACATAGAATATAAATTTCATAGAATACGACTTTATTCTCGTTGGTTACTTCGTTATGTATGCTCTCTGCACGTTTCTCCATGTTACATTTCTCGCCGTTTCTGCATTTAAAGCTACACACGTACATGAATTCTACTCTGCACATTCTACTGTTCGTAAGCATTTCTACATTAGCCCACTACGTATACGAGCCTTCTAAATCTAATGCATGTTTAACGTGTAAATACATTTACGTTTCCTATACCATAATATCACTTTAATTGACTTTATGCTATAGTCATCAACTTCACATTACGATAGGCATTTCATTCCTACGTTTATAACATATACGTCTAAATATGGCTACGATATACTTTATATTCAAATTGCGCTCTCTCACAGCTATCTTTGCCGAGGTGACCTATCACCGTCCTTAACCACATCTGCTCTGCACTGTGCCCTACATTCAGTGCAGCTATCTTTGCCAAGGTAAACCCATCACCTGGGGACGCACCCTTTCCTTTCTCTCTGGGCAAGCTTCTGCTTCCAGCCCGACCGGGTAACCTTTTACCTCCGGTTGCCACGCACTCCTTGGGTAAGCGTCTGCTTCAACCCAACCGGATGACCCTTTTGCTTCCGGTGCCCACTCACTCCCGGGTAACCATCGGGTTCCAACCCGGCCGGGTGACCTTTTCATTTCTGGTGTCCACACATTTCCTTCCGGGTAAGCGTCTGTTCCCACCCCAGCCCGGGGCCTCTTCCCTTCCGGTGCGTACCCTCTTGTTACCTGGGCAAGCCGATGTGCTTCCTGCCCGCCAAACCTGGTTGGCTGTTCCCCCACCCATCTCTGGGAGGTGCCCCGATACCCGGTACGCCAACTTCCTCCATGTCACAGGCTCTGCCCTCTGTTGTGTAATTGTTTACTTCCGGTTCACCTGAACACAATGAGCTCAGGGAGCTTGCCAGTGACCCCCTGGGTCATGACTGCCCGTTTGCGGTCTGTGCTCGCTTCGCAACCTGCCTTTTGTACTATTCTTGGATCGCTTTGTAAGTACCGCCATGCCTCGCTGGAAGCTATCGCTGCCCGCCAATCCTCTCCATTGGTGTTCGGGCTCTGCTTCCCGGGGGTTGCCTCCACTGAGACCCCCGGTCCAGCCACTATGATCCCCCCTCCCTCTGGGGAGTGGGGGGCCGAACCAAGGGGCATATCAATGAAGTTGCCTCTGCTTTAGCCTAATATGATATCGAGTGAACCCAGGCTGTGAGTGAAGGGGGTCACTTGACTTCCAGCAACGGGTGACCAATCGCTCGGCCACCTCCAGCCCTTCAGTCAAGAAAACGAGAGGTGGCCCTATTTATTTTATCTGTAGGAAATATACCGCTGACGCAAGCCCCCCAAGTATTCGGTAGAGCTCTGTCTGTGCTAATGGTTAAGAAACGCATCACTCCGAGGCAGCCAGTGTGCCTGCAGGCTGGGGCAACAGCCCAGCCTCCTGCAGCTGCCATGGGTCTGTCTCTCCATTGGCTGAAGCCCCGCCTCTCAGAGGCCCAGCTCGGCCCCTTATCTTGTATTGACTCTGTCGCTGCTCTCTTATCAGATACTTGTCGATAAAGCGGACGCGGCGGCGGCCTAAAGATGATATGAGGCCATGTATATCTACAGATAACAGGCTCTCAGCAGCAAATTACCAGAGTCGAATAACCTTTCGAGAGCAGTAGAAGTAAAGTTTAATGGAGAAGGCAAACAGGAATGATTACCCAAGGTACAGAGACTGAGCCCTGGAGTCACTTCAATGCAACAGGGGGTCTGACAGGGCGTCCGGCCTCAAAGCAAAAACATTTCAAGCCTTAAGCAAGAGACAGACTGACAGGTTTCACTTTCAAGAGGCAAGCAGCCGCAGCGCCTCTCCGAATGGAGCCCTGTTATAACCAAATGCACAGTGACAAGCAAGCGCACGCTCAGCATAGGTGGGTCTATTTGGAAATCTTAGGGCCCAGCCAGACCCCCGGCTCCGTCCTGGCTCGGCTCTCCCTCTTAAGTTGTTGCTCGCTCACTGATATAGAAGTTTCCCTCCGTGCTCCTGCGGATGAGACCCCTTTCCAGCCCCACATAACCTTGATTGTTTCTCTCCTACACCCCTGTCTCGAACCCTCCCTCCACCCTCCCTTATGCTCCAGATAACTGGTATATGTTTCTATTTTATGCTGCGGTAACGAATGTAACTTTGTGCATCTTGTTCTCATGTAAAGCGCCCTGATACCTCCGGGTCTAGCCAGCGCTATATAAAACGTTTCAAATAAAATAAAATAAATAAATAGTACTCCTTTTATAAAAAAAAAACATGTAAACCAATTTTCATCAGGATTTTTGAATTTTGAGTGCATTTGTAAGTGGCTTTTGATTTTGAGTGCATTTGTAAGTGGATTTTATTGTCGGAGAATCATTTTATCTGTCATTTTGCTTGATGGAAATATGAATTTTATTACCTAAGCTTTTATTCACTATCATCATCATTGTAGGTTTTATAGTGTAATACATGAAGTTATTTTGTGTATCAATGTTTGTGCATTGTAATGTATGCCTATGTACTTTGATGGTCGCATTGACCGAATAAAGCTTGATGACTTGACTTGGCTCGCTCATCCCCCCCCCCCACCCCCAGACACAATTTTATCTGCACTTCTCTCTTCTCTTACTGCAGCCTTCATGCAGCTCCCGGGGCTGTGTGCAGGGGGGCCGCAGCCACGGAGGGCATTTGCAGGGCAGCCTTGCCCATATTCATCTTTGCCCCCCCCCCCCATACCCTAAATGACCCGGGCAGCTGGCAGCATTTATCAAAATCTCAGTTTATCTAAAAAAATTGCATTCACCTTTGAATGCATACCATTTATGAAAAAACATTGGCCCTTGAAGTAAAGGCGTCGGATAGGGGGGGGAGGGGGCAGCCGCTACACCCCCAAAATATCCATGCTGGAATTCAAACGGTAAAAGACCGATACAAATGTCTTTACATTTTGTTTTTATCTTGTCAAATTTGCTGTGCAGTGGAAGGCAGAGGGTTAATGTCATGACATGTCTTCCGGCATTTGCTGCTCATTCTTCTAAAACAAAGATGACGTCACTTTTCATTCTGTGGCTGCAAAATGAGAGGATTGTGTAGAGAGGAGTATGCAACAAGCACTGTAGGATGTCAAAGCGTTCCTAATACACAAACATAAATGAAATACCTGTAAATGAACTGTACAAATATTTCAAAATATATCAGCAGTCGTGAAAGCACAGGCACTGAACATTTTGCTTTGTAATTCTAAAGAGAGATAAAAACAAAAAATGTTAATACCTTCAAAACAAATCTGGGGGATGCACAAATGCCAAATGTTGTATTGTATTGCAGCATTCGTATAGCGCTTACTACCCCTATGTGGGATACTGAAGCACTTACCTACACGGGCAGCAAGCTAAGCCTTCGAGGGCGTGTGCTTGGAAGTGTGTGGTCTTTGTTTTGTGAACCTTTGCGGGAGGTGTTTCGATGTCATGCGTGATGACAGCCGAGGTGCAGGGGTCGTGTCACGGGATGCAGCGCATAGCAGTCGGTGGATGATGAGGTGCACTGGAATTGAAATTGCATAGTGCTTCCTGTCCCTGAGGTTTTTGTTTTTTAAACTTTATTTATCATTTTGTCATGGCATATAAAACAAGACCAACAACAGTGTGCATTGTAGCATGTATACTAAAGCATACAGCAGATGGGACAGTAAGAACAACGGATCGTGGCACATGGAAGAGAGGTGCACTCGGCAAGTAACCCAGTGTAGTCGGAGAGTAGGCCATGTCTGGCGGTCACCATCACAGGTCTGTGAGGCCCACACAGAATACACAAGAATAACACCCATCAGGACCGGACTGGGAACCAAAAGAGCCATGGTAAAGTGCTTGGCCGCCACCCCCCCCCCCAGGGGTTTGGGGGTGCAGCCGAGCTGTTTGCCAGGGCCGGTTTCAGCCGATTTTGTTACAGGGGCCGATATTGCATCTATGCTGCAAAAACAGCCCGCAGGGGCCCAAAACCGCCTTCCAACCTGGTGGCCAACTGGGGAAACACCCAGTGCCCACTAGGGCCAGGCCGGCCCTGACACCCATGCTCAAGAACCCACCCCGTGGTCTCCGACGCCAGTAGATGTTTCTGCAAGGGTTGCCAAATGTCCTGTGTCCTGGCGGTCGGCGTCTGCAGCGAGGCGTGTAGTTTACTGGTAGTGTCGCAGTACATTAAGCTGTTTAACCAGGTGTTGGCAGGTGATACATGTCAGCTCCCCCAGTGAAGAGCGATTTCACGTTTAGCTAAAGTTAATCTTCTGTAATTGGTTACCAGTGTTAGTCGTGCGTGCTACAGGAAGACATTCCACACATATACCTCGGATTCTTTGAATTGGTGACTTTGGTGTGATCATTAGAGGGGGTTTGTGAGAAGCAAATGCTGCTGGAGTAGATATTGTTATGGTTAAAAAAGAGTTTAAGGCAGAAAGGCATGAGATTCAGAGGTGTTCATATGCAGAAGAGGCAGGCAGAAGGTAGAGGGGAGGCAGAGGTGCACTCAGAATGAATAAGGGAGAGAAAAAGTAAGTAAACATTCCATTGAAGGTACATTTTTCAGGAATATAGCAGGTGGAGATTTTGTGCATCCAATCTGTGGATTTAAACCTGTTGGAAGAAACAGTTTTAAATTCGGATCTAAAGGAATGTGGCTTTTAACAAACTTCCACAAGCCACTTACTTTTAAAGAGGTGACACATATACTCCCGTCACTGCAAAAAGAAGCCCAGTGCTTGTTGACACACCTTTATGAGCGACTGTCAATCACATGTAACACATATAACATGCAAAGTAAGGGCCAATGTGTTCAGACTAAATTGGTCAGGGAAACCGACCAATTTCATAAAATTTGTTTCAAGAGCATATTAAGCTCTTCGCCAGACGACGCGGAGCGGCACTTTTCGGAGACATTGACCCTTGATAAATGTGTGACTATAGGGCAGTGTTCTCACAATGGTCCTGGGTTTGCAGAATTAAATATGAAACTCGATGCTACAGGCGAGTGTGCCCACGGTGAACAAGTAAAGTTTAACTAACCACCCTCAAAAATAGGTCAGACTGTGATTATAAGAATTACAATTATCACAAGGGATCCATCTGGCACATGCATCAAACATGTCATTTGCGAATCCTTATTAGCGAAAAATAAATATCCGCTAATAAGGAATCACAGAAGCCGATGCATGTAGGAATTGCTAAACAAATAGCGATTCCTACAAATTCCTTATTTGCGAGTCGCAGTAAAGAAATGGCTTCCCATTCATTCCTATGGCCTACAGGCCCAATGGAATGAATGGGAAATTGCATGCGTAATTTGCGAGTACCAGTAGGTCCTAGTAAATTGTTCATGCAATTTCATGGGTGCAAGGGTGTCAAAATGACACCCTGTTGTGCCTCTGAAATTGTGATGTGCACCCATGTTGCGCACACACATGCCCCAAGGGCATGTATGTGTGTAACCTAAAATTTTAAAAAATGCATTCTCGTGCATTTTTCATTGTTTTTGCATATTACAAACAAGTTTGATTTGTCTGTAATTTACGGTCCCAAATAAAGTGCTTCTAGCATTGCATTTAAGGAATCGCAATTTGTGATTCCTTAACTTCAATTGCAATTTAGGAATTCGCAAATAATTGAGAATTCTTAAATTGCGCATAGGATACTCTTTCATGCATCTCCAAAGGCCAATTTGCAATCACAAATGGACGATTTTTGCAAATAGCACCGTTTGAGATCGCAAAAACCTTTGATGCATGTGCCCCCATACCCTGCGGAAGGCCACTGACCAAGAAGGGCAACCACAATCGGCTGAAACATGTCGGAAAACGCAGACGGGGTACAAGAGCAGTAACTTCTCCTATACACCCTTGTTGATTTCTAATCCTTGCAAGGGTGACCAATAAATGAAGGAGTTCGGATAGTACCTCCTTAGGTGGATTTATCTCACATTTTTCTCTGCACGAGTTATCCCTCACTAGGGAAACTTTTCCTTTCCTTTCCTTTCTTCTTCTTCTTTTTCTTTAGCAAAAAAATCAGCGCTCCACCCAGAGTGTTGGTCGGCACCTGGGTGTCTTTAGCGGCCCTATGATGAAGCATGACACTACATAGTGAGTGAGGGCGGTCTTAAAAAATTTAATGATTTTCCCTTCTTTTTCTTTACCTTAACCCCTGTTTTTTAGGTTTCGCCTAAGTGAAAGCTGCGCACTGCGCAGCTTTTCGCGCAGGCGAAAACCTAATGAGATTAACTATGTGGCTTGGGAATCCGCCCTCTGTTCCATTGGCTAGCTCCATAAATGGAGGCTAGCCATTTTGAACAGAGATCTGTCCGTCATGGCCGGACCAGATTCGTGGGCGTTCCCGCGATTTCTTCCCTCTCCACCCTTTTCTGATCGTCATCGCGGCGGTGGGCGGTGCTTTTTTTTGGGGGGGGAGGTTTGTTTTGGTCATTTGTCCTGGAAGGCACCGCAACGAGGGACGTCTGCCTGGCATCGGCTAGCAGGTAAGCGGCATATTTTACCCCCGTTCCCGCCCCCCCTCCCGCTGTCCGTGAGCCCACCCCCCCTCCCGGCTGTCTGTGTGCCTGCCCGCCCCCTCCCGCTGTCCGTGTGTCTGCCCGCCCCCTCCCGCTGTCCGTGTGCCTGCCTGCCCCCCTCCCGCTGTCCGTGTGCCTGCCCGCCCCCCTCCCGCTGTCCGTGTGTCCATGGGCATCTGGCTTCACTTTCACATGAGTGCACTGTGTGATTCAGGACTGCTCTGTAAGATTATCACAGAAGGCACTGGGTGTATTCTGTGAACATTTGAATCACTTAGAAATGGCACTTCTTTATAACGTATGTAAATTGATAACAACCATTGTCAAAGTTAACACTAGTCCGGACTGTTGTAAAGTCGGAACTCAGAAGATTTTATCACACGTCACCAGCGCTCAAAGAACAGGTACAGCGAAGAGGTGCAAGCTTCCCACCCTTGGAAAAGGTTAGGCAGAAGGAGCTTGCTTTACGTGCAGATAGGCCCACCTATTGCAAACATCAAGCAAGTTTCCCTCAGGCACACTGAACAGGCGCAGGCTCAGCTGTCCAAGGTACAAGCTTCTCTCAGGACACATATGAGTGGACAAGACAGAAAGTTCACAGAGAGAGCAGAGGCAGAGCCAGGGGGCTGGCTTGACTCTATAAGCCAAAACACGAGCCGAGTCATAAAAGGTTATGCATGTAAAATACACAGCAAAAGTCTTGTAAAAACGCGATAAAGACTTTCAGGTTAACATTTTAATTCTACGAGCGAACCGAGGTGTCAATTTATCATGTGCACTGTATAAATGGCCACCGCTGTTATACGTCGAAGATTATCTATCAAACCACACGTGTGTGTTTTTTATATAGCATGCAGCAAAGTTTCAAGTTTAAGTTTATTGTTTAGTTATTTAAAACCATAACATTTGTGGCAAAGAAAACCGATCCCACCTACATTTATCAGATAGAACAGATTACTTTGAATGCACATGATCCTGACTGGCCTTAACACAATATATTCAGACCTTTCATTCTTGATTTCGCATTCCTACATAACTAAAGTGCCATTGTGCATTATAAAAATAGTTAGTTCCTAATCCTTAGCAACACCTAATACTTCACAATGAATTGTACGACCTATTAAACCTTATTTAAACCTGAAAACAATAGGAAGCTTTCTTCTGCAAACGAGACAAAAGAATGTGCAATAGGAGACATTTCGACCGCCTGAATATATTGCATGGGAGTAAAGGCTGGGCATACAATTGAAATCTGACATTTTGCTAAAGTGCCTATGTGCATTACATAACTCACAAGAAAACAACTGTGTGGGAGGGTCTATAGGGGAAACAAATTTAGAGACCTACAAAGTATCCTATCCCCCAATCCAACTATAACAAACACACAAGGGATACTGGAGGTCTATCATGGGCTCAATATTGTGTGCCAATTCCAAAGTGACGCATGTATGAACAAGTGTCTGATCATAAAAGGAAGATAAAGTGTGAGAACAAGACAGAAAATACTCCCATCAGCCCACCACTTGGCGGAAAATCGTCATCTGGGATTTTTTGTACAAGAACTGGTATCTGTTAGGTCTCTCACCTGATGATATTGTGAGGAGACCTAAAAACAGATCCTCCAGTGACGAAAAGAATGTATGAATAACATGGCTGGATGGGAGGGGTTGCAGTGAAACAAAAAAACAAAAAAAGGGGGGTGAAATAAAATTACCTAGTGTGATGCCAAGGCAAAGTACTTTATTAGGGGGGTCATCACAGAGGTAATGTTAAAAGCAACAGTATGTGGATAGTATATAAACAAATATTACAATCAATCAGATGGATCAGGTCGACATGTTTCAGCCTATAAAGGCTTTCTTCAGGACCTATGATATAGAATACTACTGCAACAAATACTATACAAGTTACCAATCACTTGATAGAACAAGCATTTACAATGCAATGGTTTTGCCTTTGTTAAAGTTAGAGCTATTGGCATTGCTCTTGACATTATTTTTATTTATGTGTTTTTTTTAAAACATAAATAAATGGCATTGTCATTTACAATGCCAATAGCTTAATCGCTCGCAAATGCATGACCTCTTGCATTTTACACCCACACAGAGCCACACACGCAAAGCCACCCACACACACATAGAGTCACCCACACAATCTGCACTCTGAATCTGCACTCTGAATCTGCACTCTGAATCTGCACTCTGAATCTGCACTCTGAATCTGCACTCTGATATAGGTACCTATCCATATACATACATCTGAGCATAGGCGTATAGGTACCAATCCATATACATACATCTGAGCATAGGCGTATAGGTACCAATCCATATACATACATCTGAGCATAGGCGTATAGGTACCAATCCATATACATACATCTGAGCATAGGCGTATAGGTTCCAATCCATATACATACATCTGAGCATAGGCGTATAGGTACCAATCCATATACATACATCTGTGCATAGGCGTATAGGTACCAATCCATATACATACATCTGAGCATAGGCGTATAGGTACCAATCCATATACATACATCTGAGCATAGGCGTATAGGTTCCAATCCATATACATACATCTGTGCATAGGAGTATATGCACCAATATAAATATATGACCTTTTGAAGATGGCACTAGTCAAGAAATATAAAAGAATACAATGACAGTGAGATAGATTAATTTGCACAGGATCACATAACTGGGGAAACAGAGGAGCTGTGATTGGAACTCCAGCTTCTTATACATATAGACGACTATCTAACCTCTGGGTTCAGATACATTTGATTTTGAATACGCTGTGTGCATTGCAAGAATAAACAACTTAAAACCCCACGTTATGCCCCAGCAGTGCGCTTCATTCTGTGAGTAATAAGTGTAGTTATTACAGAGTAGTTCTAACCAGACGCATACAGCGCCCAGCATGCCTGGCATGTATAGCGCTGCTCTGTTTGTTTCATATTTACAATGTTTTACGTGCTTCCGGTGAAGCATCTCTTGACACTCTTTCGCTTGCGTCTCTGATGAAAAGCGGCTGCTTTGTATTCTGCATGTTTTCATAAACAACTGCACAAAACTCCCCGTAAAAAGACAAACTCGTCCCGGCTAATGAGCTGATGGTATCTGCGGAGAGCGCGCGCAGCTCTCAGCAGCCGGCAGAAAATTGTTTTGTCAAGGACCGGATTGAGAACAAGTTTAGCGTCCATAGTCCGCACAAAACAACCCCCACCTATCACAAAAAACAGGAAAGATAAAACATATTATCAAAAGTCCAACCACAGAATATTGCTGTACAAGTGCACACACTTGCTGTGTCTATTACAATAACTGCACAGACCCCCTACAATGACAGGGGTGATTTGTTTAACACTCCCACCCACAGCCCTGTAATAAACTGGTACATAATTCGAAATCGAACCCAAAATGTTTCACGAGAACCTATTTCAAAGCAGCTGTTTATTCCGTAAAGTGCGGGGCTCGTGTTGTTTCTGGGCACAGGCCTGTTTTGGCAGATAATGAAACTACACTGTCCTACGCATGAAGATGCAAACATGTCACGCCACGGAACCCAGTGTGCTCCAGGCGAGAGACATCTCTCCATTCTAATCTTCACTTCAGCATACTACACTATGCTGCGCACACACCTCTCCGCACTTCAGGCTCTAAGGAAAGTGGGAAGGACTACTTTTGGGGGTGATCGAATCGAATTAAATGAAGGTGTAGTATTATTTGAAGTATGAGGAAGTTTATCTGGGCAGGTGTTACCTGAAGCCAAGTCAATGGCAGGCATTTTTCTTTTCCACAAGCCGGGTGACACCACTCAAATGAAGGTGTGGTGAGACTAGGTAGGGAATATGTAAATGGTACAGGCAGGAAGCCTGCCTGCACCCCCTTCACCAGCTCCCAGACTTGATGAGTTTAAGGACCTGCCGGTGGTAGGTACAAGAACATGCACTAAGACGTCTGTGCAGCGGACAGCTGTTCCATGTGAAAATACAGAACGCAAAAAACATATTTTGCAAAACTGTAGGTTCCAACATTTCAACTGCCAAGCTCTCGACCCTTAAATTGCTCCCCCCCATATTCGGCGAAATACACATCCTAAAAGTTTCAGGATGGATTCTACGTTCCAGCTCATGTCCCGGTCTTTTCAGGAGGTCCCACACGCGTGACGTCGACTAACTGGAAACATAAGGGGCGTGCGACTGCTTGGCTTTCCTTAGGTAAACACGTCGAATGACTTCACTGTTGGTAAAGAGGCTTCATATTTTTACCAGTCGCGTGTGCCTGAGACAGCTGAACACATGCATGTGTCACTGTTGACTGTAAGTGAGTGAAGGAACGTGAACATAAAGCAACTGCCTGCACCACAGCTGTGCAGCAAGTAAACAGAGTAACATCCGAAAAGCCTCACTGCCAGTCCGCGAGACAGCCACAACGCAGGACACATGTTATATGATACGCTGCGGGCACACGTCGATGCCACCTACCAGTTTCCTGAGCCGACGATGCAGACCTTGAGAGGCGGCATGTTTCTTCTCTCCCTGTTAGTGCGCGATCAATAACGGAAGAAGCTGTTCATCGAGAGGGACGGGGGGAGGGGGGAGGGGGGCGGGAGAGGACACGGACGGCGGGAGACACCGGAGCAGGAAGGCGGGTGCCGGCAATGCCGGAACAGATTCGGGGGCGTTCCCGGCTTTTGGCTGACGTCGCGTGACGTCGGCAAAAGCCAAAGAATCTCGGGAACGCCCCCGAATCTGGTCCGGCATTGACGGACAGGCCCGTCTTCCAATGGCTAGCCTCCATTTATGGAGCTAGCCAATGAAAGACGGAGGCCGATCCTGTCTCCCGTATAGATCTCAAGAGGTTTTTGCCTGCGCAAAAAAGATGCGCAGAGCGCATCTTTTCGCGAGGCAAAACCTAAAAACCACAAACTATGTGGGTGCCTACCGTGTACCATCTAGTAGGTCAGTGGATTCTCACCTGTATTGAAATATAAGGGACAGACACGAGACATACATGCAAAAATTATGAAAAAACAGCATTGTATACACTGTGCAACACATATATTGGCCTTACATCCCATGTGGGACAAATATAGTAAAAAATAAAGGGACTCACCCAAAGAATTTATGGGGAAAGGCCTCACCTCGCCTGGCACTCGCTCAGGTCTAAAAAGAGGCCCCGCTCTGAGGAAATAGAAAAGGTAACAACATATCCATTTTCAAAAGATTATATTGAAAGTAACAGATTAATGATATTTTAATCCATGTTCATTATGAGTGTTCCTCAAACTACCTATTTAAAACATAAAGCAGTGGACAAAAGGATGTGGTCCAAAGGCCAGTCAAGGCTGACCGATGACACTTAACAAGCATTCTCTAAGACATAAAAATGTATGTTGGTAGAGCAAGAATTTAACCAACATCAACTTGAGAAAAAGAGATCAGTCCAGGAAAACAGGTTAGCAAGGTACTCCAAAGCCAGTATTCAAAAGGAGTCACTGCGGCGGGCTCAATCGCTTCTTGAAAGGGAACATTTCAACCCACCTGTCCGTCGGTACCTCGGGCTTTAACTAAGCCAAGGGGGAGGTACCGAGGTCAGGGTAGACTGTGCTTTTAAAGCCCACCGGCTGACCAGAGTGGAAACCGCCAACCGTGGCCGGTGATTGGTCCACGCGTGGGCCAATCACATCGCCTATATGGCCATATCAACCAATAGGCCCAACGGACATGGAAACCGCCAACCGTGGCCGGTGATTGGTCCACGCGTGGGCCAACCACATCGCCTATATGGCCATATCAACCACACAAACTAGTCGTGTGACTAAAAAGTATGCAAACGGCCCATTGGATAGCGGGCTGTTTCAGCGTTCACCATTGGTCCGTGATCGACCAATCACAGTGCTCAAAAAACGGCTTGTTGCCATCCATAGCCAGCTCAGCACTGAATCCTCGAGACATGAAAATGACTGATTCTAGACACTTATATACACCTGAAGGAAAGAGGGGAGGGAGAACTCCGCCTTTGTTGGCGAGTTTGATTGTTATACTCTGGTCCTTTGACAGAGTGTTGAGCGCCAATCTTTCTTTATTGACAGATTTTGAAAGGTGTCATGTTTGGAGAGATCCAGAGAGTCTATTTGGTGGACCACTGCCTTTTCAAAGGCACCAGACTTGGGCGGTACCTGTTGTAATAAGGGAGTGAAAGTCAATTTCTTTTTAAGACCGGTGTTAGTATCTGGGTCCGGTTGATTTTCATCCCTTGTCGTGTCAGCAAAGAAAAAATGGAGGCGAACCTTCCGGAAGAATTTTACCACTTCCCCACGTAATTGGAAAGCATCTCCACTCTGTGTGGGGACCAATCCCAAGCCCTTGTTAAGGACTTGATGTTCTATTGTGTTCAAAGTACGTGTACTTAGGTTTATTACCAAATCCTCCTGACTCCCTTGGGGAACATCAAAGGAACGTCAAACTTAAGACAAAATCCTAACTTTAGTACTACGAAATGCCTTCTGTGAATACCAAAAGTAGTAAGTTTAGGATTTTGTCTTAAGTTAGTTCTGTGAATAGGCCCCTACGGGTACTGCTCTGAAAACCACCCCCCATGTATAGACTCATATCATTTCCCCTGTTAGACACTTGGTTAGTCTAGAATTCAGAATAGCAACAGATCCATTGGGGTCGTTACATGGTTTTCATGCAAATCTAACAAGTTTATGTTGTTTAAACATTTTGTATATATTAATGTTGTGTGCTTATGATTATTGTTTTCAGTGAATGTTGAGATTACCAGTGCAAGTCATTTGAAAAATAGGTGTCTCTGTACTTTTCACACATTCAAAAAAAATCTGATAAAAATTTTTGATAGCGAAAAAGAGTGGTTAAAATAAATAAACCATGCAAACAGAGAGAATAGTTGTCTGTTTGTGGCTCTAAAGCAATAAGAGCTTAAGGAGTGACGGAGCCAGGTCCCCTTTTTTGTGTTTTGAATTTTGGAAAGTTGGCATTTTGTTGCCTTCAGCAACCCTGATACACAACCCTGTGACACTGACACCAGAGCTATCCCTCTGGTTACACAGCTCTCTCATGCTACGAGATCAGACAGCAGAGCTATCCCACAGGATACACAACCTATGACAGCAGAGCTATCCCTCGGGTTACACAGCTCTCTCATGCTCCGAGATCAGACAGCAGAGCTATCCCACAGGATACACAACCTGTGACAGCAGAGCTATCCCTCGGGTTACACAGCTGCCTTGTGCTACGAGATCAGACAGCAGAGCTATCCCACAGGATACACAACCTGTGACAGCAGAGCTATCCCTCGGGTTACACAGCTGTCTTGCGCTACGAGATCAGACAGCAGAGCTATCCCACAGGATACACAACCTGTGACAGCAGGGCTATCCCTCGGGTTACACAGCTCTCTCATGCTCCGAGATCAGACAGCAGAGCTATCCCACAGGATGCACAACCTGTGACAGCAGAGCTATCCCTCGGGTTACACAGCTGTCTTGTGCTACGAGATCAGACAGCAGAGCTATCCCACAGGATACACAACCTGTGACAGCAGAGCTATCCCTCAGGTTACACAGCTCTCTCATGCTCTGAGAGCAGACAGCAGAGCTATCCCACAGGATACACAACCTGTGACAGCAGAGCTATCCCTCAGGTTACACAGCTCTCTCATGCTCCGAGAGCAGACAGCAGAGCTATCCCACAGGATACACAACCTGTGACAGCAGGGCTATCCCTCGGGTTACACAGCTCTCTCACGCTCCGAGTTCAGACAGCAGAGCTATCCCACAGGATACACAACCTGTGACAGCAGAGCTATCCCTCGGGTTACACAGCTCTCTCACGCTCCGAGTTCAGACAGCAGAGCTATCCCACAGGATACACAACTTGTAACAGCAGAGCTATCCCTCGGGTTACACAGCTCTCTCATGCGCAGAGAACAGACAGCAGAGCTATCCCACACAATACACAACCTGTGACAGCAGAGCTATCCCTCGGGTTACACAGCTCTCTCATGCTCCGAGATCAGACAGCAGAGCTATCCCTCAGGTTACACAGCTCTCTCATGCTCCGAGATCAGACAGCAGAGCTATCCCACAGGATACACAACCTGTGACAGCAGGGCTATCCCTCGGGTTACACAGCTCTCTCATGCTCCGAGATCAGACAGCAGAGCTATCCCACAGGATACACAACCTGTGACAGCAGAGCTATCCCTCGGGTTACACAGCTCTCTCACGCTCCGAGTTCAGACGGCAGAGCTATCCCACAGGATACACAACTTGTAACAGCAGAGCTATCCCTCGGGTTACACAGCTCTCTCATGCTCCGAGATCAGACAGCAGAGCTATCCCACAGGATACACAACCTGTGACAGCAGGGCTATCCCTCGGGTTACACAACTCTCTCATGCTCCGAGATCAGACAGCAGAGCTATCCCTCAGGTTACACAGCTCTCTCATGCTCCGAGATCAGACAGCAGAGCTATCCCACAGGATACACAACCTGTGACAGCAGGGCTATCCCTCGGGTTACACAGCTCTCTCATGCTCCGAGATCAGACAGCAGAGCTATCCCACAGGATACACAACCTGTGACAGCAGGGCTATCCCTCGGGTTACACAGCTCTCTCATGCTCCGAGATCAGACAGCAGAGCTATCCCACAGGATACACAACCTGTGACAGTAGAGTTATCCCTCGGGTTACACAGCTCTCTCATGCTCCGAGATCAGACAGCAGAGCTATCCCACAGGATACACAACCTGTGACAGCAGGGCTATCCCTCGGGTTACACAGCTTTCTCATGCTCCGAGAGCAGACAGCAGAGCTATCCCACAGGATACACAACTTGTGACAGCAGAGCTATCCCTCTGGTGACACAGCTCCCATGCTCTGAGCTCAGACAGCAGAGCTATCCCACAGGATACACAACCTGTGACAGCAGAGCTATCCCTCGGGTTACACAGCTGTCTTGTGCTACGAGATCAAACAGCAGAGCTATCCCACAGGATACACAACCTGTGACAGCAGAGCTATCCCTCGGGTTAAACAGCTCTCTCATGCTCCGAGATCAGACAGCAGAGCTATCCCTCTGGTGACACAGCTCCCATGCTCTGAGCTCAGACAGCAGAGCTATCCCTCGGGTTACACAGCGCTCCCATGCTCTGAGCTCAGACAGCAGCGCTATCCCTCAGGTTAGGTGGCCCCCGGCTCTGCGGGGCCTGCTCCGAGGCCCCTCTCTCCAGGGTCTCATCCTCCCTGTGGGGCTGGTGGAGCCGCCCCGCGGCAGCTGCTGCAGCATCAGCCTCACCTGAGTGACTGCATTCCAGCCGCCTCACCTGTGGGCGGGGCGGAGGATGGAGGGGGCGTGGCCGTGCGCAGGTGGGGGCTCCCTCCCTGCTCCAGGTGATCCCTCCCTGCTCCCGCCTGGAGATCACAGATCCCGAGGACCGACCCCACACGGCCGACGTGAGCGGCGAGCGATCAACCCAGGGGGGCCTGAGGGGCCGGGGCTGTCACCACAGGTGCGGAAACCTGTGGCCAACAAACGCACGTCACACAGATGCCAAGGTGCAAGGTAACGGGGGCTGTTAGGGGTGCATGGCACAGATGCAGAGGGCGCTGTCCTATAGGACGAAACCTCAGGTACACAAAGGGTTGTGTCACAGGATCGTGTCTTAAGCACGGAGGGCGCTGTCCTATAGGGGGATGCCTCAGGTACACACAGGGTTGTGTCACAGGTTCATGTCTTACACAGGGGGCGCTGTGCTGTAGGATGAAACGTCAGGCACACACCGGGTTGTGACAGGTTCTTACACTGGGAGGGGCTGTGCTATAGGAATTCAGTGGTCGAAGTGGGCGGGATCGGCAGGCCACGGCGTGCCCCTACTTCTTTGATTTCATAGAGTCCGTTCCCTTCTTTCCTATTTAAATCTGCCTCCCGGACGGCAGAAAGCGCCAGGGCGGACAGTGAAGGCGCAGAAGGAAAAGCACCCCTCTCCTGGGTGCCAGAGAGGACAGGGGCAGTGCCAGCTCTCCTTCCGCTGGCAGCTGCCCCCCCTCTGTGTCCCCCTCTTCCCTCTCTCTGTCTCTCACTGTAGGAGAGTAGGGTCTGCAATCCTATGATCACCCAGATTTTTTGCTTTTGTTTCACTGGTTTACGACTTTCTCTGGCTGTGGGCCTGCCAATCAGACCCACAGCCTGGCTGTTCTCTTTCTAAATTACGATATGTACCCTAGGTGCATTTACCAATTGGTACTGGGCCACCTTATCAGACCCCGTAACGCAGGGCATAGGTGTACCCAGGGCCGCCAGGGGCTGCAGCATGTATTATGCCACCCCTGGCTGGCCTCTTAAATTTGACACAACTGGCTGCACGACAGCTGGGGCGAAGACGTGTAACCACCCTTCGCTTTAGGTATAGTAGCCCTATATCTAACCATACAATGGACACTCGAGTCACTATCAGTCACTCCTATGGCAGGCCTTATCAATCCTGAAGGCAGAGTGCGTGGGCTCGTGTGAGCTAGGTTCAGGCCCGAGCCGAGCCCGGCTGCAGCTTGCGGAGTCAAGCCCCAATAGCTGTTCCATGATAACGCGTACCATATCGGTAACTCCGGTATCGCGTTATCAAGACATGTCGAGTAAGGTGTCATACGAATCGGGGTGCTGCCCTCTCACCAACTCTGGCGATGAGGTTAGTATCCCACCCTTCTAGAGGGACACGACATGTACGTAACTGTGAACCCCGGTTAAAGTTAACTGAAGCCTCAGCTCCACAAAATGGATGCTGCCACCACAGACACAAGTCTGACCTCCTGCTGCTGGGAGTCCTTCCAGCGAGGAGCACTTGGACAAAGGGTTTCCTGTCGAGGGCGCTGTTCGCACCGTCCCAGACAGGGTTTGTGTATTCTGGGTAAGTAGGGCTTTGGCGAGAAGGTGACTGCGGAGTGGCACCCCGGTGCTCACTACGCATCTGCCGGTTGGAACCAGTTCCAGGGGCGACAGCCCTGGCCTGGGGAAAGCCCGGCAGGGGAGAGGGGCGTAACTACCCCCCTTCCTGGTCCCACCCTTAGGGCAGGACCTAGTCATGTACCCACCCCTTTCTTTAGGATAAAGACCGGAGCGGGGACCCTTCCAAATTAGATCATCTTTGAATCAAGAATACTTTCTACGAAAGGACTTCAAGACTCTTCTCAAGATTTCTCCCTTGTGGCTAAGGAGTAGTCACCCTGCATCAGCGGGCACCAACTAAGAACTCTGCGGTTTGCTGCAAGTCCTTCCTCAAGGATCCGACGGCCCAGCTCGACGAGAACCGGCTTCCCTGGCACCTCTGACCTCTACCCACGTCATCAGCTCAGCTGTGATCTGTGGGTGCGACGAGACCTCGAGGGACCGGCCATCATCAGAACCTGCACGCTCTTAAAAACCAGCACGACCATCGAGGTAACTCTCTGGTGAGTGCTCTGGGGTCCGAGAAGCCCCGACCCTGAGCCGCTCTAGCACCGAAGTGCAGTCTCCCAGCATCTCCACGATCTGCGTGGGGCCCTTCTGCTCGCTGCTCAGCACGTTGTCTGGTCACTCGCCGCTGGCTTGTGCCCTTCTGTGACGACATCCGAGAATCATCACTGCTGGTCTGGTTGCTCCAGACTGGCCCTTGCTTCCATCTTTGCGAGAAGCACCCCGGACCCTCCTGGTCCACTCAAGACGCCATCTTAGGCCCACCCCGTGGCCCTGAGATCTGCCAAGGCTTGTTGCCCCATCCTGGGCCCAGCGACGCCGACAGCATCATCCTTCGTGGGACAGCTCGCACCTCCACCGGGGTCGCCGACAACGCCTCCTGGTCCGTGAGACTGCAGAGCCTAGCGTCGCCCACTCACCTAGTCGAGGTGACGGCCAACCGGTGCCTTCCTGGTACCCTCTGACTACTGGCTAGTAGTACGAACTTGGTCCCCTCTGCTTTCAGGTTTCATCAATCTCCGATCCAGGCTTGGATCTCTACGAACTATTCAGCACTGGTCGCCGGCCAGCAACTCCTTTCTTCCGGCTCCTGGCTCGTCAGCGAAGACCCCGACGCCTGTAAGACTTGTGCAGCCGCAGCCCTCGTGGCTAGGTAACTCGGCATTTCGGTGCCTGCATAGCCTCCTTACTCTAGGGTCCCGAGTCCCTCGCTTCCGACTTGCCTTATCGGGTCCGCCCGAGACCTTAACCTTTCCGTGTCCTCGGACACTTGTTTTAATTGTGCACTTGAAGTATTTGCTAAAGAGATTTGGTTTGTGCTTAGTACCCTGTCCTCATAAAGAGTACAGGGCTGTTGTGATTCTTAATAAATATCCTGTTTATTTTCATAACACTTGTGTGGTGTCCTTTCACTGGGTGTTCAAGGGGTACATGTGTGGTAAACAGCTGGCTTAACACGCCCTCTCGAGTCTTTAGCCTTAGACTGCTCGTATCCACGCTACTAGGATAGCTGGTCTATAGGTTGACTTACAACCAGACACCATAAGGGTCGTTGGAACGATACATAGCGGTCGCTAGAATAGCGAACGTTGCATATCGGGCCAACTTCTCACATTGGTGGCAGCGGTGGGATTTGAGCTTGCTGTTGTTTTACCACACGTATCCTAAGAATATCTTGTTGAAAGATCGCATAAGTACTGTTAGTACATATAACTAAAGCTTAGAATACTCTGAGTTCTACTGAACCAGCTGTTGTAGCTCCTCAAGGCTTAGCACACCTTGGCTGCAACTCTTAGCAAGGGAACAGTAGGGAAACACATAGTGTAGGTAGGTGCATCACTTACACCACACTAGAAACAGTATGTCGGACAAAGGAGGAAACTCTGAGTCTCCCCTTGTGTCAGTTGACCCTCCACAGGTCATCCCTTCAAGATATACTGCGCTTAACTTCCATGAGTTACGACAAGTATGTACCTCTAGGAAGATTAAGCAAGGGGCTAACCCCACCACCTCCTTTATGATTGGTCTCCTCGAGACTTATGATGCCAGAAAGGCTGAGAAGCTTCTTAGCCATTCTAATCCAGAAGGAGACATGCCTCCCCTCGAGGGAACCCGAGACGATCCTGACCTCATCCACCTCGCAACTGAGAACGAAGATGGGGAGGAAGATGAGGATGAGGATCTCTCCGGGGATGAGGCAGATAAGGGACAGGTAGAAGTCGTCAGACTAAGCAGGTCCAACTTAAGCAAACATGATAGCGGTACTGGGGGACCCCTGGGGCCACTATCAGGTCAGCTTAACATTGGGAATGGACGAGCCAGATCTCTGTCGAGAGGCTCTGGCAGATCCCTTCAAACCAATGGCTCTCACAACTCGTCTCGGAGAGGGATGACGTCCCCTCAGAGGAGAGTGTACGAAGCTAAGGAAAGGGCAGCTAATCTAAGGATCGAAAGGGAAGAACTTGCCCTGGCCAAAGAGAGGCTTGCCTTTGCAAGAGAGCAACAGTTAAGTGGGGTAGTCCCCACTGGTGGCAGCAATGTACCTAGCAATAGGGAAAAGAGTTTCGATACGAAACACCTTGGGAAGATAGTGCCCCCCTTTAAACAAGGGGACGACATCCACAAATGGATTACTGCTTTGGAGAGGGCCTGCACTGTGCAGGGCGTTCCCCAGAGTCAGTGGGCAGCTATCTTGTGGCTCTCCTTTGAAGGAAAAGGAAGAGACAAGCTCCTCACCACAAGGGTAGAGGATGCGAACGATTACCAAGTCTTGAAAAATACACTCGTTGAAGGGTTCGGCCTAACCACTGAACAGTACAGGGTGCTGTTCAGGGATACCCAGAAAACGCAGTCTCAAGATTGGTCTGATTTTGTCGATTGTGCCACTAAGGCTTTTGAGGGCTGGTTGCTGGGCAGTAAGGTTACTGATTACGAAGGATTGTATAATTTGATGATGAGAGAACAAATTTTAAACAATTGTCAGAACCAGTTGTTGCATCAGCATCTTGTCGACTCGGATCTGACCTCTCCCCAAGAATTGGGAAAGAAGGCAGACAGATGGGTTCGTACGAGAGTTAAACAGAACCAGGGCCAGAATCAAGGTGGTCAGAAGAAAGCAGACCAGAAGGGTAAAGATTCTAAGGGGGAACAAAATGACCAGAAGTCTTCGACAGGTCCCCAACAACCCAAAGAGGGTGGGGGTCAGGCTCCCCAAAAGAAGAAAGAAGGCCAATCCAAAAGATGGTGCCAGTACTGTAAAAGTAAATCTCACTGGTTTAGTGAGTGCACCAAGAAAGGAGGAGGGCAGACTCCTGCCACTGCAGCCCCTAAGGCACCTGTGCCCCCTAGTACAGTCAGCAGTGGTAGTGCGCCTCCCAAGGGTTTAGTAGGGTTAACCCTGGGTTCTGAGGGGCGTGACAACTTAGTTGGCACACTCACTCAGGCTGTCCTTGTCAGTACAGGGGACGTGGACGTGTCCCCTGACGTAAGCCCCAATTCTTTGGGCAAATACCGACAGACGCCTTTCATAAATGGAAAGATGGCTCAGGCCTATAGGGACACTTGTGCCAGCGTCACCATGGTGACGCCTAACTTTGTGGACCCTGGACAGATCATGCCAGGTACAGAATTCCTGGTGACCAATGCAAGCAATGTCACTACCAATCACAGTATGGCAATTGTAGCTTTCTCCTGGGGAGGGGTAACTGGCCAAAAGAAGGTTGTAGTTAGTCCAGACCTCCCAGTGGATTGTTTGTTGGGCAATGATTTGGAGTCGTCACAATGGTCAGAAGTGGAGCGCCGGACTCACATGGAAATGTTAGGTTTGCCAGCACATGTGTTCGCTGTGACTAGGTCACAGGTCAGGAAATGCCCCACTGAACAGGTGCTGGATCCTGGAACAACGGACCAGACACCTCCCAAGAAAAAGAGCAGTAGGGTTAAGGCTGCGCCTTCCCCCTTGCCCCAGGTCGAGGATCAAGTCTCAGAGGAGGCTGACCTACAGGAATTGCGGGAAACTGAGCCTAGGGAATTCGAACTTGATCAAGTTGAATTCTTGGGTTCAGGGGGACCCTCAAGGGAAGACCTGGGGAAGGACCAGTTAGACTGCCCTTCTCTTGAACCCCTCAGACAGCAGGCTGCTGCTGAGGCTGCTGGGAACGCCACAGGTACCCACAAGGTATACTGGGAAGATAGACTCCTGTACACTGAGTCAAGAGACCCCAAGCCTGGCATGACCAGGAGGCTGGTTGTACCCTTGTCTCAGCGTGGTTTCCTACTTACCTTGGCCCACAAGATTCCCTTAGCAGGTCACTTGGGCCAGACGAAAACGTGGGACAGGCTCGTCTCACACTTTCACTGGCCTCACATGAACGAAGATACCAAGGAGTTTTGCCGCTCCTGTGTCACTTGCCAAGCCAGTGGTAAGTCAGGTGGCACGACAAAGGCCCCCCTTATACCACTGCCTGTGGTGGGGGTACCCTTTGAACGGGTGGGGATCGACATCGTCGGTCCCATGGAACCACCAACAGCATCAGGGCACAAGTTTATACTGGTGGTAGTGGATCATGCCACCAGGTATCCTGAAGCTATTCCCCTTAGGACCACTACAGCCCCTGTTGTGGCAAGAGCCCTAGTTGGAGTGTTCTCCAGAGTGGGCTTCCCTAAGGAGGTCGTCTCCGACAGAGGTGCAAACTTTATGTCGAGCTACTTAACTGCTATGTGGAAGGAATGTGGTGTTAACTACAAGTTCACTACACCCTATCACCCACAATGCAATGGGCTTGTTGAGAGATTCAACAGGACCCTAAAAGGGATGATTCATGGACTACCGGAAAAGCTTCGGCGTAGATGGGACGTCCTGATCCCCTGCCTCTTGTTCGCCTACAGAGAAGTCCCACAGAAGGGGGTTGGCTACAGCCCTTTTGAACTTTTGTACGGGCATCCTGTAAGGGGACCCCTGTGTTTGGTGAAGGAAGGATGGGAGAGACCTCTCAAAAAGCCTGCAACCAACATAGTGGACTATGTGCTTGGCCTCCGCTCGCGGATGGCTGAATACATGGAAAAGGCATCTGAAAACCTTAAGGCCAGTCAAGAACTCCAAAAAGCTTGGCATGACCAAAAGGCTGTCTTGACTGTTTACCAGCCCGGACAGAAGGTGTGGGTGTTGGAGCCAGTGGCCCCAGCAGCACTCAAGGACAAATGGTCCGGGCCCTACACCATCCTGGAGAAAAAGGGAGAGGTCACCTACCTGGTCGACCTGGGAACTCCCCGAAGCCCCCACAGGGTGCTTCATGTCAACAGGCTAAAAGCATATGTCGACAGGAAGGACATGAGTTTGCTCATGGCCCTAGATGAGGGACAGGAGGAGGAGAGTGACCCTCTCCCCGACCTGCTCACTCAGAATCCTGACGATGGATCGGTAGATGGTGTTGTCTTTTGTGGCAGCCTCTCCGAACACCAACAGAGCGACTGTAAACAGGTTCTTCAGTCGTTCAGACATATGTTTTCTCTAACACCCAGCCAGACCGATTGGTGTACCCATGAGGTTGACACTGGTGACAGCTTGCCCGTGAAGAGTAAAATCTACCGGCAGCCTGATCACGTTAGAGACTGCATCAAGAGTGAAGTGCAGAAAATGTTGGAACTGGGAGTCATTGAACCCTCGGATAGCCCTTGGGCTAGTCCCGTAGTTCTAGTGCCGAAACCTCACACCCAGGGTGGTAAGAGAGAGATGAGGTTTTGCGTAGACTACAGGGGTCTCAATGCAGTCACTAAGACTGACGCCCACCCAATACCAAGGGCGGACGAGCTTATCGATAGATTGGCTTCGGCCAACTACTTAAGTACGTTTGACCTGACCGCTGGGTATTGGCAAATCAGGTTAGCTGAGGACGCCAAGCCTAAAACCGCATTTTCAACCCCTGGTGGGCATTATCAGTTCGTGGTGATGCCCTTTGGTCTGAAAAATGCACCTGCCACCTTCCAAAGGTTGGTGAATCAAGTCCTTACTGGGCTGGATGACTTCTGTGTGGCGTATCTTGACGATATCGCTGTCTTTAGCTCCACCTGGGAGGATCACCTGGTCCACCTGCGGAAGACGTTAGAGGCACTGCAAGCAGCAGGTCTCACTATCAAGGCCACCAAGTGCCAGATAGGGCAGACACAGGTTGTATACCTGGGCCACCTTGTAGGTGGAGGCCAGGTTCAGCCACTGGAGAGCAAAATACAGTCAATCAGGGACTGGGCTCCTCCAACCACCCAGACTCAGGTCCGAGCTTTCTTGGGCCTGACTGGATACTACCGGAAGTTTGTCAGGAACTATGGTTCCATCGTGACACCATTAAACGAACTGACAAGCAAGAAAATGCCAAAAAAGGTTCAGTGGACAGCGAGCTGTCAAAAAGCATTCGATGACCTAAAGCAGGCCATGTGCACGGCGCCTATCCTCAAGAGTCCGGACTACTCCAAACCATTCATTGTCCAAACAGATGCTTCTGAGTTGGGTGTGGGAGCTGTTCTTTCTCAACTGAATTTTGATGGTCAAGACCAGCCCATTGCTTTTATAAGTAGAAGGCTGACCCCTAGAGAGAAGAATTGGTCAGCTATTGAGAGGGAGGCCTTTGCTGTGGTTTGGGCCCTGAAGAAGCTGAGGCCATACTTGTTTGGCACTCACTTCAAGATTCAGACCGACCATAAGCCCCTCTTGTGGCTAAATCAGATGAAGGGTGAAAACCCCAAACTGCTAAGGTGGTCCATTTCCCTACAGGGGATGGACTTTACAGTGGAACATAGACCTGGTACTGATCATGGCAATGCCGATGGGCTCTCCAGATATTTCCACTTAGAACAAGAAGACTCACCTGGTCAAGGTTAGCTTATTGTTCCGACGTTTGGGGGGGGGGGTCATGTAGGAGAGTAGGGTCTGCAATCCTATGATCACCCAGATTTTTTGCTTTTGTTTCACTGGTTTACGACTTTCTCTGGCTGTGGGCCTGCCAATCAGACCCACAGCCTGGCTGTTCTCTTTCTAAATTACGATATGTACCCTAGGTGCATTTACCAATTGGTACTGGGCCACCTTATCAGACCCCGTAACGCAGGGCATAGGTGTACCCAGGGCCGCCAGGGGCTGCAGCATGTATTATGCCACCCCTGGCTGGCCTCTTAAATTTGACACAACTGGCTGCACGACAGCTGGGGCGAAGACGTGTAACCACCCTTCGCTTTAGGTATAGTAGCCCTATATCTAACCATACAATGGACACTCGAGTCACTATCAGTCACTCCTATGGCAGGCCTTATCAATCCTGAAGGCAGAGTGCGTGGGCTCGTGTGAGCTAGGTTCAGGCCCGAGCCGAGCCCGGCTGCAGCTTGCGGAGTCAAGCCCCAATAGCTGTTCCATGATAACGCGTACCATATCGGTAACTCCGGTATCGCGTTATCAAGACATGTCGAGTAAGGTGTCATACGAATCGGGGTGCTGCCCTCTCACCAACTCTGGCGATGAGGTTAGTATCCCACCCTTCTAGAGGGACACGACATGTACGTAACTGTGAACCCCGGTTAAAGTTAACTGAAGCCTCAGCTCCACAAAATGGATGCTGCCACCACAGACACAAGTCTGACCTCCTGCTGCTGGGAGTCCTTCCAGCGAGGAGCACTTGGACAAAGGGTTTCCTGTCGAGGGCGCTGTTCGCACCGTCCCAGACAGGGTTTGTGTATTCTGGGTAGGTAGGGCTTTGGCGAGAAGGTGACTGCGGAGTGGCACCCCGGTGCTCACTACGCATCTGCCGGTTGGAACCAGTTCCAGGGGCGACAGCCCTGGCCTGGGGAAAGCCCGGCAGGGGAGAGGGGCGTAACTACCCCCCTTCCTGGTCCCACCCTTAGGGCAGGACCTAGTCATGTACCCACCCCTTTCTTTAGGATAAAGACCGGAGCGGGGACCCTTCCAAATTAGATCATCTTTGAATCAAGAATACTTTCTACGAAAGGACTTCAAGACTCTTCTCAAGATTTCTCCCTTGTGGCTAAGGAGTAGTCACCCTGCATCAGCGGGCACCAACTAAGAACTCTGCGGTTTGCTGCAAGTCCTTCCTCAAGGATCCGACGGCCCAGCTCGACGAGAACCGGCTTCCCTGGCACCTCTGACCTCTACCCACGTCATCAGCTCAGCTGTGATCTGTGGGTGCGACGAGACCTCGAGGGACCGGCCATCATCAGAACCTGCACGCTCTTAAAAACCAGCACGACCATCGAGGTAACTCTCTGGTGAGTGCTCTGGGGTCCGAGAAGCCCCGACCCTGAGCCGCTCTAGCACCGAAGTGCAGTCTCCCAGCATCTCCACGATCTGCGTGGGGCCCTTCTGCTCGCTGCTCAGCACGTTGTCTGGTCACTCGCCGCTGGCTTGTGCCCTTCTGTGACGACATCCGAGAATCATCACTGCTGGTCTGGTTGCTCCAGACTGGCCCTTGCTTCCATCTTTGCGAGAAGCACCCCGGACCCTCCTGGTCCACTCAAGACGCCATCTTAGGCCCACCCCGTGGCCCTGAGATCTGCCAAGGCTTGTTGCCCCATCCTGGGCCCAGCGACGCCGACAGCATCATCCTTCGTGGGACAGCTCGCACCTCCACCGGGGTCGCCGACAACGCCTCCTGGTCCGTGAGACTGCAGAGCCTAGCGTCGCCCACTCACCTAGTCGAGGTGACGGCCAACCGGTGCCTTCCTGGTACCCTCTGACTACTGGCTAGTAGTACGAACTTGGTCCCCTCTGCTTTCAGGTTTCATCAATCTCCGATCCAGGCTTGGATCTCTACGAACTATTCAGCACTGGTCGCCGGCCAGCAACTCCTTTCTTCCGGCTCCTGGCTCGTCAGCGAAGACCCCGACGCCTGTAAGACTTGTGCAGCCGCAGCCCTCGTGGCTAGGTAACTCGGCATTTCGGTGCCTGCATAGCCTCCTTACTCTAGGGTCCCGAGTCCCTCGCTTCCGACTTGCCTTATCGGGTCCGCCCGAGACCTTAACCTTTCCGTGTCCTCGGACACTTGTTTTAATTGTGCACTTGAAGTATTTGCTAAAGAGATTTGGTTTGTGCTTAGTACCCTGTCCTCATAAAGAGTACAGGGCTGTTGTGATTCTTAATAAATATCCTGTTTATTTTCATAACACTTGTGTGGTGTCCTTTCACTGGGTGTTCAAGGGGTACATGTGTGGTAAACAGCTGGCTTAACACGCCCTCTCGAGTCTTTAGCCTTAGACTGCTCGTATCCACGCTACTAGGATAGCTGGTCTATAGGTTGACTTACAACCAGACACCATAAGGGTCGTTGGAACGATACATAGCGGTCGCTAGAATAGCGAACGTTGCATATCGGGCCAACTTCTCACACTCACCTCCTCATTTAGTGAAAACCAAGACTTCAATCCCTTCCTCTGATGGATATTGTTACAGATATTGCTTTTGTCCTTCCTCCCATCTTATTGTAAAGCGCTCTGTTATCCCTCAGGATCTTGTTTGCGCTATAAAAAACGTTATAAATAAATGAATACATAAATAAGAGACAGGTCTTACCCTCTCTTTCCCCCTTTCCTTATTTGCTCCCCTGGGAAAAGGATCCAAAAAAGAAAAACACTTTTTCTAGAAAGTCTTTTTCTGAAAATTTTCAATTTCTAATTGCAGCCTCAGGGTGGAGAGAAATAAAACATTAAAAATATAAAAATAACTAACTAACTAACTCAAGCAAGCCAGTGTGGTTGCAAGGTGGCCAGGTTGATTTATTCACACCTAAACACATTAGCGCCACTTTACAGTGTTCGCCAGTGAAGCGCTACTTTTGTTTTCTCGGCTCTCTTTCAACATTGCTTGCCCTGGGTGGGAAAGTGCACTATTCCTGGAGCGGCTGAAATTCCTGCTTGATGGGTGAATTGGAAAACAAAATGTGTACTGCGCTCTGTGTTCAGTGATGTGGTCTTTTTAAACTATACTGCTTACGTTTTGTAAGGATATAAGCAATGGGCGTCGAACCGGGTCCCTTCTGGGCCCTGTAGTTATGGCCATAACTTTTCAGGCAAAAGCACTCATTCATTTTTGAATAATGTGTGTAAAAAGAAAAAGGTAACCATTTATTTATTTTATTTATTTATTTATGCGTTTTTCTATAGCGCAGACTTTACCCGAAGATGTCAGAGCGCTTCACAATAGGAACAGAACTGATACATGAGAACATTCCAAGTGAACAAATTACAAAAGCAAACGTTAAGTTAAATGAGGCAAAAGTGACAATCGTGAGCAAACAAAATACAAGAGGTAGCAAACGGTGCATTACAGGAGGAAAAAGTGACATGTGTGCAGGTTACAAAAGCGTACAAAGTACAAGTAGAGGTATAATCTATCCATACTAATGTAATAAAGAGAGAACCCAAACCTTTGAGGCGGGTAATCTCAGTAACCACAGCACCAATCACAACACCCAATACAGCGTTGGAAAGGGCAGTTGGAAAGGTCCCGCGTAAAGACCACATCTCCGGACACCTGAAAAACCTCCACTGGCTCCCCGTTAACAAGAGGATTACTTTCCGCCTCCTAACCCACGCACACAAAGCACTCTACGAACTTGGACCCGAATGCCTCAACTCTCGACTTTCCTTCTACACCCCCTCCCGCCACCTACGATCCTCCAACCAAGCCCTTGCTGCTGTACCTCGCATCAACAAAACCACCATGGGAGGCAGATCCTTCTCCTACCTGGCAGCTAAAACCTGGAACTCACTTCCCACTCACCCCCGCCTCACTCAGAACTACCTTACATTCAGAAAACAACTTAAAACTTGAATATTCGACAAGTAATTCCCCACCCTTCTTCAAGCGCCTTGAGACCCTCTGGGTATGTAGCGCGCTATATAAATCACTTGACTTGACTTGACTTGACAGAAGGACATAGGCTATGCAGACGCCCACCATATACATTTAAAAGGTAAAAGAACCGTGCCAGCAAAGTAGTCCCTTGTGGGCGTGTCTGCGTTGTGCTGTGAGCATGTGCTGGGGGCGTGACAAACACTGGGGCGTGTGGTACGTTCCGCTCTTCATGCCATGTCTCATATCGTGTGCTGTGGGCGTGTGCTGGGGGCGTGACAAACGCTGGGGGCGTGTGGTACGTTCCGCCCTTCATGCCATGTCTCATATTGTGTGCTAATCCCACCCTGCTCCCTTTAAATACCCCCGCACCCCATAATCATAACCCACCCGTACTCCTTAAAAAACCCCAACACCATTAAACACTAACCCGCCGTAACCCTATAAATATTCCCTGTACCCCAAAACCCAAACCTATCACTAAACCCTAAAAATACCCCTGTACCCCAAAACCCAAACCTAGCCCTGAACCCTATAAATACCCCTGTACCTCAAAACCCAAACCTAGCCCTAAAAATACCACTGTACCCCAAAACCTAAACCTACCCTGAACCCTAAAATACCCCTGTACCCTAAAACCCAAACCTAGCCCTGAACCCTTAAAATACCCCTGTACCCCAAAACCCAAACCTACCCATGAACCCTAAAAATACCCCTGTACCCCAAAACCCAAACCTACCCATGAACCCCCAAAATACCCCTGTACCCCAAAACCCCAAACTAGCCCTGATCCCTAAAAATAACCCGGTACCCCAAAACCCAAACCAACCCCTGCAGCCTAAAATACCCCTGTACTCCCAAACCTAGCCCTGAACCCTAAAAATACCCCTGTACCCCAAAACCCAAACCTAGCCCTTAAAATACCCCTGTACCCCAAAACCCAAACCTACCCCTGAACCCTAAAAATACCCCTATACCCCAAAACCCAAACCTAGCCCTGAACCCTAAAAATTCCCCTGTACCCCAAAACCCATACCTATTCCCAAACCCTAAAACTACCCCTGTACCGCATAACCCAAAACTATATCTGAACCCTTAAAATACCCAAACACCCCAAAACATATACCTCAGTACCCCAAAACATATACCCCTATACCCATACTTACCTTATCCAAACATTTAAAAAAACATGCTTTTACCATTCATGCATTTACAACGAATTTCTTTGTAAATATATGCGTGGTAAAAGCATATAAAATGTAATGCCATGCGTTATAATGGCATTGCGGAGTCATGGTACTTTCGTAATGAAAGTATGCGGAGTGATGGTATGCGGAAAGAAAGTTGCGGAATAATGGGTGTTTACCCTCCCCCGGTAAGTACATTGGTGGCACGGCGGCCCACATCTCCAGTAACATACTCATATTTTTTCACCACCCATTTGAAAAATGCACAGGTCTCTCTCATTGATGGCCAGCACCGACATACACTTTTAGACACACCTCCCGCCACAAGTTCTAGAATTGCGAACTTTAGAGCTGGGGAGCTACGTTCGAATCTCTGCATCAGCTCAACATCCTGTGATTCCAGGCAAATCGCTTTGTCTCCCCGTGCCTACCACAAATGATTGTGTTCTCCTGTAATGTAAATTGTGCTCATGTCATGTTGTGGAGTTTGCGCTATATAATATTGCAAGGAAAAATAAAGTAGGGAAACTCGAGTTCACACACTACTGAACGCGCACTCTTAAGTGCATCAGCAGTGCACTGTGAATCAGAGCGTTTCACAGGCCTGTCACAGATAAGAAATGCTATCAAAACGAAATCCTACAAAACAATATACTACTGACCGGCAGCAATTCATACCCGGACAACGTCGGGACGGACTGCTAGTACTGCAATAAATGGAGGACACTCAAACACAACAACAACAACAAAGATCTTTATTTAGATATAAAACATATAACTTTAAAAGCAGATTACAAGTTCACGTTGTCTGCAGACTTAAAAATAAGGACGATAAAAACAATCGATTAAACTGCTATCATATAAATAATCATCTTACACAACCTGTGCCTCCAAATTACATGCCTTTTTAAAAGAGAGGTAAAAACACAAGAGGAACAAGAAGAACATGGAAGATTGAAACATAACGTGCAAATGTCTTGGCCCCTCTTGTGTAACTCCCATTAACTGTAATTGCATACATATAAAAACAACCATGTTCTGGTGGTACAGCACATGTTCTTTTTGTTGCAGGCTACCTAGCGGTTTGGAATATGTTGTAAAATGCGTTATGTGGTTAAAAAGATAGGGGGGAAGCGGTAGCAGACCTCTTTTGCATGAAATTACGGTACACTTGCTGAATAAAGTTTATCAGTCATATGTTTGAGTCCGTGTTTTCTGGGCTCAGAGCCACAATGATGGCTTGCGTAACTAAAGGTCCGAACACCCAAACTATTCCATTCAGCCCTAAGCTTGCGCCTACGTTGGAGGTTGAAACCCGAGCAGATGCAAACCACATGCAGCAACGTTTCTGCTGCTTTGCCGCACCCTCTACATGGTGTGTCCGCCACCGTGCGGCGCCAAGGTGGTAGGTTTTGTAAAAATCGCCAGTCACCCATTCTAATAGATATGACTGCGTTTTAGATATAGTGAATATGTGCAGGAAAAGTAAGTGGCAGGAGTTAACCGACTATAGGAGTTAACAACTGCCCAGGAGTGACTGCGTTTCGAGAAGAGTGCTTTATCTATGATGAGTGATCTCATTCTCACACATTTTTTGATTGCGGTTTTAAATGCGGACTGACTAGGGTTAAGGACCCGGAGGTCGGTTGCTGACATTTGTTGGGTGTAGTCCCTGAAAAGGCAACCAAATGTTCCTCCTGGGTTTTTTTCGATAATTTCTTGCCAGACTAAAGATTCTAATGTGCCTGAGTCGGCCTGTCTTAGTTTGTGACAAAGGTTGAGGTATACACCGATACTGGAAGCTTCATAATTTAGTAACCCCATCTCTAATCTTATCTGTGCTGGGGATGCGAAACTTGGCAGCCGGAGAACCTTTTTATAAATTTGGTTCGTATGCTGGTTTAAAGCAGTGTCCAGTTTGCCCTTAAAAATCCCTATGCCGTACGATAAGGTAGGGCCGATTTTTGCTCTAAGGATTTCCAGAAGGGGCGAAAGAGTTGGTCCTGAGAGGTTTTTCGAGAGCTTGGTTAGTGACACCGCAAGTGTCGTGGCTTTAACTGCAATCTCATTTCGCTGTTTTATAAGGTTACCTCTAGAGTCCAAATGGACACCTAGATATTTGTACGACTGACCTATGGCGAGGCTTGTGTTGTTAAAAGACCATCCGCCACCAGCATTTCGTTTCTTCCCAAACAGGACGACGTGGGTTTCCTTTAAATTGACTTGTAGTTGATTCATGGTCGTGTATTAAAACAGTGTATCAAGAAGCCTTTGCAGCCCGACCCTGGTGAAGCAAAACAGAACCAGATCATCGGCATACTTAATGCCGTGCTTCCTACCTTTGGCAGGTGACTATTTGTGTCGTCCAACATCCTCGGTAGGTCTGCTATAAACAAATTAAAAAGAAGAGGGGCCAGCATGCATCCCTGCTTAACACCTCTAGTTGTCATAATTTTTCGCGAGAGATGCGTGCCGGACCCTAACTTCACCCGAACCCAAGTGAGTGAATGAAGTTGGATGATTGCGTCCAGTAGTTTGTCAGGAATTTCCCACTTCCTCAACTTTTCCCATAGAGCCGCCCTGGGGACCCTATCGAATGTGGCTTTAAAGTCGACAAAGCAGCAAAACACGAGCCTAGAAGTTAAAAGGGCGTTGTCGACAATGGTTTACACTGCTAGTAAGTTGGTCATGGTCCCTGAGTTCGCGGTGAAACCTGTTTGGTTCATCGGTATCCGGTTATGATCCTTTGCCCATTGCCTCAGGTCCTCCAGGAGGAGCCCTGCATAATGTTTGGCCTTGATGTCCAAGAGGGCAATGAGTCTGTAGTTGTTGGGGGCAGCACGTGATCCTGATTTATAAATCGGTGGATTATTGCACCCCACCATGATTCTGGGATTGTTGCAGTTCTCAGTGCGTAATTGAAGAGATTTGTTAGCATTCCTGACCAGAAAGCTATATCAGATTTGAACAAACTCTGTGGGAGGCCATTAGGACCGGGTGCTCCATCTTGTCTTGCTTTTGTCACCGCTGTGATGACCCTATCTTGGGGCACCTGATGATCCTCGTTGATCAAATCTGACAGCTCAGTGGGTGCGCTCCGTTTGATACAGGGGCCGATCTCCGTCTCACTTGGCGGTCCACATCTTGTGTGTCCCGGATGATCTTGAGATCTAAAGTGGTCAGCGAGGTATGTTGCCCATTCTGCTTCTTGGATATTTGCTGATCGAAGCTTCAGGAACTCGGGTTTGAATGATTAATGAGGGCCCAGAATTTCCTTGAGTTTTTACACTTACTCTCCCACACCAATTTGCACCAGAATTGATTTTCATGGATCTGTTTGTCTTTGATGATTGCCAGCCTGAATAACATTTGGGCTGTTTGGTTAGTATTTAGGTGTTCGCTATTCCCCGGAAATTTTGAGAGTAACCGCAGTGCATTGTTCCTTGCTTTCTTAAGTGATTTTGTTTGTAGAGAAACTGCGAACTTGCGGGTCTGAGTTAGACTTTGGGCCTGCCTTTTTGCTGGAAAACAACTGGTCAGGTGGGAACATAGCGTCGTCCATGTCGCAATCGGGGAGGCATCTTGATTGATTCTGCCTTTTATAAAATCCGGATATATGTTGTTAGCACGCATACTTTTACCACGCATACCATTAGCACGCAATGTTTACAACGCAGGATACCTTACAACGCATACCTTTACAACGCATTACACTACAACGCAGCTACTATTACAACGCATACCATTACAACGTAAGTATAGGTAAGTATATAATTTTTTAAAATAATGTAATTAATAATTTTTTTAATAATTTAATTATTTAAATTACATTTTATTAAAGAATTTGTTAATATATATGTAAAAAATACCCCTGTACCCCAAAACCCAAACCCAGCCCTGAACCCTAAAAATACCCCTGTACCCCATAACCCAAACCCAGCCCTGAACCCTAAAAATACCCCTGTACCCCATAACCCAAACCTAGCCCTAAACCCTAAAAATACCCCTGTACCCCAAAACCCAAACCTAGCCCTGAACCCTAAAAATACCTCTGTACCCCAAAACCCAAACCCAGACTTGAACCCTAAAAATACCCCTGTACCCCAAAATCCAAACCCAGCCCTGAACCCTAAAAATACCCCTGTACCCCAAAACCCAAACCCAGCCCTGAACCCTAAAAATACCCCTGTACCCCAAAACCCAAACCCAGCCCTGAACCCTAAAAATACCCCTGTACCCCAAAACCCAAACCAAGCCCTGAACCCTAAAAATACCCCTGTACCCCAAAACCCAAACCCAGCCCTGAACCCTAAAATACCCCTGTACCCCATAACCCAATACCCCTAATAAATGTATTAAAAAAAAAGATAAACTTGGGGGGCGTGGCTACGCAAGCGGAGATGGCGGTCGCAGCTTGTTAGAGCTCCCGCCGGCCCGCCATTAATCCTTCCTGTTATCCTGGTCCCCGACCCCAGAACCCACAGCCACAACGGGGCGGTGATTGCCGAGAACACCAGGACTCCTCCGGTGTGCCCAGCGGAGGTCCGGCGTCCCGGAACGGGACGGAGCCGCGAGGTGCAGAGTGCGGCCTAGAAGGCGGAGGTGCAGCCGGGACCTCGATTTTGGCGCTCCCCGGCCGGGGAGTAGTGCGTCGCCGGGCCTGGTGACGGCCGTGACGCCCGGAGACCCAAGGGGCTGGGAACGCGGGGGAGTCTCTGTGCTCCCTCTGCCGGGGCCCAGTGCTACGCGAAGGAGGAGCCGAGGCAGCGGACGACCGAGATCGGCTGGGGAGGCCTGGGTGCCCGGACGCAGCCGGGGCCTCAGTTTTCGCGGCCCAGTGCTGGCCGGAACCTGCAGACGAGACGGAGGTCGGGCGCCCTGATACTCCTGAACGGCGGTGATAGACCATCGACGTAGATGGACTGCGGGGAAGCTGGCAGCAACCGTGAGTAGTGGCCCCCCGCCCAGACCGAGGGAGACGCCAGCGCTCTGGCGCAACGTGCATTATAACTATCCACCCTTCTGGGGGGGGCTGCTGCTCGGAGGCGACCCTGCTCCTTGGCGGTCACTGAGGCCGGCCACGTCCTGACCGAGTCATTGGGCTGCTTCGGGACGGACCCACCGGGACCTGCCCCGGGGCCGGACGTTGTCTTCCCTTGCCCTCCATAGACCTTAGCAAGAGCGGTCGTGGTTCCGCGCCTCCTTCCATCTTGAGGGCCCCCCCCTTTCCTTTTCTCTTTGGCCCTCCGTAGTCATGACCAGGGGAGGTGGTGGCCCCGCCAAGCAAGTAACTATCGACAAATTCACCGGGCCCAGTGGGGGCGCTGGCTCATCCGGGGGTGCTCCGCCTGGAGGGGGGCCAGACAATGCTGCCCTTATGGCGGCCATCACCCAATCGAGAGACATGCTGGACGCCAAGATCGGGGCAGTAGGCGCGGATGTAACCTTATTACGCCAAGACCTGAGGAACGCAGTGGCGCGCATTACAGAAACCGAATCCAGGGTAACGGTGGTAGAGGAAGATGTAACTACCCTTAAAAAGAGAATGGCGGCGATGGAATCAGCGCAGAGGATCACGGCGCTCCGGGTGGAGGATGCCGAAGGGCGGGCACGCCGCAACAACCTTCGTTTTGTTGGCTTTCCGGAGCGCTGTGAGAAGGGCAACATGGAGCACTTCCTCACACAGTGGCTGGAATCGTGGATGCCCCCAGGGACGCTGTCTGCTTGCTTCATTATTGAGAGAGCTCATCGCGCCCTGACGCAGAGGCCACCTGAGGGCGAGCGGCCTAGGGCGGTGATCGCCAGACTACTAAATTACCATGACAGAGATGCTGTGTTGAGGGAAGCTAGAATCAGGGACGCCCTCCTATATGAAAATCATAAGATAATGATTTTCCCTGACTATACCAAACTTGTGCAACAGCAGCGTCATTCCTTCATGGCCGCCAAAGCAAAATTGAGGGGTCTTAAGCTCCAATATTCCCTGTTGTATCCGGCACGCCTGAGGGTGATTTTTCAATCACGGACATTGTTTTTTGATACGCCGGAAGACCTCTTCAAATGGACGGATGAAACGGTGCGGATTAGACCGAACTCGCAACCGGGGCTCAATCCGGGCTCTCCAGAGGGCTCACCACGGGCTCAGCAAGATCAGACGTCGAAGAAGAAGGGTCGGACCAAGCGATCCAAATCACGCAGACGTGCGGCCTCGGTCGATGGCACACAGACCAGTGGCAGAACCGAGGACTCCGAACAATCTGGGACAGACCACTGAAGATTCCGAGGCCCTGCCTCTCCCTTTCTACTGTCACAGCTGTGACTTCTGGTTGGACTCATCGAGTCGTCTGGGCCTCAATGACTGCCCGGCACTACTGCCGCCCTGGGGCAGTACTTCTTCTGTCCTCTAATTGAGAATGGGGCTGTGGGGTGGGGGGTCGGGGACTGCGTGATGGTGGCTACCACTCTCCCTCTAGAGAGAGAGACAATGTGGGAGGGGGAGTAAGCTTCCTGTTTCGTTTGGGGATGTTGGGATCCATTGGTATGGGTGGGCCCGGGCCCTACGTTCTGGTCTCGGGACCACCCATGCCGCGACAGGTACTTCAAGGTTCTTTGAGGTATAGGGTTGGGGGTGGCGGGATGTGGGCGGTCGGGGTTAGGTCCGCTGAGTTGGGGATGGGGACTGTTTGGGGTTGCGGGACCGTGGGGTTGGGGACTGTTGTCCTTGGGGTTGACAGGGCTATGCATGTGTGTGTTGCAATGATGTTCCATATGGCGTGTGGTGGGTGGCGCGGGAGTGGAAGGCTCAGGTGGAGCATCTTAATGGACCATGGCTGAACCGATTCATAGACTTCCAGAAGATGCTATACGAGTGATTACGTGGAATGTCAGGGGGCTTTTGGATAAAATCAAACGTGGGGCTGTGTTACGCTGGGGGAAGAATGAAGCTGCAGATGTCCTTTTACTTCAAGAAACGCACATGATGGGCACAAAGGCTCTGGGCCTACAGAGATTTGGATATCAACAGGTTTTCCATGCCGGGTTTTCCAGGGGGTCCAGGGGAGTCGCCATATTGATTCACCGCAGGGTGGCTTATATCCACGAGAAGCAGTGGGTAGATCCTCAGGGTCGTTACCTGTTTATTAAGGGCATGGTGGGTGCCGAATCGGTGGTGTTTGGCAGTGTTTACGCCCCCCCCCCCACTCCAGTGGGCCTTAGCCGAGAGGCTGTTTGCTGTATGGGAGGACATCTCGGGATCCGTAGCAGTGATTGGGGGAGATTGGAATGATGTGATGAATGTAAGCGTGGATCGCCAGAGGCGCCAAGGGGGATCTGAGATCCTGCCCCCCTCCCCTTCGCCCTCCAGATTGCGTGCAATGAGTGAGGGATTGGGCTGGGTAGATGTGTGGCGACATATGCACCCCACAGCCCGGGACTTTACCTATGTCTCGGCTGTACACGGCTCCTTCTCGAGGCTTGATTGTGTGTTTGTGCCTAGGGAATGTTTGTGCAGGGTGAAGAGCGCGGACATCTTACCAAGGGGCCTGTCCGACCATTCCCCCGTCTCGATTGGACTGGAACTCCTCCGGAAAAGACAGCCGTTTCGATGGAGGATGTCCTCGTGGCATCTCCTTCAGCCGACATATGCTAATCACTTACGTGAAACTATTGACCATTTCTGGCGGGAAAATCTGGTGGAGGGCGCTGATGTAGGGATGGTGTGGGAGGCCATGAAGCCTACCATACGAGGAGCAGATATTGCATGGTGCTCGGCGGCCCGTCGGAAGCGTCAAGAGCAGGTTACAGAGGCGGCTGTACGGGTAACGGCTCTGGAGCGAGAAAGCCGTGAGGGGGGTGATGAAATCGGGCTACGTCTGCTTCTACAGGCACAGCAGACCTACGGATCCCTCCTGATGGATGAGGCTAAGCAGGCGTGGCTGGCCACCAGAAGTAGGATATATCAATGGGGGGACAAGTCCTGCTCCATGCTGCATAGATTGTGCCAACAACACTTCCAACCCCTCCTACTGCCTGGTCTCACAAATGGTGGTGGGGAGGTTATGACCGACCCGCATGACTTAGCTACGAGTTTTGCCATGTACTACTCCACCCAATATGCCCCGCGTGACCGGTTGTCGGATGACGACTTGGCCCGATTCCTTGAGGAGCTGCCGCCCGTGCCGATATCTGATGAGACTAAGACGGCCCTGGATGCTCCCCTCACAGCTGAGGAGTTGGGAGATGCACTGGGGCAACTTAATACTGGCAAGGCCCCCGGCCCAAATGGCTACCCTAGCGAATTTTTCAAGAAATTTCATGTTCAGCTTGGATCTTATTATCGCCGGGCGCTGGAAGCAGCGCGTATCCAAGGGGTGTTGCCCCCGGATTGGCGGCATGCCGAAATAGTGGTCTTCCTGAAGCCGGGCAGACCACCAGACAGTCATGACTCATATAGGCCCATCTCGTTGATTAATGTGGAGGCCAAGATTTTGGCCAAGGCCCTGGCGAACCGCCTAGCTCCTCATATCACCGACCTGGTCCATCCTGATCAGGCAGGTTTTATGCCACACAGGGCAACGCGACATAATATCCGTCGTGCTCAAGCGGCGATTGACGCTGTTGGGACCCTGGGGGACCGGGCAGCGCTGCTGCTGGCCGACATTAACAAGGCCTTTGACTCTGTCAGCTGGTCGTACCTGTTTGCCTTGCTGCGCTGCCTCAACCTGGGCCCGGTCTTTCTATCATACGTCCGGCTCCTCTATACAGACATCACGGCCTCGGTGCGGGTCGCCGGGGCTGTGTCCGAAACGTTCCACATCGGCCGCGGGACCAGACAGGGTTGCCCTCTTTCCCCCTATTTGTTCGCACTGGCCATGGAGCCCCTAGCTGCCAGAGTGCGCCAGGATGCGCTGATACGGGGCTTTCAATGGACTGCCACCCTGTCAGACAAAATAGCCCTGTATGCGGATGACGTCCTCTTTTTCCTTACCGACTTGCAGCACTCGGGCCCACGTGTCCTGGAGGTGATGCAACAGTTTGGGGAGGCCTCGGGCCTATATCTGAACCTTCATAAATCCACATTGTGGGTACTAGGAGGGAGCGCCTTGGCGGACCCCTGGGCCTCAGGGCTGCGGGTGGCTACGACCGGGCTAAAATATCTAGGCGTCTTTCTCTCGGCCTCGGCAGACACTGCTTGGGACCATAATCTCGTACCAGTCTGGGAAAGGGTACAGTCGGACGTTAAGACTTGGTCTCGGATGCCCTTGTCCATCTTTGGCCGCTCTGCTATTTTTAAGATGGTGGCGCTACCACGCCTATTGTATCAGTTGCAGAACCACCCATATCCTATCCCACCTCAATGGTTTAGACAGGTCAACTCTCTGCTGGGCCGCTTCCTGTGGGCCGGAGGTGCCGCCAGGGTTGCGCTACGTACGTGCTTTTTGTCCACTTACGGTGGGGGTTTGGCCACGTCGGATCTGCAGTCCTATTATCAAGCCGCGCACCTCCTCATTCTGAACGACTGGTGGTATAGCAATGGTGAAGACCCAGCCTACGCCCTGGAACGTGCCTTGATGGGCGACAACTCGCTCCACACCATCCTCTACTCACCCCGGTTGCGTCGATCATTGCCGAGGGTTACACAACTCGTTTTTGCGGTGTGGCGGCAGGCCCTGCGACGCATGGGCTGGTGGGGCAGACTGACCGCGGAGACGCCCTTGTGGCGTAACGGCTTGCTACCAGAACTGTCTAAGCTATCAGGTTTTGATGGCTGGGACGCGATTGGTATTTCGCAATTAGGCCATGTACTGTCCGGCACAACCCTCAAATCCTTTCAGGCCCTTCGCACCGAGTTTGATATGCCCCAATCTCAATTTTTTCGATATTTGCAATTCCGGCATGCGCTGCTGCCCAGTCTCACCAACGTTGACTCCCTCCCTGACTTCAGCCCGATTGAAGCTAAGGTATTCATGGGCGATCTTGGAGATAAAAAAGTTTCACGCATTTACCAGACAATGGTCATCCATTGCTCCTCCACCCTCCTCCCGCTGAAGGCGGCCTGGGAGATAGACATTGGTCAGCTGGATGAGGATGATTGGCGAGAGGCCTTGGAATCCCCGAGGGGCGCGGCCATTGCCGTCCGATTCCGACTCATCCAATTTAAAATCCTGCACAGAGCCTACTATACTCGCGAGCGTTTGTGGAAGGCGGGACTGATAGAGTCCCCAGACTGTCTGAGATGTGGGGTGGAGAGGGGTACGTTGCTCCACACGATGTGGTCGTGTCCTAGATTGGTTGGCTTCTGGAGAGGTGTGTGGGACTGCCTATCGGAGGTGTTGGGCTGGACCCTTCCTCGTACCCACCGTCTGGGTCTGCTGCATATTCTAGAGGGGGTTGGTGGCAATATGTACAAGAGACACCTGCTCCTCCTAGGGCTGGTGGTGGCCAAGAGAGACCTAGCCCGAGTATGGAAGGATGTGAGACCCCCCCCCCTGAGTGCGTGGAAGGCTGGCATAGACTTCTGCATGGGTCTGGAACGACCGATCTTTGAAGCCCGAGGGTGCCCCCGTAAGCACTTTAAGATATGGAGGAGATGGGCGGACTACAGGGGCCTGTCGCTGGACCCCCCGGTAGAACCAGAGGAAGATCTTTAACTCCCTGTGGCCGGACGGCCCCGTTCCCCCCACACATACACTTGCCACTTTAAGAATTTTCATCGACACTGTCTATACACACATGCATAGGGTTAGGGTGGGATCCAGGGGAGGGATCTGGGAGTTGGGGGAGAGTGGGTAATTTGATGATAAAGACGGAGATGATCGTTTCTTATAACCTTGTGTTGCAATGATTCTTGACTGAATACTCAATTCTAATTTCTTGATTGTATCGGAATGTCTGATGGTGCCATCCCGATTGTGGGGGTCCATCTTATTACATATGCTCGTCTTTGTCAATAAACTTGTTGTGAAAAAAAAAAAAAAGATAAACTTACCTATACTTACTTTGTAACGGTATGCGTTGTAATAGTAGCTGCGTTGTAGTGTAATGCGTTGTAAATACATGCGTTGTAAATACCCTTGCGTTGTAATGGTTTCGTTGTAACAGTACTTCGTGGTAAAAGATGCTTGGTAACGGTTGTATACCATAAAATCCATGCATGCATGTTGAATGTTCGAGCTGAAGTCATCGCTCCATTTGAGACGTTTTAAATTTTCCGTGTATGTACCCTGGCAGGTTGAGGGTGCTGATTTGTGAGTCCCTGGGTTTGTATTAAAAGAAATAACCTGGGGCCTGTGGTCACTTTCAGTTCATGGGTGAATACAAAAGCTGGCCCGATAGTAAAGTAGGTCTGAGTTTCGGATGGTATAATCCAGGTAGGAGTGTTTACTGCCATTTGGCCAAGACCAGTTAGGCGGAGTGTCACCTGCAGACCTACCTTTCATTACCAGGTAACCTGCACTATAGAATCTCATCACGCAGAGCTCACCCAATTGACTATGGGCTTGGTTAGGTGGTTTGGTTGGTGTCACGGCCTCGGTGATGTTAAACAAGAAGGGCGCTTCAGTGTCTGCTGTTTTTCCCTGGAATAGATTGATGTTAAAATCCCCCGTGACAATGCAATCTGAGTTTGGGTGATCTGCGGCTATGTCGTTCATAATTTCTGTTAGACGGGCCAGATGGTCTTTTTTGGTACGTGTACTGGGGTTAATGTATACGTTTAAAAAGAAAAGTGAGCGCTGTTTACGCCACGGGTTGATTTTGACCCCGAGTAGCCAATCTTCTTCGATGAGTAGTTGTTTGATTGAACGTTTTAAGTTGTTAGATATATATATTGACAGGCCACCTTTAGAATGACCGCAGCCGCTGTCCCTGAGCGCTGGTTTCCAGAATTCAGTATACCCTATATTTGGGCGTCCATCTGTTGGCCAGGTTTCCTGCAGAGCTATTGCTGCATGTTCGCATAGAAAAGAGAGAGTGTCATGATTCTCAGTTTTTTGATGAAGGCCGCTGATGTTCCAGGAACACATTAAGAAGGTGGGATGTCCTTGGTGGTTGGCTGCAGTTATGTATGATTCAGAAAATGGGGTGGTGATGGACAGATCATCTGAATTAAACAGAATACTACTACCCAGTCAACAGATCAGGGCTTAATCCATCACCGTTTTTTTAGCTCACTGCACCATCCCAGCTCACAACCTGGCTACATGCAAATTAGTCTGTCCCTGGCCCAGTGCATCATGGGAACAGGGCAGACCAAACTACCAAGCCAATTCTTTTACTGGAAAGGAAACAAGCTTCCGGGGACCGGTTTCTGGCATTACAGCCGTCTTCGGCCCGGCTTGCTTGAATCCTGATGGTGCAGTGAGCAAGGGACTCACATCTCAGCATACCCTTCCATGCTTGTGGTGCACAAAACGATTCAGAAAAGGGGGTGGTGATGGACAGAGCATCTGAATTAAACAGAATACTACTACCCAGTCAACAGATCAGGGCTTAAACCATCACCGTTTTTTATCTCACTGCACCATCCCAGCTCAGAACCTGGCTACATGCAAATTAGTCTGTCCCTGGCCCAGTGCATCATGGGAACATGGCAGACCAAACTACCAAGCCAATTCTTTTACTGGAAAGGAAACAAGCTTCCGGGGATCGGTGTCTGGCAGTACAGCCGTCTTCGGCCCGGCTTGCTTGAATCCTGATGGTGCAGTGAGCAAGGGACTCACATCTGAGCATACCCTTCCACGCTTGTGGTGGACAAAACGATTCAGAAAAGGGGGTGGTGATGGACAGAGCATCTGAATTAAACAGAATACTACTACCCAGTCAACAGATCAGGGCTTAATCCATCACTGTTTTTTAGCTCACTACACCATCCCAGCTCAGAACCGGCTACAGGCAAATTAGTCTGTCCCTGGCCCAGTGCATCATGGGAACAGGGCAGACCAAACTACCAAGCCAATTCTTTTACTGGAAAGGAAACAAGCTTCCGGGGACCGGTTTCTGGCATTACACCCGTCTTCGGCCCAGCTTGCTTGAATCCTGATGGTGGAGTGAGCAAGGAACTCACATCTGAGCATACCCTTCCACGCTTGTGGTGGACAAAACGATTCAGAAAAGGGGTGGTAATGGACAGAGCATCTGAAATAAACAGAATACCACTACCCAGTCAACAGATCAGGGCTTAATCCATCACCGTTTTTAGCTCACTGCACCATCCCAGCTCAGAACCTGGCTACATGCAAATTAGTCTGTCCCTGGCCCAGTGCATCATGGGAACAGGGCAGACCAAACTACCAAGCCAATTCTTTTACTGGAAAGGAAACAAGCTTCCGGGGACCGGTTTCTGGCATTACACCCGTCTTCGGCCCGGCTTGCTTGAATCCTGATGGTGCAGTGAGCAAGGGACTCACATCTGATCATACCCTTCCACGCTTGTGGTGGACAAAACGATTCAGAAAAGGGGGTGGTGATGGACAGAGCATCTGAATTAAACAGAATACTACTACCCAGTCAACAGATCAGGGCTTAATCCATCACCGTTTTTTAGCTCACTGCACCATCCCAGCTCAGAACCTGGCTACATGCAAATTAGTCTGTCCCTGGCCTAGTGCATCATGGGAACAGGGCAGACCAAACTACCAAGCCAATTCTTTTACTGGAAGGGAAACAAGCTTCCGGGGACCGGTTTCTGGCATTACAGCCATCTTCGGCCCGGCTTGCTTGAATCCTGATGGTGCAGTGAGCAAGGGACTCACATCTGAGCATACCCTTCCAAGCTTGTGGTGGACAAAACGATTCAGAAAAGGGGGTGGTGATGGACAGAGCATCTGAATTAAACAGAATACTACCACCCAGTCAACAGATCAGGGCTTAATCCAGCACCGTTTTCTATCTCACTGCACCATCCCAGCTCAGAACCTGGCTACATGCAAATTAGTCTGTCCCTGGCCCAGTGCATCATGGGAACATGGCAGACCAAACTACCAAGCCAATTCTTTTACTGGAAAGGAAACAAGCTTCCGGGGACCGGTTTCTGGCATTACAGCCGTCTTCGGCCCGGCTTGCTTGAATCCTGATGGTGCAGTGAGCAAGGGACTCACATCTGAGCATACCCTTCCACGCTTGTGGTGGACAAAACGATTCAGAAAAGGGGGTGGTGATGGACAGAGCATCTGAATTAAACAGAATACTACTACCCAGTCAACAGATCAGGGCTTAATCCATCACCGTTTTTTAGCTCACTGCACCATCCCAGCTCAGAACCTGGCTACATGCAAATTAGTCTGTCCCTGGCCCAGTGCATCATGGGAACAGGGCAGACCAAACTACCAAGCCAATTCTTTTACTGGAAAGGAAACAAGCTTCCGGGGACCGGTTTATGGCATTACAGCCGTCTTCGGCCCGGCTTGCTTGAATCCTGATGGTGCAGTGAGCAAGGGACTCACATCTGAGCATACCCCTAAACGCTTGTGGTGGACAAAACGATTCAGAAAAGGGGGTGGTGATGGACAGAGCATCTGAATTAAACAGAATACTACCACCCAGCCAACAGATCAGGGCTTAATTCATCACCGTTTTATAGCTCACTGCACCATCCCAGCTCAGAACCTGGCTACATGCAAATTAGTCTGTCCCTGGCCCAGTGCATCATGGGAACAGGGCAGACCAAACTACCAAGCCAGTTCTTTTACTGGAAAGGAAACAAGCTTCCGGGGACCGGTTTCTGGCATTACAGCCGTCTTCGGCCCGGCTTGCTTGAATCCTGATGGTGCAGTGAGCAAGGGACTCACATCTGATCATACCCTTCCATGCTTGTGGTGGACAAAACGATTCAGAAAAGGGGGTGGTGATGGACAGAGCATCTGAATTAAACAGAATACTACTACCCAGTCAACAGATCAGGGCTTAATCCATCACCGTTTTTTAGCTCACTGCACCATCCCAGCTCAGAACCTGGCTACATGCAAATTAGTCTGTCCCTGGCCCAGTGCATCATGGGAACAGGGCAGACCAAACTACCAAGCCAATTCTTTTACTGGAAGGGAAACAAGCTTCCGGGGACCGGTTTCTGGCATTACAGCCGTCTTCGGCCCGGCTTGCTTGAATCCTGATGGTGCAGTGAGCAAGGGACTCACATCTGAGCATACCCTTCCACGCTTGTGGTGGACAAAACGATTCAGAAAAGGGGGTGGTGATGGACAGAGCATCTGAATTAAACAGAATACTACTACCCAGTCAACAGATCAGGGCTTAATCCATCACCGTTTTTTAGCTCACTGCACCATCCCAGCTCAGAACCTGGCTACATGCAAATTAGTCTTTCCCTGGCCCAGTGCATCATTGGAACAGGGCAGACCAAACTACCAAGCCAATTCTTTTACTGGAAAGGAAACAAGCTTCCGGGGACCGGTTTATGGCATTACAGCCGTCTTCGGCCCGGCTTGCTTGAATCCTGATGGTGCAGTGAGCAAGGGACTCACATCTGAGCATACCCCTCCACGCTTGTGGTGGACAAAACGATTCAGAAAAGGGGGTGGTGATGGACAGAGCATCTGAATTAAACAGAATACTACCACCCAGTCAACAGATCAGGGCTTAATTCATCACCGTTTTTTAGCTCACTGCACCATCCCAGCTCAGAACCTGGCTACATGCAAATTAGTCTGTCCCTGGCCCAGTGCATCATGGGAACAGGGCAGACCAAACTACCAAGCCAATTCTTTTACTGGAAAGGAAACAAGCTTCTGGGGACCGGTTTCTGGCATTACAGCCGTCTTCGGCCCGGCTTGCTTGAATCCTGATGGTGCAGTGAGCAAGGGACTCACATCTGAGCATACCCTTCCACGCTTGTGGTGGACAAAACGATTCAGAAAAGGGGGTGGTGATGGACAGAGCATCTGAAATAAACAGAATACCACTACCCAGTCAACAGATCAGGGCTTAATCCATCACCGTTTTTTAGCTCACTGCACCATCCCAGCTCAGAACCTGGCTACATGCAAATTAGTCTGTCCCTGGCCCAGTGCATCATGGGAACAGGGCAGACCAAACTACCAAGCCAATTCTTTTACTGGAAAGGAAACAAGCTTCCGGGGACCGGTTTCTGGCATTACAGCCGTCTTCGGCCCGGCTTGCTTGAATCCTGATGGTGCAGTGAGCAAGGGACTCACATCTGATCATACCCTTCCACGCTTGTGGTGGACAAAACGATTCAGAAAAGGGGGTGGTGATGGACAGAGCATCTGAATTAAACAGAATACTACTACCCAGTCAACAGATCAGGGCTTAATCCATCACCGTTTTTTAGCTCACTGCACCATCCCAGCTCAGAACCTGGCTACATGCAAATTAGTCTGTCCCTGGCCCAGTGCATCATGGGAACAGGGCAGACCAAACTACCAAGCCAATTCTTTTACTGGAAGGGAAACAAGCTTCCGGGGACCGGTTTCTGGCATTACAGCCGTCTTCGGCCCGGCTTGCTTGAATCCTGATGGTGCAGTGAGCAAGGGACTCATATCTGAGCATACCCTTCCACGCTTGTGGTGGACAAAACGATTCAGAAAAGGGGGTGGTGATGGACAGAGCATCTGAATTAAACAGAATACTACTACCCAGTCAACAGATCAGGGCTTAATCCATCACCGTTTTTTAGCTCACTGCACCATCCCAGCTCAGAACCTGGCTACATGCAAATTAGTCTTTCCTTGGCCCAGTGCATCATGGGAGCAGGGCAGACCAAACTACCAAGCCAATTCTTTTACTGGAAAGGAAACTCAGACATGAGTCCCTTGCTCACTGCACCATCAGGATTCAAGCAAGCCGGGCCGAAGACGGCTGTAATGCCAGAAACCGGTCCCCGGAAGCTTGTTTCCTTTCCAGTATAAGAATTGGCTTGGTAGTTTGGTCTGCCCTGTTCCCATGATGCACTGGGCCAGGGACAGACTAATTTGCATGTAGCCAGGTTCTGAGCTGGGATGGTGCAGTGAGCTAAAAAACGGTGATGGATCAAGCCCGGATCTGTTGACTGGGTAGGAGTGTTCTGCTTAATTCAGATACTCTGTCCATCACCACCCCCTTTTCTGAATCGTTTTGTCCACCATAAGCGTGGAAGGGTATGCTCAGACATGATTCCCTTGCTCACTGCACCATCAGGATTCAAGCAAGCCGGGCCGAAGACGGCTGTAATGCCAGAAACCGGTCCCCGGAAGCTTGTTTCCTTTCCAGTATAAGAATTGGCTTGGTAGTTTGGTCTGCCCTGTTCCCATGATGCACTGGGCCAGGGACAGACTAATTTGCATGTAGCCATGTTCTGAGCTGGGATGGTGCAGTGAGCTAAAAAACAGTGATGGATCAAGCCCGGATATGTTGACTGGGTAGGAGTGTTCTGCTTAATTCAGATACTCTGTCCATCACCACCCCATTTTCTGAAGCAGTTATGTATGAGGCTACTAGGGGGATTGACTTTCCCTAGGGTTTGTGATTAGAGACCGAGAGCTCTACCTCAAGAGGTCATTCTAGGCTTTTGGTTGACAAGATCGCTGCGAGCCACCCCCAGTCAAGACTTGAGTCTGCGTTGAAGACCTCTTTTGGGGAGGTTTTATGATGATCTTCAGGTCCAGACGCATTTTTTAGGATCGAGTATGGTCTGGAGAGGACCGCTGGTCTGATGGTTGCGGCTTTTCCAGTTTGTGTCGGTTGGGTTAACAGGGAAGTGGGGTAGCCTGGGGTAAGATATGGATACACTCTAATACCCCAGTTCCGTAAGGTAGCCTTATGGTCCAAAAAAGCTCCTGCCCAGCTGGCCGACTTGAATGACACCAGGGTTACCTCAGACGGTTGGTTGCCTCTGGGAGGGAGGAACTCAATAGATTCAATGTCGTTCGAAGCCAGCCCTGCTAGCCCCGAGATGCCATCCACTAATTTTATTATGTTGGATCTGTTGAGGATGTCTTGCCGACCCTTTGGTTTGTATTCAGGTGCCAGTAAGATATGATGTGGCAAATCGTTTTTGTTCTCGTGATCAGGTGAAATCGGGGTCGACTTATTAATTTTGTTGGATAACAGGCCTGCATCAGGTTCCTGCTTCTGTTGTGTCGGGCAGTGAGAAGCCTTCAGCATCGGTTGACTATGACTAGACAAGGTTGCTTGTTTGTTAAAAATTGTTTTAGTGAAGTTCGTTCTTGATGTAGCGTTGTCCACTCGGAGTGAGGTTGGGGCCGGCGCTGGGTTAAGTTTTCCTGGTGTCCTCATAGACCCAGGTAAGCTTGCCTCGTTAGAAGTTGTCCTTGGGTTTTCTGTGGCTCTGCTGGGCTCGTCTATTGCTGTTTCCGCAGTTATCTCGCTAGAATCTGGGGCATTGATCGGGGGTAGTTGGGTGGCGATTGCAGATAATTCATCGTTGAAGTTTGCTAAAAGTGATGGTGCACCGGTCTCAATTAGGGATTTTTTGTTAGCTGCTTTCACAAACAGAGGGAAGAGTCTTGGGTAAACTGCATTTACATTCGCCCTTGTTTTATTTCTATTTTTGCGCTGGCGTTTGCGCTCTCTTTTGCTGCAAGGTGGAGGATGGACTGGCAGCACTTCCATTGTCGGGGGAGCCAAAGGCACTAAGCTAGCCATTGGCTCTGTCGCTAGGTGATCCGTGCTAATTGTGCGCCCACGTAGAGCCCCGCCGTTTTTCAGTCGTCACTTTGGTCGAAACAGAGTCTGTCAGCGTTGTTTGAGGTTGGCTGAAGTTCGACTGCCCGTTTGGCTGGATTGGGCAGGGAGCTGTTCCTCCACTAGGCTTGGTCCTTTCTGTCATGGTGGTCCACGGATTAGCAGGATCTTGAGTCTGGGCTGACTGGTTTTGCCGTTGCGGACATGGATTTATGGATGGATTACCTACCTTCAGCAACTTGACTTCCTTTATGACGCTGGATAGAAAATCTGGGAGCGAGGAAAGAGAATCAATAATTGGGAAGCAGCAACAAATCGACTGTACGAGCTTTGTGGAGGCTTGCGCTCCTAGTATTAAGTTGTTCAATTTGTCGAGTTTGCTATCAATCCCTGACGTGAATAGCGCTAGGGTGTTTAGAAGATCGACCTGCGCCTCCAGTTTGTCCGAATGATAATTTAATGCATTAACTGTTTGTTGGAATGTCTGAAGAAGTTGTGGCCAGACACTAGTTGCTGTAGGTTCTTCTTTGTTGGGCTTCGTGTTTGGCGTGTGTTTAGGGAAATTTTGAGTGTTTTTGAAGAAAAATGACAGATCCGCTAAGAGCTGGTCATTTGGATCAGATGGTTTGAACTGTTTTTGAGGCGATGCCGATGTTACTACAGATGGTGAAAATAGAATGTGCTGGGGACCTTGCGCCACTAGGAATTCTTTCGGTGTGCTTATGGTTTGAGGTGAGTTGGACGATTGACTGGTATTTTTGCGCACGTGAGTATTTTGCACATGGATTTGCGCAAGGGTTAATTGACAGGGAGGAACCGTTATGGAATCCTTTGGCGCAGCCAAGTTTTGTTGGGAGGGTGTTGCTTGAGTTCCTGGTGACTGTGTTGAATCTAAAGAAAAACATGGATTGAGCGATGGGCCCACCGAGTGGGTTTGCAGTGGGCATGCTGCATCTTTGTCTGCTATTGTGGGTGGGGGTAGCTGGGCCGGTTGCAGCTGGGCTTGGTGGTTAGCTGGAGGATTTTGATTGGAACTTGCATCCCCCAGCCAGTCCTTGGACTGATCGTTGAGTGTTGATCCGAAGATATAAACTCCCGGGGGTTGAGCCATCTTTATGGTTTCAATTGACCAGTGTTGTGGAGATAACGGTTGTCGAGGGAGCATACTTGTATCAGCCAATTGGTCCGAGGCTCCAAGCATTGTTGCCTCCGGGGGCTGGGACTGTGAAAGAGGATCAGTCGTGATTGGTTTTTTAAAAAAATAATCCAGCAAGCTTGAGAGCTTTAGGGCTTTTGGCATATCCGTAATGTTACCTTTGTGGACGGAATTGCCATAGCAGATCGGCACTGAAGGCTCCAAGACTCCAGACACTCTGGGGACTCTAATAGGTCAGTGTTAAACCAGTCTTTTATGCTCCGCGCTGTCCCAGGCTTCTAGCTTGTCCTGTCACTGGAGAGCGGCGAGGGACTGTCAGGTTAATTGGTATCTGGCTCTTTTTTAAGGCGGAATACTTTGGCACTTCTGTGGGCATGCACCATAGCTTTATCAATGTGCCTCGGTGATCGCCAATGTCATGACAGATGGCACCCCCCGCTCTTTTATTACCACCTGCCCAAGCCGCCCACCCGCAACGGCCCACGCATTCTGCACCCCTCGAGCACAGACTGGAGGTCAAGACAAAATGTCGGGAAGAGAGCCACACAGATGATGATGCGGGGGAACAGGGGTGGCTCAACCAGAATGGGCAGAGGGGACAGCAAGGCCGGTCGACGCTGGGCTGGTTCAGGGCAGGTTCAGGGGAGAAGGCGGGGGAGCAGCCCCAGAGCTAGAACAAGCATTTACAATGCAATGGTTTCGCCTTTGGAAAAGTTAGAGTTATTGGCATTGCTCATGACATTTCTTTTTTTTTTACTTATAAATAAATGGCATTGTTATTTATATTGCCAACAGCTCTCACAGCCCACACAGCTCTCTCAGCCCACACAGCCCACAGCCGACACAGCCCACACAGCTCTCAGCCCAACACAGCCCACACAGCTCTCAGCCCAACACAGCCCACACAGCTCTCAGCCCAACACAGCCCACACAGCTCTCAGCCCAACACAGCTCTCAGCTCTCTCAGCCCACACAGCTCTCAGCTCTCTCAGCCCTCACAGCCCACACAGCCCTCTCAGCCCTCACAGCTCTCAGCCCAACACAGCTCTCAGCCCAACACAGCTCTCAGCGCTCTCAGCCCACACAGCCCTCACAGCCCTCACAGCCCTCACAGCCCTCACAGCTCTGACAGCCCTCACAGCCCTCACAGCCCTCACAGCCCACACAGCCCACACGGCCCACACAGCCCACACAGCTCTCACAGCTCTCACAGCCCACACAGCTCTCACAGCCCACACAGCTCTCACAGCCCACACAGCTCTCACAGCCCACACAGCTCTCACAGCCCACACAGCTCTCACAGCCCACACAGCTCTCACAGCCCACACAGCTCTCACAGCCCACACAGCTCTCACAGCCCTCACAGCCCACACAGCTCTCACAGCCCACACAGCTCTCACAGCCCACACAGCTCTCACAGCCATCCGCCCACACAGCTGTCACAGCACAGCAGTTGTTCTCAGTGCAAGTGTGCACTGAAGCAGGTACTGTAGTAGAATTGGCCTATACCATGTACTGCACTGTGACATTTACACAGCACTTCATCCCCGGGCTGTGGAGCGCTCTGGTTTGCACGGAGATCCTAGGTGCAAAGGTTTAAGATGGCGCGGGTTCGAGCGTGACCAGTGCCTGTGATGCTGGGTGACGCGTGTGAGGTCTGGAGATGGGGACTCTGCGCAAGCGCAGATCGGCCCTCTTACGTGGCTGGTTATAATATACTACTTTGCACAAGCGCAGACATGCCCTGCCTCTTACATGGCTGCGCAGCCAAGTTTTAATGTGCTCCATTTTTTTTTTTGCTGTTTGCAAAGTCCTCTTATTCCTGCTGGCACGGAGTGGTGCATCTTCGGCGTTTCACCCTGTGCGAGATTTGTTGAAGGAAGGAACAGATAGGAGAGGGGCTGCTCCATGACACTGTGGTTTCCTTGACAGTGGTTGCTCACTTTTTTTTGCTGGGGGAACGAACAGACAGGCTGACATTGCAGCACGCACACAGAAAGACGGACCTTAGACACTGCAGGCACACAGACAGACAGAGACTGCAGGCACACAGATAGACGGACACTGGAGGCACACAGACAGACAGACGGACCTCGGACACTGCAGACACACAGACAGGCTGACATTGCACGCACACAGACAGACGGACACTGCAGGCACACACACAGACAGACGGACCACGGACACTGCAGGCAGGCAGACAGCCGATCACCGCAGGCACACAGATAGACGGACATTGCAATCAGACAGATGGACACTGCAGGCGCACAGACAGCGGGACACTACAGGCACACAGACAGACGGACACTACAGGCACACAGACAGACGGACACTACAGGCACACAGACAGACGGACACTACAGGCACACAGACAGACGGACACTACTGTTTTCAACCTTAGCTCTGTGGTTATTAAAGCTTGCGGTGTCAGTGCTGAGGGATGGTCGAGTCCTTGGCGATGTGGGGAAAATAAAGTACCTATAAAGCATATCATGAACGGTGCATGACTCATAAGTGCAATTAAACAATATCTTAGGCGGACTACTACAACTGATGTCCAATCACATGCTGTGCTTCTGACAACCAACATGTGTGCGTAGCCGGAGCAACTCTATGTAGTACCCCTGATGATCACAGAAGGTCTCGCAGCAGATGGGCTATCAAGCCAGACCTAAAAAGGGGGTAAACGTACAGGAATCTCCTAGGTCATGTACTTTTACTTTCATTGTTCAATAGTGAATGGAGCGTAATGACGAAGTAAGCAATATATCCGGGTAAAATGTATCACAAATGGAGATTTATTACTAGAAGTCGACACAAAGAGGGGTAGTTACAAGCAGAAATTCAGTCCATAGCTGTCTTCATATAGAGCAAGATGTCCAATGCAGACGGCTGAAAGGAACTGACCACAGCACGTATCAAGCCATACCTGCGCATATCGATGTGGCACAAGAAGTGGGTTGTACGAAGTAAGTCCACTGGCAATAAACCCCCACCAGGAACACGTTGACAGCAGTTCAGCACTACTTCTTCGCTCTTCCAGCTGACTGGTAGAATATACTGCACATTACTTCACAGACACTATAGACACAGTCAGCAGACACTAGATACACAGCATACAGGGCACACCCCTCCCTCTGTCCAACAAGCACAAGTAGGCATCCTTATTTACCACACTCACAAAGCAAACCATGGTGAGAAGCATGTGACAGCCCCATCCTGCCCACGGTTTATACCTAGCATGGAAAACAAACACAATACACACACAAATACACCACAAACACAATGTAGCCAAAACAATCATCATGGGACTACGTAGCTTGCTCATGAATTGCACACCCTCTGCAATGGTGCACGTGACCCACAGCCTGCCTATTAACTACAACTAGTCCAAGCAAATCATGCTGTGATCCATTGACTGTCCACGATTCAACCACAACATGGTGCAATGCAACACATGGGACCCACAGTCTGCCCATGACTTAAATACAGTAAAGACATGACACAAGCAAGCCCACGACTTATACACAAACATAACACGATGTAAGCGACTACACAGTCTGTTTACATGTTGCTCACAGTTTGACTTAAGAAAAAAAAACACAACTAGCCTGTTCAAGACGTAAACTTAACATGCAGCACATGATCCAAAACTGAATATGTGACGTGAAGATACACATGAAACGAGCCCATGACCAAGCCTGACTAACAGCGAGAACTTGCAGCTCCCCAACATGCATGCCAAAGGTACCCGATAAAATCAGAAGCAGTATGTCCATGCGCTTAGCCAACATGCATGACACAAAGACACAAATCTAACCAGCATTCACCAACATACTGGATAAATATGTTCGCACTGTGCACTGTTACACTGCCATGCCCGAAACCTTTCATTCCTAAAATGGCATCCACAGCCCATAAAATAACCCAGAATTTTCAAATACCAATAAACAGTCAAGCAGACAGGCCCACACCATGCTTAAAAAGGGTGCCATTATGACTTTCCTCTATAACATCCTGATATCTGTCATCTGTGAAGCTGCCACTTGGTGAACTCGCATACATTTACCAAACATTTCTGATTGTATATTCTAGCCCGTCAAGAGGCACTTGTGGGCCAAACTTCAATGGCTTTGTTCCAAACATCTGCATCATCTGCCCACTAGCCACTGCTTTGGGTAAAATGCATTTAAGTCTATAAAGAGCATTTGTATCTACAGATAAAATATCTGTTATTACTGACCCTGTAAGCATCTGTTCCTAGCGTGTTGTGCTATAGATCACATATGCGCACCCTCTTCCTCAGAAGCTGGCGATGTTCACACTTCTCTTTGACACTACCCTTACACTACTCACCCACTGGACAGAAGGGAATCTAAGGTGTAGCCTGTGTCCCTATGTAGTGTGGACTATGAGCCGTGTCTTGTGAATCCAAGTTCTTAAAATAAAAACATGTTGCGACATCTGAGCCCACTACTTGATGACTGGAGTGGCAGAGCACGTGAATCTACAACAGTACATGCTAGCACATGTATTTACAGGGTGTCACATTTTACTTTTTCTGAAGTCATTGCTCTAAATAGCATTTAACTAACCATTACGGTTTGTTGGTGTGTTCAGAGCAATAGTTAGCTTGTTCATTTACTCCCTTGGAATAGAGTACGGTTGAATTGTTTTCTGACCTAATCATCTCCTGGTTGGCTCTGAAGCCATAATTATGCAAGAATGGGTTACACTTCTGCCATGTTGGATCGGAGCTTGTACATTTACATGACTCTTGACGTCATTCAAAAGAAACTAACGCTCCCTATAAACATGAAAGTGCTTTTAAGTAGGTCTGCCCGTTTTTGTAACATTTTATTTGCTGTTTGTTTTCCCTTAACCTTTTCTTATTTGTAGCCAGATCCCTAGAACTGTGCCTTTTGATATGAATTGAAATTTAAAGAGTGGATTTTGTAATTGTAAGCATTCGACTGCCAGAGATCAGGTAGGGTAGTGGCGAGAGGCTTAATTCCTACAGACCAGTCGTCCAGTTTTTCTCTTAGGCAGTTTCAAGACCTCCTTAAAATACTCGGGGCTCACCAACAAGCTGTTGAAAGCTCATTGTGGTATCATTTGTGCAAATTCAAGCTAACACGCATAGAAAACGCAGACAGTAAACCTCTATTTTGTGCTTCATGCTCTGAGCACCCAGCAAACAAAATATATTTCACAGGTTTAGAATGTTACAAGTGTTTTACCGTTCCTGTGGAGTTAATGTGGCTATTAAAGAGGTTTTTTTTGTACTTGCATGCCGCATTTTTAAGAGGATTTTTACGTTGTAGCTTGCACCTGGTTGATTGCCCTCAATAAAGAAATCATGAAACTGAATTTAACCTTTTCTGCTTTATCATGTGCTGGCTGTCAGCCATAGGCATACGAGGGTTGTAATGTCCACAAATCCATACGGATATGTTTGGGCTTAATATACATGCTTCGACACTTCAGCCTCTCACAAAGCGGTTCAATCGCCAAGACCATTTCGGACTGAAGAAAGCGGTTAGTCACTCGCCTGACTCACGAGGGTAAGAGTCATGATGATTGATTCTTCTAGATGCTAAACATGCGCTTTTTCTCTTCCAAGCCCCGCTATTATTAAAATATCGGCAGAAGGGGAAGGGGGGGGGCAACGCAGAGCGCGCTCTCGGCAAATCAAAACTCCATTCAGGCGGGTGATGGATGACGCTGCCCTGCCGGTGAACCCTCACTTTAATACAGAGGAAGTTATGAAAGCGACATCGATCACAAGGCCCTGCGAGGCGGGGCAGCCCCCGCAGCCCGCGGGGTGGCAGGCTGCCTGCTTTCCCTCTCAGTTCAAAATCAGGAAATTATAGCGTCAGTAGCGGAGGGGGGACAGGAAAGGAACCACTCACCTGGACTTCCTCGGCTGGCCGGCCCTCCGCTCCTGTCCGGTTAGCCCCCCACCCTCGCCCGCTTCTTCCTCCTTCCAAGTGAGGCGGCCGGGGTGGCAGCGCTGCAGGCCAGTCCCGCCTCGCTTCACCCGGGTGCTGCGGGAGTTCCTCTCTGGGCTCCCAGTCTGCTATCACCCGGCCGGGAGCAGCGCAGACTTCCAGCGCTCGCCGTGGCTCCTCTTCTCGCGCTGGGCGGCGGGGGGGGCGGGCACTTCCGGCCGGCCGCGCTGGGATTGGCCGGCCGGCTGAAGAAACCCGCGGGCGGGACGGGATACCAATATTTGTTTGTGAGGACACGGGGGGCGGGAGAGGACGAGGGGGGCGGGCGGGAGAGGACGAGGGGGGCGGGCGGGAGAGGACGAAGGGGCGGGAGAGGACGAGGGGGGCGGGAAAGGACACGGACGTCGGGAGGGAGGAGGGAACAGCAAACACGGCCCGGCCGGACCAGACACGGGGGCGTTCCCGGCGTCGCGTGACGTCGGCAAAAGCCAAAGAATCTCGGGAACGCCCCCGTGTCTGGTCCGGCATTGATGGACAGGCCCCTCGTCCAATGGCTAGGCTCCATTTATGGAGCTAGCCAATGGGACGGGGGGGCGTGTTCCATAGTGCTTACTATACTCATTAGATTTCTCTGGAGGAGGAGCCTAACGGCTCCGCCCCCCAGCGAAACCTAAAAAGCAGCCGAGTGCTCTGCAAGGCCGACAGGCTAAGCTGGGGGCAAAGGCAGCAGACAGCGGACGCAAACCAGTGCAAGTGGGAGCTACCTGCAGGGCCCTTGTACTGGGGTGAATGTATGACATTGTTCTACATTCTGTCCATCAACTGTGTTTTTTGCAATTTTCACCCCGAGTGTGCTGGGTATACTCAGACGTGAGTCCCAGGCTCTCCACACCACTGGAGTCAAGCTATCCAGGCTGATGAAGGCTGATAGCCAGAAACCGGTCCCTGGATGCTTGATTCCGGTCTGGGGAAGACATGGCTTGGTAGTTCAGACTGGACTGTTCCCATGAGGCACAGGGTCAGAGCTGATTTGCATATAGCCAATGTCTAACCCAGGGTGGTGTGGAGTGCAAAAAAACGATGGATTTAGGCCCAGATCCTTGTACTGGGTGAATATATGACATTGTTCTACATTCTGTCCATCAACTGTGTTTTTTGCAATTTTCACCCCGAGTGTGCTGGGTATACTCAGACGTGAGTCCCAGGCTCTCCACACCACTGGAGTCAAGCTATCCAGGCTGAAGAAGGCTGATAGCCAGAAACCGGTCCTTGGATGCTTGATTCCGGTCTGGGAAAGACATGGCTTGGTAGTTCAGACTGGACTGTTCCCATGAGGCACAGGGTCAGAGCTGATTTGCATATAGCCAGTGTCTAACGCAGGGTGGTGTGGAGTGCAAAAAAACGATGGATTTAGGCCCAGATCCTTGTACTGGGGTGAATGTATGACATTGTTCTACATTCTGTCCATCAACTGTGTTTTTTGCAATTTTCGGGCCCTTGAGGGCAGCACCGGAGAGAACCAGGAAACCAGGAAGTGCGGGGTGGGAAGTTCTCAGCGTGCGGCACCATGCAACAACGTGTGGAACAGGGAGGGGGTGGGAGAGCGAGGGGGAAGACTGTTCTCACCCGACTGAGTGCCCTACCCTACCCACAACTGCGGGGGGGGGGGCAGCAGACGGCCCTCGCGCCTCTCCGCCCCTCACTCCCTCACACGGATTTAATTGCCGACTTGCCGACTTACCGGTACGCAACCGCTCCCGGATCCTGGTCTCAATCCCCGATGCCGATAGTGCACCGTGGCACTCCGAGATACTCCGCGGCGGAAACCTTCACGGCTCCCGGCTTCCCGGCTCCCGAACACAGCAGCTCACACACCATGCCACTCGATCAGCGTCCAACCCCGCCCACCTCGCCTCTCCACGCCTCGCCTGACGACACGTCCCCACAGACGGCTGCAGTTTCCGTTAGTGGGGCGCGGCTCAATCAGGACAGGACATCAGACACCTAAACACAAGAACAAACGTTACGTAGGCAATGGTGGCACTTGTGTAAGTATCAAAAGCAAACAATGTAAGAGGTAGCAGACAGTGTGTTACAAGAGAAAAGTGACGTGTGCATGTTACAAAAGAGTACCAAACACAGGTAAAAGGGTAATACTGCAATAAATGGCAGACTCTCAAACCACAAGAACACACTGGGAATGCACTTCCATAGTCATGGAGGATAGAAATTTCCTATACTAAAAGGTCTTCCTTCAGATAATAGAGAGGGCATGGATTAACTTTGGAAGTGTCTTTGAAGGAGGAGAACTTTGAGGTCAGTTTTGAGGACCTGGGAGGAGGTGGTGGTCAGGAGCTGAGGCGGAAGTGAGTTCCAGATTCTCACCGCGTTGCCTGAAAAGGATTGGGCCATCGATCTTTCCTTCTTGAAAGTGGGAGGTTCAAGCAGTAGATTTTCTGCATTTTGTGATGGTCTAGAGCCTCCAGAGAGTTTCAGTTTATTAGCCAGATAGCGAGGAGAGGAGGAGTTCAAGGCTTTGTGGGTGATGCAGGCCGTCTTGTAGATAGATCTTGCCTCGATGGGAAGCCAGCGGAGGGTGGATAACATGGGTGTGATGTGGTCACTTCTTTTGGCCCCATAAATGAAACGAGCTGCTGAATGGAGAACAGACTTAAGTGGGGACAGGTGGGATTTGGGGAGGCCAGTAAGAAGAGAATTGCAATAGTCCAGTCTGGAGAGGACCAGCGATTGGACCAGGGCTTTAAGGTCATGCTCCGGGAAGAAGTGACAAATCCCCCAGAGAAGGCGCAGTTGGTATCAAGCAGACTTTGCAATTGAATTAATAGGGGAGAGTAGATTGAGTTTTGTGTCGAGTATGACACCAAGGGATTTTGCGCTGTCAACAATGATGGGTTTATTGTTCAGTAGATTCATCTGGTCCATCCATGATTGAACCGGGGGAGGAGAAAGTGAGGAGAAGAGGAGGAAGAATTCAGTTTTGGAGGGATTCAGAATCAGTTGATGTGTTGACATCCAGTTTTGAATGGAGTCCAGAGTAGAGTTTAGGAGGGAGAGATCGTGAGTGGAGGCAACCTTGAGGTAGATTTGAGTGTCGTCTGCATAGAGATGATAGTGGACCCCGGATTTACTTAGGAGATTTCCCAGTGGTTCCAAATAGAGATTGAACAATGTGGGTGCAAGTATGGAGCCTTGAGGAACACCTTGACCCACCGCCATAGGAGATAAAAGACCGTCTGCTAATTTGATCATTTGGGATCTATCAGAGAGGAAGGAAGCAAACCATTTAAGCACAGTGCCCTCCATGCCCATTCTCTGTTGAAGAGTGTTGTGGTTGACAGTGTCAAAGGCTGCCGAAAGGTCAAGGAGAATTAGAAGACAAGACCCCCCCCGAATCGAGTATCCGCAGGCGTCATCAATCACTTGCAGCAGGGCTGTTTCAGTGCTGCAGTTTTGGATGAAGCCAAGCTGAAAATTGTCAAGAAGATCATTGTCCTTGATATGCAGAAAGAGTTGTTTTGCTACACATCTTTCTATGATCTTCGCAAGAAAGGGTAGGATAGTGATGGGGCGGAAGTTGTTGAGGTCATTCGCATCAGCAGTGGGTTTTTTAAGCAGAGGGGTGACCTGCCCAGTTTTAAAGGGGACAGGAGGGAGCCTTGACAGAGGGAGAGGTTGACCAGAGTGGTCCAATAGGAAAGGGAATGGGTATAGAAGTCAATGGCAATGGCACTAGGGATGGGGTCAAGAGAATGGTTGGAGAGCTTTGTTTCGAGGATGCAATTGAGGAGGGCATCTTCAGAGATGGGGTCAAAGTTCTGCCAAATGGTTAGTGATTTGCGCTCCTCTGGAAGGATAGGATGAGCGACCTGATCCACAATGAATTTCACTTTTTCGTCAAAGAATACACTGAAGTCTGCAGCTTTCTTTGTAGAATCCTCCAACCTGGAGGTTGGGGGAGAGCAGTTAGTATTCTTGATGAGATCAAATAGTTTTTTGGGTCTATTTTTGGCTGAATCAAGGAGGGTTCTGAAGTGTGATGCTTTCCCAAGGAAGATGTGCTTGTGGTACTTGGATCTTGCTGAACGAAGTGTGGCCAAATTATCGGTGGAGGGCGCTTGCCTCCATTGTTTCTCCAGGAGTCTTAGGTGCTTCTTTTCTTCATAGAGGGATTTGTTGAACCAAGGTGCTGAGGGAATGGGCCTTTTTTTTTTGCTTTGGAGAGGAGCTACGTTATTGATTTCGACTGCAAGAACTGAGAGGCATTGGTGAGATCGTCAACATCTAGATTCGGGTCTAGCCTTGGAAGTGAGAGCAAAGCTGATTCACAGAGGGAAACGGTGTCAATATGTTTAGTGTCACGGAACCAGGAGGTAGCCCTCTTAGGTTGGCCAAGAGTTATAGAGTGTGTTAGGTGAAGAGAGAATGGGATGAGGAGGTGGTCAGACCAGTTTACGGGAATAGGGGTAGCGATAGAGAGCATGCCTGCTTTAGAAATAACAAGGTCCAGGATTGAGCCCTTAGAGTGTGTTGATTCTGTGCTGTTTTGGATAAGATTGTTTGCAGAGAGGAAGGTGGCCAGCGAGTTCGCCGAAGAGTCTTGCAGAGAGCCCCAGTGGAGATTGAAATCACCCACGAAGGTCTGATTATTACTTTGCGAGTACTGGTCGCTGATGAAGTCAGTGAGTTCCTCCATAAACTAAGGGCCGCTGCCAGGTGGGCGGTAAATGACATGGAATCTGAGGGGTGAGCTCTTGTGTAGTTGAAGCTTATGAGATAGACATTCAAAAGTGCGGAAGGTGCTTTTGGGAGAAGCCTTCAGTTGAAGGGAGTTTCTAAAAATTACTGCAACACCTCCCCCAACTTTGATAGGTCTGTCATTCCTGAAAATAGAGTAGCCAGTGGGTAGAAGGAGATCAAACATAGAGTGAGAGGTATCGTTGAACCAGGTCTCTGTTAGGAAGAACATGTCAATATTGTGAAGGGTGATGGTATCAGAGATTTCGAGTTTGTGCTTTATTGCAGATCTGCAGTTGTGGAGCAGACAGCGCAGCTCTGTCGAGACTGTTTTGGTGACGGGGACACTTGGGCTAAGAAGGGTGATAGGGATATTGTACCTATTCGGGGGTGCACGGGAGGGTTTAGGTGGATGCCTGGTTCTGACAGAGGAGATGGTCGGAATAGTGTAGATAGTTGGGTTACTCGGAGATGCAAGTTGAGGAAGGGTGTTGTTCAAGGGCTTGTGTGAGTGAACGATGTTTGCAGAAAACAGGTTATGCTTGGCTATGATGGGGTGAGGGAGCGAGGTGCATCTCGTGGGAAGGTGAGAGTTTTCCAAAGGAGTTGAGGTGAATGGGAAAGTTGAAATCTTGGAGCTTAAAAGTGAAATGGAAGCTACAAGCTGGGAGATGGAGGTGATAAGAGAGCCTAGCTTATTTTTAAGAGAGAGTAGGGCAGAGCACGGAAGGGTGGGTGTCTCGATGGCAACAGGAGGGGGTGAAATTGGTGGTGGAAGGCAGGGAGAGGTGGGGGGCAGGAGGAGAGTTGGGGTATAGGGTTCATAGGTGGGGAAAGGTGGAGGCTGAGAGCGGGGGTTGGTGTGTCAGAGGCGAAGGGAGAGTTGTTTTTGTTGGCGTTGCACGAAGGAAAGGAATTAAGGACATATATTTAGGGGGAGATGGGTGCGGATCAAGGCGGTGGAGGAGAGGGAGAGGGGAGGACTGTGAGGTGTCATAGGAGTGTAGGAGGTTTGGGAGGAAAAGACGGGAGGTGGTTGGAGAGGTCCTGTCAGCTAGGAGAGGTGGCTTTGAGGGAACGGGCATCTGGCAGAGTGGGGGGGTTGAGAGAGGGGGAAGTTGAAGAGAGGAAATGGTTCTGCTGGGCCCGATGGAGGGAGATGGCAAGGGTTACCAAGGGGGGAAAGGGGGAAGCACAGCATTGCTGGTGGAGTGGGAGGGAGGAGAGAGATGCAATGGGATTGTGGAGAAATCGGGGAAAGAAGTCAGGGGAGGAGGGGTTAGAGAAGAGTGGGAGAGGGAGGAATGAGGGGAGCATAAGGAAAGTTAGCTGGGGGAGGAGGTTGGCGGAGGGGTGGACTAAAAAGGGGGGTGACAGGTAGGAATAGGGGGGAGGAGATGAGATTGGAGTACCGGGACAGTGCAGATTGGACGAGGAGCGAATTAGCTAGTGGTAAGGCTGACGAGATGAGGGGGGGGGGCATACTGTGAAGTGGGAGGAAAGGGAGAGGAGGGCACAAGGGAGGGGGAGGGGGAGGGAAGAGGGCCGACCTGTGCCTCCCGAGGGTGCAGCCTATTGGAGTGTAGGGGGGTCAGGGGAGGAGAAAGGGAGTAATGGAATACAAAAGAGCAGGTTGCGAAGTGAGTGCAGACCACAAATGGGGCAGTCAGGACCCAGGGGGTCACTGGCAAGCTTCCCAAGGCCCTTGGTTCAGGTGAACTGGAAGTAAAAAATGAATGACGCAACTGAGGGCGGAGCCTGTGGCAGGGAGGAAGTGGGTACTGGTCACCGGGTCACCTCAGGTAAGCATGTTGCTCCTGCTTACATTTCACATGCTTTATTTAATCTTGCATTCCTTGAGTGTTTGCTATTTCAAGTATGTTGTTCATTTTTTTAGGCCGCATATTGCTCTTGTCTAGTGCGTAATTTGAATTGAGTCACATCCAGGTGTTTATAGCGGGTCAGTGCAGTGCAAGCTTCTCTCAGTGGGGCAGTATGGTGCCCAGAGGGGGAGAGGATGTGGCGCTATGGTCAGAGCTGCTGAATTTGGAACTGAGGAACCTGGTTCAGCCTTCATGGCCAGTCCACCAGACCACTCCCCCTCAGGGAGCACCTTCACATGCTAGACCTTAGAAGGCCCGCAAGATCTTAGAAGCCCTAGTGTCTTAGCACCAGCAGGCGGACCCTAGCGGTGGCAAGTGTGGGTTTACCTTGAAGGCCTGTCCACCACAATCCATACTAAAGGTCACCTCCAGTCTTGGGGGCAGGCCTACGAAGCAGCACACCCTAGAGCGACAGTGACTCTGTCACTGAGGTCACAGGACCCTTGAGCAGGGCCGTTCTAGGGTGGTGCGACCGCACCAGGATCTGACCAGCCGCGGTCCGTGCAACTAATAGTGGTGGGGCAGAGGGGACGGGTGAGGGGGGATTTCGAGGGACGATGCAGAGGGAAAATTAAATAAGTAATTTGTTTTCCCTTTGCATCGTCCCTTGTAATCCCCCTTACCCGGTCTCAACGCTGTTACCTGCATGGACTGCGGCTGGTGCTGCGTTCAGGTGGGGGGTGTAGTGTTTGCAAGTATAATATGGTTTTAAAAGCACTTGCTGCCTCCTTCCTGGCCTCCATCAATTTTCGGCAACAATAAAAATGTTATGATAACTCCGGTGATTAATGTTCTTAGTAGAGGGAGATGGTGTTTTGTCTAGTGGACATTTTCACTCATGGGAAGGAAGTGCAGAGGGTTAATGTGCCTGCTGCTAAGAACGTGTACCATGCAGATCACAAACTGCACACATTGTAAAGAGGTCAGTGGTTACTGCTTTTGTCAGAGAGAGCCCATTGTTACTTGCAGTTAATAAGTTAAAATCCTAACATAGAACAGCGAGCTCTTAACTCTCATGCAAGAGCTGCATGCACACTGCAAGGTGTAAATTGGAGGGTTATGGTTTTTTCCCAGAGTCTTCAATTATCCTGATGTTGCACAAAAGGGTTCATTTGTGTAGAAATCAATTCTGATTATTAAAGGTAACCACCAACCATGATATTAGGTTTCAAATTCGGAGTTTGTGTTTCTCCAGACCAATCACTATTAAACTATTACTAGTATGGTTGTCATGTGACTCCTACACCTTGTGGTCCTTTGTCTTATGTAACATTTCCTATACAGTGATTTACACAAATATGATTGGTTGCCTCTGTATAATATATGTGATGTAAAGTGCTCTGACACCCTACACTGGTATTGGTGGTGCTGTACATTTTGTGATACTTTATTATTTTGACATGTGTACGCATGCTAACAGTCTCTGCAAAGATGTTTCCTTATTAGTACCAGTGGAACATACAACTGCAGCAGTGAGAAAGGTGACCAGTCAATCTTTTCATGGGGCCCTCCACTTCACAGCAGCACAAGTCACATGTTTTAGAAACTTTTGATCCATTTGAGCTATAGACAATTTACTAGTTAAAATCGTCAGCTTATGCAGCAGCTGATGTATTATGTGGCAAATACGGCAGATGTGGGTTTGTGGGATGCATAGGTTTGACGGAGTGAGCAGCGGGTGATTCTGTTCGTTTGCTTTTTTAACCATGAATAGCAGGTACGTGATACTCTAGGGATTAAATTAACCTAATTAAAGGATGAAGGTTGGCGCTACCAAAAGAAACTTTGACGTTTTTTTAAAAAGAGTTAAAAAATAGCTTTTGCACCTTTGAGTAGAAAGAAGAGCGAATTATGCGCGTAATTAGGTGGGTATCGTTATGGTCTTTAGGGGAAGAGATACACAGATACCGCACGCGTGATTATTTAAAAACAAAATAGAATGTTGATGCAGATAATTAGAAAGCTGCAGGAGGATGTATTGGTTAAGAACATTCGTTAAAATTGAGTTGTATACCACGATGCCAAGGTTAGGAAGGAGAGATGTTGATAAAAAGATACATTTTGTTGGTTCACTTTATATTGGTATTTTGTAATATGATGACTACCTCTTTGGAATATAGAACAGATCATTTTGTAATAATGCTGTAACATGAGATGATATATGTAACAAACCGGGTCTGGCGTATGGCACAGTAAGGCTGCGCCCGTTCAAGAAACAAACAAAACAATTTGCCAGTACTGTGCAATTTTTTGATATATTAGCAGAAGAGCTACTAATTACTCCTCTACAAAGACCAATCTTTCAGTCCAAGCAGTTTATGAAAACATCAGTGTTTATTTTATCATTTTATCTGAACTGTCTTCCAGTTCTAGTTCATATATTTCACAATATTTTGTTCTGCAATATTTACAAATACATGTATATACCGTCTGTCAATAAACATAACACAGGGGAGGAACAGGGAACTAAACGCAGGAACAGATAAATCAATGTGTTATTGGACAATTAGACGATTGACACAAAACATCGACACTAGACAACAGTCAACATTCATGGCTATCTACAGGGGGTTGGGGCGGTAGGAGTTGGTGGCGTTCCTTTCAAGTTGTTTATCATAGAACCACAGGATATGACCTAATTATATGAGCAATACACCTTGGTTACATTTATATCATTTTTACATCCTACTGGATATATGCTTCCATTCACTATTAAACAAAACACACAATTCCAGGCCACCTAACAAATAGCGCCTCAAATGGTCGACGCGTTTCGAATCCTAAACTTTTTAATAGGATTCTCCTCAGGACCATGCAAAATCAATCTGTCAGTGAAATGACTTGGGCACGATGATTTGGTAGATTATAGTGGTGACAGGGACCTCATGGGAGCATCCTCGCTGGCGGAAAATCCATCGCCTCTATTCATTCTTAATCAATTCGCGATCGCACCTCAACCAAGTTCTGGGGGGTGTGCGTCTTAGTCCTCCACTGGGTCGCGGTTATCAATACTCGCGATTAAAAAATTGCACAGTACTGGCAAATTGTTTTGTTTGTAACATGAGATGAAACATTTAGAAACGTGAAGATTTTGTGTTAACAGTCAGGTAATTGTATTGTTTTATTATTTACAGTGACCCCCGAAGAAGGGCATGAAGCCCGAAATGCATTGGGTGATTTTATCCGAATAAACACTGCTTTGAATGAATTTGTGTATCAATCATGTTCTTGGAAAAGTCCTCAGTGACACCATTAGAGCAGTAGAAACTGGTAAATAACATGTAAACGAAGCGTGTGGTCCCGTCTCTATAAGAACTTTCAAAAGAGGATAAACTATAGGACAAAATTGGATTCTCGAGTATAAAGATAAAGAATGACTAAGGTTGAAAAAGTTAAAGGCAAATGTGGCATTACGCTGTGCGTTTACTGGGGGCTGGATGCAGTCCCACCTCTTTTGATGCAAATATGGCAGAGCCATAATTATGCGGTAAACATTTGCACACTAGGACATTCATGTTTGAACTGCTCTTGTGGAAAAAGGGAGAAGTGCTGATGACAGAAACTGCACAGCTCGGAGACACATGGCTTGCGATTCCACTTTTAAGGATATTTGGGACATTCTGTGATTTGAAATGTATCCCGCCTTGTGGATGTATTTTAATGTCAATAACTCATATTAAACCCTAAATAAACATGTGTATCCATTGGTTACATTAAATAAACTAATAAGCTGTAACCGGTTAGTAAAATGGGAAACAAATAAAAAAAATTGGGATATTTTGCTCTTTCTGCCACACCTCTGACTCCGCCCACTGACCCAATCCATGGGTTATTCCCGCCCTCTCATTCTCCATCCACAGTTCCCCCACTTCGACTACTGTATAGGATGATATCTCAGGTACACACTGGGTCGTGTCACAGGTTCGCGTCCACGGGAGAGGGGCTGTGCTATAGGAAGATATCTCAGGTGTACGCCGGGTTGTGTCACAGGTAGAGTTTTATACAGTGACTGCGCTGTGCGATAGAATGATATCTCAGGTACGCATCGGTTTGTATAACAGGTTCATGTCTTACACAGGGGGGCCCTGTGCTGAATGATGAAATCTCAGGTACACAAACCTGTCTCAGATGCACAGGGAAGCGGCTGTAGAACACCTGTCAGGTATAGAACCCATCTCAGATGAGCAGGGGGTAGGGCTGTAGGGTCCTGTCAGGTATAGAACCTGTCTCAGATCACAGGGGGCAGGGCTGTAGGGCCCTGTCAGGTATAGAACTCATCTCAGATGCGCAAGGGGTGGGTTTAGGAAGCTGGCTCTGTATGTACTATACCAAAGTGAGGTTCCGTGAATTCTGACCCTGGGTCATAAAGGTCGTGGTTCCGTTACGATTTTGGTAACAGCGAACCGTAAACAGTGAGCTCAGCAAGCATGAGTGTTTTCGTCATGTTACACTGATGGATTCACTGTGTACTTGACGATTTCGTTCTGAAACCCTTGGGTTCCATTTTGTGCATGGCAGCCATTTTGTGGTTGCCCTCACATAGGCCTATGAATGTGGCTGAACAAGTCTCTGGGACACGTGCACCTTAGCTTGAGTTTGTGCTGACTCCTGTTTGACCTGAGTGAACTGACCCCGCTGCCTGAAGCTGACCTTACCAAACCAGTTCCTGCCCTTTAGCTGATCAAGATTAAGGAATAGAGCACAGGACATTGTAAAGTTTTATTGCACACAAACATGCCTTATCCTACTTCTATCTGTTTCTATTCCTTCTTTATGGTCTATTTATGATGTGGGTTGTGGTCCTTTTTATTATGGGTTTGTCCGGCCTTGTCTAAAGAAGAATGTTGGGTTTGTTTAATAATTTATTATGGGCTGGACAACTGAAATGTGGGTTTGTCATCATGCAATGCTTTGGTCGTGTATACATGGGATTGGTCAACTGTAAATAAGGAATGTTTGCCTTAAGCACAATTTTGGGCATAAAACGGGACGACCTGCTTTGTAAAATTGAGCAGTCTCCTGAGAACATACACCGTATTGTACTTCTAGGACCTCTGTTACTGGCTGTAGCCAAAAAATGTGATCTTTGACGTCACCAAGAAGTATCCTGTGTCTCTGTATTCTAAGACAGGTGAACCCGAAGACTTTGGGCGTGCCCCTGGCGCCGCTGGGTTTAAATCCCGGTTCTTCAAAAGTGAAGTATAGTGTGCACAGAGTCCAGTGGAACCCCAAAGGTAGGCAGAGGTAAAGTTAGATAGCACCTCACTCTCTACTTGTGGTAGTGGGGGCGAGCAGTAAGGTTATGAACCCGGACCATCCACAGCTTAATATCCGATTCACCAAGTTCATCACAGGAACACCAAAAAAATTTATAAACTGTAAGAGCCTGCAAGTCATCAATGGTTAATTATTAAAGGACGGATCAAGCCTTATGTGTTTCTACTGATTTGCACACTCCTCCGCACCACACAAGAGTAGCAGACAACAGCCCAGGTGTACGGACAATCTTGTTTTCCTGTGTATCCCTGGAGCTTTCAAATTATTGTACGCAGGGACTTTATTTATAAATGGAATTGCAATTCTAGGAACTTCACCACAAATACGGAATTACATTACCAGCGTTATTAATTATTGTTTTTAATAACAAACGTCTGCCTGTAGTCCTTGCAGATGATAAAATTAGAATGGATAATTATGATTTATAACTGCTTTTTTAATTCTTTAAAGAAAATAAAAAAAACATTTTTTAAAAAGGGGGTCGTACTGTCTAGACGAGTCATTACATCTTATTTTTACAAAAAATAGGTTTCTAAGATTTTAAATTATTTTCTGAAGAATTTTTACTCATCGTGATGGCACAAATGTAAATATCTTAAGCCCTTCCATGCTCATGACGAGCTCAGCTCGTCATGAGGCACACTGGAGCTGTGCTTATGACAAGGTGAGCTCGTCATGAAATAAAGCCTTTCAAGCTTTTCCAGCACAGGAGAGGAGAAGCCATAGCAACCAAGGTGTTAATAACCATTCTTGATATACCTTTTATTATGGACGCATGTTCACCATTGTAATGATTTTTATTAATCAAACAATAAAGTATTTCATACAGTAAGGTTTTATCTGAGGACAGTGTTAAGCATTTGTTGTACACACTCAGGCAGCAAATGAATCCACACACTCAAAGACTGAACTTCAGACCAATTGTTTTTGTATAAAAATATTCTTTTAGTTATTTTATTTCTAGAACCAAGCAAGCCTGGCACAGGTAAGTGATAAATACTTTGCCGTAAATATACAGTTGTAATACAGTTTGGATTGTGATTGTATATGCACTTTGTTTTGATTTACAGTACTGTTACTGAGAAATGCAATGCTTTGTGTAGTATACCTGGATACTACACTGGGACATTTCCTGTAAACAGGTAACTGTTGTTATTGTTAGAGATGGGAATTTTGGCAGGCTAAGGCATGTGCCAAGCCAGGCAGAAACCACCACTCTAGTTAGGATAAGGGAGTTACACTCCTAAGATAACCCCTGCTCACCCCTTTGGTAGCTGGGTACGAGCAGTCAGGCTTATCTTAGAGGCAGTATGTAAAGCATTTGCACATAACCAACAGTAATACAGTGTAAGCATTACAAAAGGACACCACACAGGTTTAGAAAAATATCCCATATTTTGATATACATAAAACAAGAACAAAATGATAAAAATCCACAATACAGTATTTAAAAATCCACAGTTATCAAAATATGCTTTAAAAACAGTTCCATGATGTCAATAGCTCCGTCTGGGTATATCACGGCGTTGTGAGCAAGGGGGCGTGGCTTGGACGCCGATGGCGATGGTCGCCTGAGAGCTCGGCTCCGGGACTGAGCCCGCTTTTATCCTGCAGACCGAGGATTTTGGGGCGCCCCGACCCCCACAAATCGAAGATCGGGTTGAGGCCGACCTGGTGAGGCACCTGGGGGTACCCAAAAACTGATTATTCTGACGGAAAAGCGAAGTTGCGGAGGAAACGGAGCGGAGCCCAAGATGGCGCCCGGACCCTCTCGATAGCCTTGCCGAGACCCCTAGCCCGGAAAAGCCTACCAGATCTGCTTGAGCTTTCTCCACGTCTCATCTTTCCGAGAGGCGACCATCCGGCTGGCGGTTTGGGAGTGTCTGGACGCCGTGGACATCCCTGGACTGATTGATAGTCGCTTCTCTCTCGGCGCAGGCTGGTCGCAAGCGGCCGGAGGCTCTGATCGGAACGACAGTACCACTCGAAACGATCGGCTGTATCCCGCCGAGAGCCTGAATTCGCCGGGTCCCAAGGAACTTTATGGGCAGCACTGCGACTTGGCACTGTAGGAATTCCAGCCGCACTGGTGGCTACAACTCGAGGTCTCCCTCGACCCGACGGGCCTACGCCGGTCGGCGCCGATCGCCCCCGCTTCCCCCTTGGTGGCCTCCGGGGTCTCAGCGGTGGTTCATCCCGAGAGATCGGAGAGGTGGTAGGACTTGGTGAGGACGATCGAAGGCCCTCTTCAACACGACCACACACCAAGGGAACAACAGCCGACGCCCATACTTGGTGGATAGCCTGCCGAGCTTTCTCCCGCGGGGCACATCCGCCATGGGAAAACCAAGGGGACCTAAAGGAACCACCCCGGCCGCCTCGGACACGGAGGCGCCGGACAAGGACGATCGAGGTGACCCGGAGTGTTCTGGAGGCCCTCACCTACAGCAGCAATTTGACCGGGTCCTGGAGGCAATCGCAAATACGCGATCTGATCTACAACAAGACATCGCCCAGGTTGCGACGAGTCTGGGCCTCCTCAGGGCGGACCATGGTAAGCTCTCGGACAGAGTCAAAGAGGTGGAGAGCTCGGTGAAGGTCCTGGAGCCGGCGCAGAAGACTCTGGCTGCTACGATGAAGGATGCCCTGTCCCGAATCGATGACTTAGAGAGACGGGCGGAGGACGCTGAAGGGCGTAACAGACGGAACAATATTCGCGTGGCCTACCGGAAAAGATCGAAGATGGCGACATGGTGGCCTATCTAGAAACTTGGCTCCGGAATGTGGTGGCGCCGGAGGATCTGTCCTCCTTCTATACCCTGGAGCGTGCACACAGAGTGCCGGCGAGACCACCGCAACAAGGCCGCTCCCCACGCCCGGTGGTGGCGAGCTTATTGCATTTTCGAGACAGGGATCTTCTCCTCAACGCTGCCAGACACAATGGCCCTTATCAAGTGGAGAATAGCCAAGTGAACATTTTTCCGGACTATACTTATGAGACCCAACGAAAGCAGACCTCCTTCCTAGCGGTCAAGCGTGAACTTCGGAGCGAGGGCATACAATACTCGCTCCTCTTTCCTGCGAGGCTCCGCATCATCCTTGACGATAAGACCCAGTTCTTTGATACCCCGGAGGACGTCTGTACTTGGCTCGAACTATATAGGGCTGGCAAAGATGGTTTCGGATCTTCCTTCCAGTCGACCTCGGAAACCGGACAACAACGGTGATCCAAGAGACTTCGGAGCCGCCGCGGCAAACCGGGCAAGCCTTCGACTGTAGAGACTATGGCTGAGCGGCGAGGAGTGTTGGAAATGGTTTCCAACCTATCTGGCTCCCAGGGCGGCCCCATCGTTGAAGAATCGGAACCGGGTGGCGAGGGGGCTCGCTCGGGCACGGAGGACTCAGAGACTGATAGTGTTCCCTTGCCAGTGGTTACTCCGGACTCGGCTGAGGGCATGCTGGATGGGCAGGGATGAACTCGGGTGAGCTGATTCCATTTGGGAGGGGGTTTACCGTGGGGGATATGGAGGTTGCGGATCATGCTATGGACCACTGGTGGGGTAGGGGGGCCCTGATCTGGCTGACACTTTTGATTTGGGGCTCGACCTAGTCTCGGTAGACCGAGACTCGATGGCCCATTACTGGCGCCCGGCCCGCACTTAGCCCTTAAGGCTTCCCTGCAGTGGCGACCGCAGGATTAGTCTGGGAACAGGGGGTTTTCCAGGGATACGGTTTGGATGGGAACTAGATGGTGCTATTTGGGTCCTATTCTGGGGTGGGTGGGGAGGGGTCTGTTTCAAAAGGGAGTTTGGTTGCTGTTGGGGGGGGATGGCCGCCATTAGTAATGACTTGAATGTTGCCTGTTTTTTGTTTGAGCGTTGTTGGGAGAGCCCGGGAGCGACGATGTGGGACAATGGCTGAGATCGCTAATGTAAAATGCATCACGTGGAATGTGCGGGGGCTTCACACTATGTCCAGACGCCACAAGATTCACGCTTATCTAGTGCGTAGAGGGGTGCAAATAGCGCTGCTGCAGGAGACACATCTCACCAAGGCGGAAGGGGCGGCGCTACAACGTAGATGGAGAGGGCAGGTTTACTGCACTACATACTCAGCTTACGCGAGGGGGGTACTAATATGGATAAGGGCTGGGGTTCCCCTGCAGGTTTCCAAATTGGTGGTAGATCCGGAGGGTCGTTACGTGGCTATCTCTGGAACATTGGGGGGTAGGGCACTGAATATTTGTTGTGTTTATGCACCTAATGTGGACCAGCTCGCCTTCCTCTCCGGGTAGTCGGGCTCCTTGGCCCATTTCCTGTCGGGAACACTCCTGCTAGGTGGTGATTTTAACTCGGTGGTGGATGTCGACGCTGACCGTTCACACGCCCCCCTCCCGGACTCCCCGGTCCGGCGGGTGGCTAAAGGCAGGAAAGAATGGCAGACACATTGGGGGCTGACGGATATTTGGCGTGCGCAACACCCCGACACTAGAGACTACTCATTTTTTTCTGGCCTGCACGAATTACATGTGCGACTAGACGGGTTTCTGGGGTCGGCGGAATTGGTGTCCGCGACGGTGCGCTCTGAATATTTGGCTAGGACCATCTGGGACCACAACCCCCTCCTAGCGGACTTCCGTTGGTTTCCCGGGGCCCCTAGTGTACCTACTTGGAAACTGCGCCCCGAGATATTAGAGGATATAGTCTTCAGGGCGGACCTGGAGGACAAAATTTCTGACTATTTTGCGACCAATGGGGGCACTGCTGGATCGAGAGCGTCGGAGTGGGATGCATTCAAAGTAGTGGTCAGGGGCTATTGTATCTCTAAGAAAGTGGGAATGCGTCGTGTCATCCTTGATGACCTGGCCACTGTGGACCGGAAGCTCCGCGAGATGGAACTTCGCCGCGCCGGCCATCCAGAACTTCAGGAACGTACTGCCGCGGCGAGGGAGGCGGTGGCAGCGGAGGTCGAAAGACTGCGCTGCTTTGATTATAAAGCCTACACCACCAGGTCGCTCACGGAAGGGGATAAGTCGGGCGCGCTTTTGGCTTGGTTGGCCAATCCCACACGCCGGACCTCCCTTACGACGTCCATGCGCACTGCGGAGGGTCTTGAGGTGCACACCCAACCGGAGATACTAGATTGCTACCAGTGTTACTACAAACGGCTGTACCGCAGTAACCTGACCCGAGATCCCACCCTGATCGATGATTATCTGCAATCCTTAGAGATTCCCGCGCTAGAGCCCGACGTGGCGAAGGCCCTGGGCACCGGTATTGAACTGGGGGAAATCCGTAGCGCCATAAAGGGGATGGCGAGAAATAAGACCCCGGGCCTTGATGGGCTCCCGGTCGAATTTTACTCCACCTACGTAGACCTATTGGCGCCCTGACTGTTGATAGTCTACAAAGAAGCGAAGCGCTTGGGACGACTCCCCGGCTCGATGTGTGAGGCCTTAGTAGTTCCCCTCCTCAAACCTGGTAGGGAGTCAGCTGACCCGGCGTCTTATCGACCGTTATCTATGTTAACGGTCGACTATAAGATTCTAAGCAGCATACTGGCATCGAGGCTGCTGGGACACATGCGCTCCTTGGTGCACGAGGACCAGGCAGGATTCATCCCAAAACGTAACAAGACCATGAATATTCGCCGGTTGTTTCGTCTGCTAGAGGAACCGCACACGGAGGCCCTGTGCCCATTGGTCCTTTCGGTTGATCTGGAAAAGGCTTTTGATAGCCTAGAATGGGACTACTTGCGCAGAGTACTACTGAGCTTCGGTCTGGGGGAGGGCTTTATCAGGTGGACCACGGTGCTTTATGCCTCGGCGTCGGCCAGGGTGAGGGCAGGCCCGCTGATCTCCCAACAGTACCCAGTAGAACGAGGCACGAGGCAGGGATGCTCGTTATCCCCATTGCTCTTCGCGTTAGCGGTGGAGCCACTGGCGTTGTCAGTCCGGTCCGGAGCTTCATTCGGCGGACTGCGGACCTTGTCTGGACAGCACTATATCTCACTGTATGCTGATGACCTGCTGCTCTTCCTTGAGAATTCAGATACTGCTTTAGACGGGGCTGCAGAGGCTCTGACAACCTTCGGGGAGATCTCGGGCCTTAAGGTGAATTGGGCCAAGACCTGCCTGTTCCCAGTTCGTAGGGGAGAACCCAGACCCGACACCAGCAGAGAGATTAGGTGGGAACCTAGCTGCCTCAAGTACCTGGGGGTGTACGTGTACCATGACCCCGCCGACCTTCTAGACGGCAACATAGCCCACTATACTCGCGCGTTGCGAGGCAACATGGATTTCTGGGCTACCCTGCCGCTTTCAGTGGCGGGGCGCATAGCACTGTTGAAAATGGTGGCACTACCCTGGTTGATATACTATTTTAGAGCGCTTCCGATTTGGATCCCGCCGGCTACCTTTCGGCTCCTGAGATCCATGGTGGTGGGGTTCCTCTGGGGATCGGGCCGCCGGAGAGTGGCACTAAAGACCCTGATGAGACCAAAATCGGAAGGCGGCCTAGCGGTGCCAGACTTTGAAAAATACTATCTGGCAGCTCAACTGCAGACCTTCACCCAGGAGATAGCGAGAGAGTTTCGTGGCCCGGAGGATGGGAGGGGCAGGGGAATGCCCAGACATGTTATTTCCTTCATCGCACTACGCCAGCGCTTAGCCCTGCAAGACCTAACGCTCGAAGAAAGGACTATTAGGTTATGCTGGAATCGCGCCCACGCCCGGGGGGAGCTAAAACTCCCATATGCACCGGAAATGCCGCTGGGGATGTTAACGGCCTTACCGCACGGGGGAGACTGGTCGCGCCTAGGGCATTGGGAAGATGCAGGATTGCAGTTAGTGGGGGACCTTTATGAAGACGGGGTGTTACTGCCCTTCCAGGAGATCCTGGACCGTTTCGACGTTCCCCGAGGCGACTTCCTCCTGCATACAGCTCTGGTTAGAGCAATTCAGACGCACTGGAAAAGTGGTATGGAGGAACCGCCTACGTCGCCGGTGTGCCAATACGTTATGATGTCCGCGGGGACTGTCAAGGCAGTCACGTGCTTATATAATAGATTGATTAACAAGGGTTTGCCCCCGCTCACCACACTGCGGAACCGCTGGGAAGCTGACATAGGAAAAGAGATACCGGAAACGACGTGGTCACAACTAATGCGCCGAGCCTGGAAGGGAGCGCGCCACGCCCGGTTTCAACTGGTCCATTTTTATATACTCCACAGGGCCTACCTAACCCCGGCGAAAATCCAGCAATACTTCGCCACGGACACGGCGGATTGCCCCAGATGCCGAGCGCCCGAGGCAGACCTCATTCACATGCTGTGGTCCTGCCCAGCGCTGTCCCCATACTGGCTTTTGATCGAGGACACTCTTCATAGGGTTACTGGGAGGACCTTGACAGTCGACGCAGCGGTGGGGATCCTACATTGGTTCCCGCATACCCCTAAAAATAAAATATCAAGCAAATTTATAGACTTAGGGCTCATTCTCGCTAAAAGAGAGATAACCAGGAATTGGAAGACAAGAGTTGGTCCAACAGGAGCTAAATGGCACAACGAACTTCTGAAGTGGGCTACAGGGGAGAGCACTCTGCGATACCAACTGGCTAGGCGGCAGAAAAATGAGAGGGCGCTAGAAACTGCGTTGGAATGGGAGACATTAGTGCAGGCCCTGAGAGATTACTGCGCTTCCAGCGATTCTGAGGGTGATGATGCAGCACAACTTGAGTCCCGTTAGACGTCTACAACACTGATCTCTACCCAGTCACCTAGGGTTTCTTCCCACAAGCTCTTTCTACACGTACCACACACACTGATGGCGGGGTTGGGTGGGGGGAGGGAGCTGAACTGAGCGACTGTTGGGGAGGGTTTGTTCCGTTAGGTTGATTTAGAAAAGCAGACGAAGGCCGCTGGATTATCCGGATCAGCTTCGACTTTATGCCAGATCCCCACCTGCGTTTTTGTAAGAAGACGCTGCCCGACCCTCGGGTTGTGGGCTGAATGGCTGTGTATTCAAGATGTTTCCTCACGGGGGATCGGATGTTTCTTCTTTATTTCCACTGCAGATATGTTGCTGATCTAACATGTAACTTTGGCTAATTCCTGCAATAAAAATATATTTAAAAAAAAAAAAAAATCACGGCGTTGTGAGTAAACAAATCCAAACAGTTCTGGCTGACCAGCAAACAGTACCTTTTAGAAATGCAGGGTGTCGCCCACCTCTCGTTGAGCTTCTGAAAACAAGGCGGACGCAGGCGTCTGTTCCGGAGGTCGGCGCAGGTGTCGTCGGGGCCCTCAAAGAGACACGCATTGCAGGTCGATCTCCTCTCAGTTGTAGTCAGGAGCACTGGCTTTGGCAGGCGTCGTGTGCTGTGGTGCAAAGTGCAGCGGTGCAGTGGCTCCGTCAGATGGCGTCATCGGTGAGACGAGGGTCGCGGTGCGAGATGAAAGCGGTGCTTGTCACGGTGCTGGCAGGTCACGATGCATGCAGCGGCGGCATCGTTGCTGAAGCGCTGTAGTCGGCTGACAAACTGGAGTCAATGGCGCTGGCAGGCCAAGGCTGCGGTGCGGGATGAGGGGGTGCGTCGTGTAACTTTACGAGCAGTGCCCTCGAACCACAGTGCAAGCAGCAGCGTTGATTTTGGTGTGGAGCGGCATCGTCAAAGAGACCAAGGTGTCGTCGTGAAGCAAGGCGGTGCGGAGTGCGGTGTCCACAGGTCGCGGTGTGAGCAGCGGCTCGGTGGCGGCGGCAGCAGGCATTGTCGGTGAGACCAGGGTCCCAGTGCGGCATTGCGGCTGTGCCCTCTGCGGTGTCATGGCGTCATCGTAAAGCGGGATGAGGGTGGTGCATCGTGTAACTTTACGAGCAGTGCCCTTGAACCACAGTGCAAGCAGCAGCATCGATTTTGGTGTGGAGCGGCATCGTCGGGGAGGCCAAGGTGTCGTCTTGAAGCAAGGTGGTGTGGAGTGCGGTGCCCACAGGTCGCAGTGTGAGCAGTGGCTCGGTGGCAGCAGCAGGCGTTGTCGGTGAGACCAGGGTCGCAGTGCGGCGGTGCCCTCTGTGGTGTCATGGCGTCATCATAAAGCGAGGCGGTGCGGAGTGCGATGCCCACAGGTCGGGGTGCGAGCAGCCTCTCGGTGGCGGCAGGCATCTGTGAGACCGGGGTTACGGTGCAGCGGTGCCCCATGCAGTGCCTTCAGGAGACGGAGTCGGCAGCGGCGTCGTTGACGTCGTCGGGTTGCTTTTCTTCATAGCACAAAACACACAGTCCCCAGTGCTGAGGGCAGAAGAGCTTGAAGTCTTTGTTGTTCCTGAGACGTCCTGAACAGGGGGCAAACTCTACCTCAAGCCCTTGAAAAAACTCACAAAAATAGATTTCAGAAAGTTCAGTCCGGTCCTTTCACTGCCCAAGACAGAAGCAGCCACTGCAGGCCAACACAGCAAAGCGCACAGCAAAGCAGTCATTCCTCCTCACAGCTTCTCCAGCTCTTCTTCTTGGCAGTCTTCTTGATCCAGATGAGTTCTAAAGTTCAGGGGTCTGGGCCCCAGTATTTGTATCCACAAATCCTTTGATCTCTTAGGCAGAGAGTGTCTGTCCAGCCAGAACCAGTTCTGCCTTCTCTGGTATGAGTTCCTGGCCGGAGGTGGAGACGGCATTGTCAGAGGCAGGCCAGGCCCTTTGAGGTGCAAGGAAATCTCCTCCCTCTTTCTCCATCGCAGCCCAGGTCTGTTCAGCCCTTTCCCGACCCACCTAGACTATCTGGAGCCCATCCGGCTCCCCCAGTCTTCTGTCATCCAAAACCCAGCCAGGAAATCCACATTCCAGTTGAGGCACACTGGATGACTGAGCAAGAAAATACCTACTTTCTGAAAGTGGTATTTTCAAACACAGAACGTAAAAATCACCTTCACTAAAAGAGGAATCTTTAGATCCTGAGTTCAGGCAACTAAGTTTTATATTCCTACCTAGTTCCCAGGGCCAAGTATGTTTATAAGATGTTATAAACAAACTTCCTATTCTGTCTTATGGGCAGTAGTTAATTTGAGCCGGTGGTTTCCAGTGCTCTGCACTTACTTGTCAACACTGGAGCTTGACAGTCTACCACAGGGTAGTACTGTATGGCTAATTTGGAGACACCACAACAACAGTTAATTATTAAATAAATAAACAATAACTATGCCAATTACATGCTTGCTGCCCAAGCCACTCTTATAGGTTTGGGGGCCTGAAATAGTACGAACTATCACACTTGTAGGAGTTTGATGGTTAGTAGTTGTGTTGTTACTTTAATTGGCAGCGCTGGCAGGGGCAACGTGTGGTGCAAGCTGCAGTGTCCTTCTTGATGAGAGCACTGGCACCTATTTTTTTTTTTTTTTACAAATTAAGCACTGCCTATGGGGAACAGGTAGCCTTGCAATAGTGAACAAGCATTTGCAATGCAATAGGTCTCGCATTTATGCAAGTTTAAGCTATTGGCATTGTAAATGACACTGCGGTTTATTTATGTTTTAAAAACAAAACCAAAAATAAAAGGCATTGTTATTTGCAATGTTAATAGCTCAAACTCGTGTAAATGCGAGACCTATTGCATTGCAAATGCTTGTTTGCCAGAGTTCTCGTACATACGCGATAACGCTTCCATAACAGGTACATAGTAGTGTGATACATAGAAGAAGGGCAAGAGAGAGCAAGCGGGAAGAAGGGATAAGGAGAGGGAGTGTAAAAGGGAAGAAGATGCGAGAAAGATGGAGACAGGACAAACGGGCACAATGGGGGACATAGAGACTTGTAAGCAGAGGCGCAGCTATCTTCAGTGCAGCAGGTGCAGTAACACTGAGGTCCAGGGATGTGACGGGCCCAACAGACGGGAATTCTATCTTTGTATTAAGACAGGCCCATTTCTGTCGCTTGCAAAAGTTCAGATGACACCCAGGCTACCGCGCTGCCAGTAGAAACACTGCATTGCACTCAATCGTTCTAGCCACCTGTTAGAATTGGGAGTCTCTGGTTGGCGCAGGTAGGTACTTGCGACAAGCAGGGACCCTCTCCTCTAAGTCAGGGCAAAGGATTACTCTCAGGAAATAACCCCTGCTCACCCTCTAGGTAGTGTGGCGCAAGCAGTCAAGGCTAATCTCTGGAGTACATACGGTTAAGCATTTGAAGCATCCCCCACAATGACCATCCCCCACCACACAGGGACACAAGACTGTAGGTTTGTAAAAATATATAGGCTTTATATAAAAACTCTCAAGCAGGCTTCAAATGCAGGTTTTACAATTCCAGTTACTCCTAAGATGCCACAGTTCTTAATATTCCAATGTCCAGTCTTTAAAAGGGTGGAATACTGTTCAAAACAACTTCACTGTACTTCAGGTACTGTTTTTTTTTTTTTGTGAACCTTTATTCGTAGCACATGTGTTACAGGTATGGGCCTACAACCATCACGGCCGGCCGCTAGACAAAACCAAAACATTGCAATCAATACGCATAGTTGTGACAGTTCGGAGCCCAGGATAATAAAATAACAGTACATAGTTTGTGAGCGGACACAACAGCTTGAATCAGGATTTAAAAGGTTCATTTTTAAATAAAGAACTAAGGAGAAGTGCAGCACAGTCGCAGCCAGTCCCGCGATAGTGTGCGAATCAGGATATCAGGAACAGTAGCAATACGGGGGGCATCAGGGGATAAGATATACATAACAGGAGAAGTGGAAGCACAACCCCATCGTATAACAAGTCTAAACCCCACCCCTCGACTCCAAACATACCGCAAGGAACCTGGGTGACGGCGCAACTAAAAAGGAAGAAAGACTAAAGGGCCATAGAAACAAATACTAATCTAACACCCATCCCGCAACCCCCCACCCTGCACACCCGCAGAAGGTCATGGCCTACCCCCCAGCCGCGTGCCTGTCGCCCTAATAGAACCCGAAATTGTTATATTCACCCTGTGCCTCAGCTTGTGTCTCGCGCTGAGCTCGTGCTATATAACCCTGTTACGTGTCCAGTGTTCGGTCCAACGGCAGTTAGATGCCCGTTTGGTCCCGGTCTTGCTGGTTGGGTTTTCTACGCCTGTTCTTAATTAAAGTCCCTAACCAACGCGACACTGGTGTGCAGCCTCATCCTTATTTATAACATTTTTGGCGACATCGGAACAAAGAAGAAGGCGGAAGTTAACGAAGGAACGACGCGTCTGGAAAGTAAAAAAAAAAAAGAAAACCCGACCAAAGGAAAGCACCTGCGATCTCATGAAGAAGGATCGCTTACTCAAAGACAAGTAACGTAAGCCTCACTAGAAGGTATGTTTTGAAATTACTCACCGGGAGAAGAACTATCATTGTGTGAAGCGTGGCGGAGCCATAACTGTAAATCCTCAGCCCGTCAACGCAGGCAACAGCGCCCCCACGGCATCATCACACTTAAAGGGGAAATAACTGTTAAAACGGAAACGCACCATCAGCGGGCCCCACCACTGGGAGAAACAATTTAAAAGGGAAACGCACTTGAGGAAGTGAAGTGCCTTTAATACTAATACTAGCGTCATTTGAAAAAACGGCTACAATTGGAAATAAACTCAGACTACAGTGACACACTCACTTTAAAATAATTTCGATACACAGTATGTCACGCAATCATAACTATAGACAACATAACAACAGTGACACACACACTTTAAATTGGTGTATCACGAGTATTATGGATCTACAACAGTGATACACTCACTTGTAAAGAGACTTTCATCCTGGTTTATGTTTTCTCTTAGTATTGTTGCATAAACTGTTTATATTGCCGTAAGAATTAATCTAAAGCGTTCACAATGAATGTCAATAATACCATTCAAGCCCCTGTCCCTTTCCTAAGTGCCCCGGGTGAACCATCCATGGAATGGGATGATTGGTGTGAGGCGTTTGAGAACTACATTATCGCTTTGGATGGCACAAAGTTTTCTGCTGTCAGGAAGAAGGCTTTGCTACTGGGTGCTTTAGGGAAGGAGGGACAAAGAATCTTTAAGTATTTACCGAGTCCGCCTTCAGACATTGATGATGTTTATAAAGACGCTTTGTTTAGATTGTATAAAAGGTTTGCTAAGCAGGAAAATGTAGTAATGCGCAGACATAAATTTTACACTGCTCCTCAAAGGGAAAATGAAACAATTGATGAATTTGTCTCTAGGCTAAGAGAACTTTCTGTGAAATGTCAATTTGGCAACATACAGGATGAAATGATCCGTGATCAATTAATTGTGCAATGTCTTAGCAAGAAAACACAAGAAAAATTGTGGGCAGCCAAAAACCCCACTCTCACAGAGGCTATTACTATTGCTAAAGTTGCTGAAGAGAGTGATAGATGTATGAAAGAGCTTAAGAGAATACAACATGGGCACACAAATAGTCAGGAAATTGCAACTTTGCAAGGAGATGTTTCAGAAGGCATTGGTTTAATACAAGGGAGACAAGCAAATAAAGGGGGGAAGGCCACAACCTCGTATAATAAAAGTGGGACAACAAACAAGTTTAGACAGACCACACGTTCCTGTAACAGATGTGGTAGCCCTTTCCACCTAGCTGATTCAAAGAATTGTACGGCTTTGTCTAGGGATTGCTTAAAATGTGGGAAAAAAGGGCATTATGCACGTATGTGTAGAACCAATAGTTCAAAAAAATTGCTATGGTTGAGAGTGAAATGACGAGGCGGAGGTAATGATGATTACATGTGCTGGGAGCCAACAGATAACAGAAGGTGTTATTCTGTCTCGACCTAAAGCAGATTTTGAGCTGAATGGGAGCGTAGTAAACCTAATGGTGGATACTGGGTCGCTTTATACAATTATTCCAAAGAAATTGTATGATTCTTCATGCACCAAATCAAATCTAATCAAATCTGACATCACTCTGAGAGGTTATCAAGGGGTGAGCATTGGTGTTCTTGGGCTCTTTGAGGCCAATATTAAGTTTAAGGGGAGGACTACTCAAGGGAAAGTTTATGTATCCCCACATGGTCCTGCAATACTGGGATGGTTACATCAGTATGAATTAAACATAAGAGTAAATCCGAGAGCAGATCCACCTGTAATGTGTGTAGATGGTGAAAACGAATGCAATAGTGTTCAAGGGGACTTAGAAACCATTCTCAAAAGGCATGAGAACATCTTCAATGAGAAATTGGGAGAGGCTGTTGGTTACCAACATATTATAAAAACCAAGAAGAGTGTTGCACCTGTAAAACACACCGCAAGGAAAATACCTTTATCCGCTAGGGATGAAGTCAGAAAGATTATTAAACAGTTATTGGATGATAACATAATTGAACCTGTAGAGGCCACACAGTGGTTGAGTCCAGTAGTTATCACACAGAAACCGGACAAATCTTTGCGTTTCTGTGTGGACATGCGAAGTCTTAATAAAGCTGTGATAATGGATAACTTTCCACTTCCCAATATAAACGAAATTGTCCTAAGTTTGGGTGGAGGAAAGATCTTTTCTAAGTTGGATCTTCGCAGCGCATACCACCAGGTAAAGCTTCATCCGGACTCAAAGCAGTTTACATCGTTCATCACTCCGGAAGGAACATACCAGTTCAAAAGACTTCCTTTTGGCCTTTGCTCAGCAGCAAGTGCATTCCAAAGAATTATTACTGATGTCCTCAAAGACATTGAAAGAGTAGTATTTTTCCAGGACGACATCCTGATTCATGGTTTGAACATTGATGATCATAATGTAATTTTGGATAAAGTTCTAACCGCTCTTTCAAGGGCTGGTTTGACGTTGCGAAGGGAAAAATGTGTATTTGCTGTTGAGGAAGTAGATTATTTGGGGTATCACGTGTCTGGCCTTGGGATACAACCCAAAAAAGATCTTGTATGTGCAATATGTAATGTGTCTGAACCTGATGATAAAGACAAGCTGAGGTCTTTTATGGGCATGGTGGAGTACTATGCAAAATTCGTAAAAAAATTTGCAGAGAAAGTAGAACCCTTGCGAATCATCATGAGGAAAGGGAAAGGTTTTACTTGGGGTGTTGATCAGAGAAATGCCTTTTTATTGATCAAACAAAATATCTTGGATGCTAATATACTTTCAAGTTTTGTACAGTCATTTCACACCATTCTCACTGTGGATGCTAGCTCTGTTGGGATCGGAGCGGTTCTGACACAAAAGGGTGATGGTAAACAAAACACTGTTGCGTTTGCTTCGCGTTCTCTGACTGAGACCGAAAGGAATTACTCGGTCAAAGAGCGTGAAGCATTGGCGGCTGCATGGGCAACCCGGTATTTCCGAGTGTATTTATGGGGAATCACATTCACACTCAGAACTGACCACAAGCCCCTGTTGAAGGTTCTAGCCCCGGGGGGTATTAGAAATTGCTCAGGGAGGTTAGCGAGACTTGCAGTCAGTGTCCAAGAGTTTACATGCAATGTGGAGTACTTACCTGGTTGGTGCAACAGTGTTGCAGACTGTTTATCAAGATTGCCAGACACTAAAGTGCAGCCTAAAGAAATGGTGACCGAGAGTGTGGTCGCGTTTTTAGATGACTTGGAAAGTGATTTACCCAGTTCTATGTCTAAGAAGGAGTGGATGGAAGAAATGAAAAAGGATCTTGTCATGGAAGGTTTAATTAAGATGTGCAGGGAAGGAGTGTCAAGGCAAAGTACGGTCTCACCTACTCTTAGGCCTTATGTTCAGTAACAGGATGAAATTTCTTTACAGAGCGAGTTTATTCTTGTGCGGGGTGAAAAATATATACCACCTGTATCCCTTAGACCCCGTATCATTGCCTTGGCGCATGAGGGCCATCTAGGCTAAACTCTTACTGGCAAACGCATCAAAGCTGACTTTTGGTGGCCGGGAATAGATGCACAGGTAAAGAGTTGGGTTGAACAGTGTCAGTCGTGCAAAGAATCTGAGAAAAGGTTACAGGTTCGTGCAAGTAAGGATACTATGGGACAGATTGTTTCTGACGATGGTGAGTGGCAGAAGGTTTGCATCGACTTCATAGGTCCCTTTCATGACCTGTTGGATTCTGAGAAGTTTGCTTTGGTATTAGTGGATTCGGCTTCTAGGTGGGTAGAGGTTGCTTTTATGAAAAGTATCACTGCTGAGTCCACTGTCAAAGTACTTGATGAGATCTTTAGACGTGAAGGGATTCCTTCCATGGTTTTGACAGATAATGGCACACAGCTTACCTCTGCCATTATGGAGGATTATTTTGTGTTTCTGGGCTTAAAGCATTTGCGTACTTCGCTCTACAACCCACAAGGGAATGGACTATGCGAGAGGGTAAACAGACTTGTTAAGGGCACTATGCAGCTTGCTTTAGCCTCAGGTCGTTCAGTACAGAAAGAAATTAAAGAAATGCTGTGGGCTTACCGCACAACAGTTCATAGCAACATGTCCGTGACACCTTTTGAACTCATGAGGGGGAGGTCAGCGGGTACGAAGCTGATTCCTACTTGGCTACATGAGAAAGTGGTGAAGGTGGATTGCAACATCCCGAAAAATTGTGCTTCTACTAATATAGCTGAAGGGTGTGGTAAATATAATTTACTGTATACTATTTTTCCGTAAAATGACAAGTAAATGAATAGCTCAATAAAATGAGAGGCAGAGTCCGGGGTGTCTGAGTCTTAAGGGCTTTAATTCAGAATGACTCGAGTCATGGAAATCAATTCCATCAATACAAGGGTTCGGGGGTATATGCAATGATGGCAAAAAGATGTCAACGATTTATTAACAGTACATGACATATATAGTATAACGGTGCAATAGTAATGAATACAGTAGGCGTGACAATTAAATGTGCGTAGCAAAAAGGCGTGTACAAAGGCGTGCACGAAGGTGTGTGCTGGAAACGTCACAGAAAAGTGTCATAAGTGGGTGGATACATAGTAAATTCTGCAGAGTCAGCTAAAAACTGTAACTTGGGTGCGCGAGCAGCTGGTATGACGTGTGATTGATGTGTATCTGGAGAAAGCTAAGGGTCTGACTTTTAGCACTAGTAGAAGAGACAGACGTCTGGCATGTCAGACCGACCTGTTCCTATAACATGTCTGATATCTGGTATTTGGGGTAGGTGTAATCTGAAGTAAAAGGTCTCTCGGGCAGAGGCTATTCTATACTGGATGCATATGTGTCTAGGTGCAATGTGCGGGGCCATGGGCCTACCATGGTAACGGGAGCTATGAATTACATGAGGGAGACAGGGAGGCTTGGCCCTTTGCTCTGCAGCCGGGGAGCTGTTTACCTATTTCACTAGACAGGAATGTGTTTTCGAGGAGGCTGAGCCGGCTACACTGATAACTTGAAGGCAAAATACTGTTTGGCAGGCAGGCCAGGCCGAGCCAGGCACCGCTTCGCTTGACAGGAAGTAAGGCAGAGGTCAGGGATGCATTTCCACGTTGCAGCTTTCGGAGACAGAGACAGAAAGTGGTTCAATGGCAGAAATCAGGGCCTAGCTCTGCAGAGCCAGGAAAAAAACGTGAAAGTGCACTATGTAAAGACGTTGGCAAGGCATAGTTAGGAACGGAATTATCAATCCATTCATGGTGGATCTGATAGAGGACATGTTAACGTTAGACGCAAATGTATTTGCGTCTTCAAATTCGGTTGCGGAGGGAAGTTACATGCACCTTAATCTCGTACATGGAGACGATGGGGTACTCGTTAGGGGACATACCTGACCATAAAAATTTCAATTACCTCATTCCCTCCTTGTACCCTACGGACCCATTAGGATATATCTATTTTCATGAGACCATCTATCTGTTCATATAACATCATCTGTTCTTCTTTCTTTAATCGGGAATGGGAACGTGAACTTGAGCGGGGAATACAAGCTGTGGCGCACAAGCCGCAAATCGCTGGCCCACATTGGAGACATAAACAACAACTGAATACTATGGCCAATATAATCCCTAGGAATGACAATAACTTCCATCCCCAGGCTGTTATTACACTCCAGAGCCAACCGGACCAAGTCCAGGAGCCTGGATTCTGGTGTATCTGATGGGCAATTTCGTGAAGTCTAGTGATGTCCTTATAGACTGATGGCGCGTTATTAGGAATAAACACGCAACAACTGGATCCGATGACTCTACAAGCTCCGCCCCTATCGGCCAGGATGACGTCAAGGACAAGGCGGTTCTGAAGAACAACAAGTCTCATAGCAGACTGCTCCTCTGTTAAGTTGCCCAAAGCTGAAGTAGTCTCATTCACTACTGCTTCGAGAATTCTGGTTAATTTGCGTATCAGTTTACTATTGGAGACAGTGCCTAAATAGGGAAAGAATCCTTTATTGAAATCTGTATATTGTTCCCATGCGGTTTCAGTCTGATCTACTAATGGAAGATCTCTCTTGTGCCTAACAAGATTGAGGCGGGAATTCCTGTGATAGTCAGATGGGGCTAGAAAAACTGGTGGCAATAGGAATGCAATGAAACAAGTACCATCCCAGTCTAGAGGTAAACGAACATAAGCTGTATGGCCACAAACGAAATAGGAATGTCGGGTAGCTTTGAATGTAGACTTGCCTTCATCACTAAATTCGACCACAGTAGTACAGTCACTATGGCCTAGATGTACTGAACCATTCTTTCTGACGCATAATACACCCTTTGCTGGTAAAACTGATATAGATGGCAAGTCTGGACTAGTTTCTGACTGAACATTTAGAATCATGAGGTTGAGTGTAAAGTTGCCAAATCCATACACTTCATTTTCTAAATCGGTCCCTGTCATTTGTGGAAGACCTTCCTCATCTGGGAAACATGCTTTGTTCATAACTGTGTTCAGGTTTCCCCATATCCATTTGCCTTGGGAAACCCTTGATTCAGTGTCTAAAGAGGATATTAAACTAAACCATGCACCACAGGAACCATTATGTGTAAACGGGTAAGGAAAGAGGGGCAGAGCTCCCTTGTAATTCTGATAGGGAGGGAGTCGGCCACATATCCAACAGTTAGTAGCATTGTTGATCTGGTGTGAATGGTGTAACATACGAATGAATGTATTGTTGCGCAGCGCAAGTCGATAAGACAATTCGTGTGGGGGTAGTTCACTAAACGTGTGCTCTGCAGTGTCATTAGAAGAATGTACAATCGGAAAATACATATATAACATCCAACTGATGCAAGTTAACGTAAGACTAAGAAAAAACATAATAATCAGGGTGCAGATGCACCGACTACGGAGATTTTTACAATAATGATTTCTTTTCAGGATCTCCTGTCTATCTCTCTCTCTATTGGGGTCTAACTTGTACATGTCAAGAAACTGTCTAACCGCTTCACCCAGGAGGGGACTTAAACAATTAAACTGTCTGACTTACTAGACCTCAACTTCATGCGGAACTCCTGCTGAGGAGTTTTCTCTACCAGGGGGAGTTTAGTATCAGTCTCTGGAATGTGGCAGGGCTGGGAATCAGTCTTTGGGGGAAGTCCATGAAAACGTTTCACGTGGCTGGAGTGGACCCAGCCCTTCCCCCCCTCCAATTTAACTGCAGTCCTGGTTGTTAACAAAACGATCTTCGGCTCCTTCCAGCGGGGCTCCAGAGGGCTTGACCTGTCGAAATTCCGGACTACAACAACGTCCCCCGGGACCAGTTCATGTGGTTTCACCTCGGTGTTGTCTGGGAAGGCTGCCGCAACCTGTGAACGACATGATTGTAGTGCAGACATCAAGGAAGCAAGGTAATCTGTCAGCATATTACTGTCAACATCAGTGATTTTGCGCGGCAGAAGCGTCCCCCACATATTAGGAGGTCTACCGAAGACCACCTCATACGGGGACAGCCCTGTCCTAGAATGGGCTACCATTCGCATATAAAAAAGAGCAACAGGTAAAGCTACTATCCAATCTACGCCCTTCTCTTTACATACTTTAGCAAGACGTGTTTTCAGAGTCTGATTATGACGCTCCACGAGACCTGCTGCCTCGGGATGTCGGACACAGTGGAATTTCCACTGATATCCCAAAAGAAGGGAGACCTGCTTCATGAGTTCGGACGAGAATGGCTGACCATTGTCCGAGTACACGACACGGGGCAAACCGTACCGCGGGAAGAATTCACGAACCAACTGCTTGCCAGTGGTCGGAGCAGTGTAATCTGGGACGGGATATGCTTCTGTCCATCGGGATAGGGCACATACAACTACAAGGACATATTTAAAACCTCTGCATCTGTCCATCTGGATATAATCCATCTGGAGGACTTCAAAAGGATGGTCGGGAGGATGAAATCCACCTCGTTCCACGGGAATACCTTTTCCTGGATTAAACTGACAACAGATCATGCAGGAACGCACTTTCTGTTTTGCTGCTGCTCGTAAATGTTTGTTAAACCAGAGGTTCTGTAAACTGTCTAACATGGCTTTTTCACCTAAATGTGCTGGGCTATGTGCAGTGTTGATAATTACTTGAACCATAGAGTCGGGGAGAAACCACGTGGTCTTTCCCTTCGTCATCCATCCCTGTTCAGTCTGGACCCCTCCTTGTTCAGCCCATTTCTTGATTTCGTCTGGAGTAGCATGTGTCTGTATGTCAATGACATCTTGTGTGGGGTCCCTGACTGTCATGCAATGTGTCAGTGATGATACGTCAGTCTTTGTCATATCAGTCGTATGAGTATGGGTCTGTGCTGTATGTTTCGCTGTTCGATCTGCAAAGTCGTTACCCTGGGAAATTGTGTCTGTGACCTTTGTATGTGCCTTGTACTTCATGATGGCTATGGCTGTAGGCAGGTGTATTGCTTCCAACAGAGCTTGAATGAGGGGACCATGCTGGATTTTGGCTCAGTGAGAGGTCAGAAAACCTCTTTCTTGCCAGAGAACACCGAAGTCGTGTACGACTCCAAATGCATAACGTGAATCTGTGTATATGTTTACTTTAAGGTTCTTGGCTTGTATGCAGGCTTGGGTCAGAGCAATGAGCTCTGCTGCTTGAGCTGACAGGGTGTCAATGCGATGTGTTTCCAAGACTTCAGTTTCAGTGGTCACTGCATATGCGGCCACTAGCTCTCCTGTACTTGTTCTCATGCATGAACCATCCACATAAAGTGTCAGGTCTGGATCGGGTAAGGCCACATCTGTCAAGTCTTGTCTGGGCTTCGTAATAGTATCAATGACCTCCACGCAGTCATGTGGAGTAAGATCTGTACTGCTCGATGGTAAAAGTGTAGCAGGATTCAGTGTATTGCAACGTCTGATTTCTATGTGTGGTTGGAATAATGTCAATTCATAACCCGTCAGTCGTGCTATAGTCAAGTGCTGAGTCTGTGTTCTGTTTAGGAGGACTTCCACAGAGTGTGGAACCTGTACTGTCAATTGATGTCCCAATACAATGGAATCACTTTGTCTGATTGCTAGAGCTGTTGCTGCAACTGATTTTAAGCACGCAGACAAGGCCTGGGCTACTGGATCTAATGTGCTCGCAAAATAAGTACACGGTCTATATTTGTCTGCTTGAACCTGAGTGAGAACCGACAATGCTGTGCCATCGCGTTCTGTGACAAACAGCGTAAAAGGTTTGCTGTAACATGGTGTTGCTAGAACTGGTGCTTGACATAAGGCTTTCTTTAATTCGTCAAAAGCTTGTGTATGTTCCTGTGTCCATGGGAGGACAGCCGAAGACGCTGCCTCTTGTGTTGTCAACTGTATAAGTGGTTTAGCTAGAAATGCATATTGGGGAATCCATTGTCTGCAATAGGAAGTGAGTCCAATAAAGGCTCGTACTTCTTTCTGTGTCTTGGGTTGTGTAAGATGTGCTATTAACTGTATACGATCTGGTGTCAACTGTCTTCCTTCTTTAGATAGCAAGTGCCCAAGGTACACCACTTGCTGGGCACAGAATTGTAGCTTCGAAGGAGACACCTTGTGTACCTTGTCCGCCAGGAAAAACAAAACTGTCAGTGATGCTTGTTCACATTCTGGTTCACTTCGGGCGGTGATCAATAGATCATCGACGTATTGAAGCAGGGCAGTATTAGGAGGCATGTGAATATTGTCAAGTTGTCGTTTCAATGCTTGGCTGTAGATGCTGGGGCTTTCTGTGGATCCTTGAGGTGCGCGTGCAAATTTGAAGCTTCGGCCATTTAAACAGAATCTGAAAAGATACTGGCTTTCCGGATCAATGGGGACACTAAAGAAGGCGTTCTTGAGGTCAATTACAGTAAAGAACGTCGCTTCAGAATCAATAGCCGTCAATAGTGACGAAATGTCTGGGACCACTGGATACTGTGGTACAATGCATTTATTCAATTCTCGTAAATCAATCACCAGTCGATAAACTGGAGGAGCATTTGGATCAGTGCGTTTAAGAATCGGAATGATAGGGGAATTACAAACATTGGAGTCGGTCTCTACAACCACTCCTTGTGCAATGAGCTCGTCAATGATTTTCAGTAAAGCCACTACAGCATCAGGTGGTAACTTGTATTGTCGGATTCGGGGCAGTACTACTCCTGGCTTGAGTGTAACACGGTATGGTGTAATGTGCATACAACCTACATCAGTGGGGCCTTGTGCCCATAAATGTGCAGGAACATTCTGTAACCTGGGATCAAAATCTCTCAACACATAATGGCCCTTGAAATCACAAAGAAACAGCCTTACTCCTTCCGGAGAACAACAAATTACAGCTCCTAGAGCTTTCAGAGTTTTTATACCAAGCAAGTTTTCTGGACATGATTTCGTAAGCAATAGATCAGTAGTACGAGATAATGGACCAACTGCAAGGGGAACAGGTTTTGATACTTCGTTAACAATGGGCTTTCCTGAAAATCCCAGGGAAACATTCTGTGAGCCTGAGAGGGGTGCCCCTGGAACCTCGTCATGACTGATGGTAGTTCTGCTTGCCCCTGTGTCAATCAAAAACTTTCTATCCTTACCTAATACCTGACTATGTACATAAGGACCCTCTTGATCTACAGGAACTTCAATAAGAGGCAAGCCAACCTCCCTCTCTAGGCTGTTTCATGTGTACTGCTGATAATCGGGGTATCATTGAAAACAAAAGGGGGTGAAACCAAGAAATCAATAGGACCTGGGTAACTGTATATATATAAAGAAGGTGGTCCTAGACACAATTTTTAAACACGGCTAGTGATGTGAGTATTACTTCTTCACAGTCAACCGATAGTCAGACTTAATCTGAACCTACAAACACATGGAGATATATTATTAGCTTAATTCAGCTAATAATGCAACAAATATGCAACAAAAATGCAGAAAATGCAAGAGACCCAACACAACAATATCACAGCAGATTCTACTGTAGTTTATTTACAATTTCATAAAATTCAAGCAAAAAGAAAAAGGAAAAGAGAAAGTTGGTGCTCAAGTGAAGGAAGGTGTAAGTATAGGTTTTAGAGTGATTCAGTGCAACAAAGAAGTTATTTTTACATTGCACATGTAAAGCCTACCCATTCACAGTCTATATACAATATTATACAGGGGGACAGGGAGGGGCAGGTGTAGGCTTTAAAGAAACAATGGGGGGGATCATCGATGTTTCGACCCTGGCGCAATAAGGGAAAGTCACGACTTCTGCTGCGGGTCTTCCTCAGGACGGTTGTGGGGACAGGGGACGGGGAAGCACCAAAAGTAATTGAAACCACGTGGTTTCTGCCATTTGCGTGAGCCGGGAGCTGCCGGATTACACTCCGAGCTATCTAACCTTATGAACTGCGGTCTGACCCCCCCTTTCTTGAACTATTGGGGATTACATTAAAAAACTAAGGTTCCTTTGAACTTAACTTAGTTCCCTCTCGCCCTCCACCACCGGTACAATGTCCATCGCGCTACCGGACTAGGCACGATTGAATTCGACTGCCCATTGTGTACCTACTGTTTCACGACTGAACCCTCAATCTGAGCAGAATTTCTCAGTCAGAGGTGTATCGCCCAACTGATCTGGAATTGCGACACCGTTTTCAATTACTTTTGGTGCTTCCCCGTCCCCTGTCCCCACAACCGTCCTGAGGAAGACCCGCAGCAGAGGTCGTGACTTTCCCTTATTGCGCCAGGGTCGAAACGTCGACGATCCCCCCATTGTTTCTTTAAAGCCTACACCTGCCCCTCCCTGTCCCCCTGTATAATATTGTATATAGACTGTGAATGGGTAGGCTTTACATGTGCAATGTAAAAATAACTTCTTTGTTGCACTGAATCACTCTAAAACCTATACTTACACCTTCCTTCACTTGAGCACCAACTTTCTCTTTTCCTTTTTCTTTTTGCTTGAATTTTATGAAATTGTAAATAAACTACAGTAGAATCTGCTGTGATATTGTTGTGTTGGGTCTCTTGCATTTTCTGCATTTTTGTTGCATTTTTGTTGCATTATTAGCTGAATTAAGCTAATAATATATCTCCATGTGTTTGTAGGTTCAGATTAAGTCTGACTATCGGTTGACTGTGAAGAAGTAATACTCACATCACTAGCCGTGTTTAAAAATTGTGTCTAGGACCACCTTCTTTATATATAGATAATCAGGGTAATCGGATTGTGCATACTGGTACATCTGTTGTGTGACATGCTGTGTCGCGGCAATGGGTTGGGGCTGTGGTACCGCTACGGTCTGTTGTGGAACATGCATAGATTGTACATTTTGTGGAACATGTTGTTGGACCTGGTCCTGTCTAGGTGGACGTGGTCTCTCTTTAGTTTTACCTGTGGCGATATTGTGTTTCAGAACTGTACACTCGTTTACATAATGGCCTGGCTGTTTACAATAGTTGCAGGTCCCTTTAACAGGAGCTGCTGAATTATTGGACTGTGTCGTACCCCTTTTGTGACCATCAACTGGAACTGACTGAGCAACTAGCACTTTCATTTTCGTGTCTTTCATACGTCTCTGTTCGTGATCATGTTCCTCCCTAATTCTGTTCTGGTGGTACTGTAACATTTGTAACATTTGGGACGGCGTATTTGCTTGCCATGTGCTCTCGACTTTCAATACACGGTTCTTAACCTGGGGCAATGAATTCTCAACCAATTTGGTTACAAATAGGTGTGGGTATGACTCGCTACTTGTTTTCAGGCCACTATTAATGATAAAACATTTCTCGAATCTGGAATAAAAATCGCTAGTGTCTTCATCGTGTTTCTGTTTACAGGCTGAGATTGCATCCCAGTCCTCCTTTTTAGTTGCCAACAATCTTGGCAAAACCTGTACTAATAATCCTGGTAATGCTTTAGTTTTTTCCCCAAGACCTAAACCTGGGGTTCGACCAGTTTCTTCGTTTTCTAATTCAGTCCAATTAATCTTTTTATCTCCCACCTCCCATTCTTTTTCTTTGAGTTTCTCGTAAATACCGGCAGGCAATAATACTTTCAATATTTTCATAATGTTGGGATAGGTGTAATCTCCCATGAGTAACATGTCTTTTATTTCACGGTGAAAACCTGCAGGGTCTTTATCATGACTTGGCATTATTTTCTTCATTTCCAATAATTCCATTTTAGTTATGGGCGTGTATACAAACACGCGTTCAAATGTATTATCTGGTTTCCTGACTGGATGTACTTCTCGTAAAGGGTTCTGTTTGTCTAGGTGATATGGTTGCCTAACTGGGGGTGGAACGGAAACATGATGTGGAGTCAAGAAAGTCCTATATTTGTGACGTTGTTCTAAAATGATGTCGATTAAATCGGTACCTAGACCTCTCCATCTTCTCAGGAGTAAGTCTTGCAATAAATTATATAACGGACCTGGATCAGATGCTTGGTTTTCATACTGTACAATGAGATGTTGGGTCATGTATATACCAGCTAATCGCTGTTCTTCTGGAGTAAGACTTAAAAATGTTTGCACTACTGAATCGTCTTTATATATGCTGTCATCCCCGGCCCATTGAACTGCGGACCGGGCTAGTTCCTGATCACGTAAGGTATTGAGTTCTTGATAACCTACTCTTTCTTTCAGGATTCTATCAGTAATTTGGAAAATATTCTCAAGGGTACATCGTTCTGGTATCGGGCAAAGGTATCGTTTCTTGTTTTCTAAACGAATGGGTCTGTCGAAGGGCCTATCAAGAGGGTACTGTCTAGGGACTTTCTCTCTACCCACGTACGCTATCAGGTCTCTAGTTTCTGCGGTATCCTCTGGTTCTTCCTCATCTGAGGTTTCTTTATCGTCCGACTCGAGATGCCTTTCAGACTCTCGTCGGGCATGTATTGCTACTATTACTTTACGGATCTTTCTAATCATAGCTTCTATACATTTCTCTTTATCATGTTTACACTCTGCAATATTCTGACTCCATTTTGACAATCCCTCCATCTCTTCTTGCGGAAAGCTGGGCTGATCTTGTTCCCTTATCAAACAATTAATTAAAAATCGCATTATTAAAGTTTTTGTCTCGACTTTCTGATGTGCCATGGCTTCACGAATACACTCTGGTCTTTCTCCTGTTCTGATGAAATGATATATATTGTCTAGGTGTTCTGGCATTTCTGGTAATAACATCAAATAATCTGTAACACGTCTTAAACGTAATGAGGCTAACATCATGGGTCCTGCTTTGCCAGGCACTGTATCATATCTACAATCTGTAAGATATTCTTTAAGCGTTTCGGCTGGGGTTGCTTTAGGTGTACGCTGCATTGCTAATTCTCTCATTGTCATACGTTGTAAATGTGGCGGGGTGCGATAACCTCCTGTAGCACCTCCTGAGGCGGAAGCATGAGCATAACCTGACTGTAGGGTCGGTATCTGTAACGGGGTTGGACCCTGAATAGCAGCGGGTCCAAAGGGATTAAGCAGATTAATACCAGGGGGAATAGTAGGGGAAGTAACAACAGGTGCGGGAATCTGGTGACGTGGAGGGGTCGTGGTCAGATCAGCAGGGATCTGCTGTTGCGGATCTGGGGGCAGATTATTGTTAGCAGGTGGTATGGGTACATTGGTATATGCGGGAGCTACATCGTCCAAATACGAAGAAAGGAAAATGTCTGCTGCGGTCTTTTTATGATGTAATTTAGTCGGAACCAATGGAGGGGGCAGATCTTTCGGTATTTCCGGGGTCGCCTTGGGCAGGCCCTCGGCCAGAACTGGATACAGTCCTGTAATAATTGCATTACTCTGCCTGGCGTGTTGTTCCATTCTGACTCGCTGTCCTTCTTCTAGTAGTTCTTTTTCCTTGGCTTTTTCGGTATCCTTTCTACTTTTCTCTGCTTTTCTGAGTGCTTTCTCTGTCCGTCTATGTGATTCTTTACGCCATAATTCTATTGCATCTTTCTGTGACTGTCTGACTTTCTTTTTCCATAACACTTCCTCTACTCTCATGATGCACTCGGCATCCCATGTCCCTGTAACGGGCCATCTCTGATTCTCTGCCAAATCTTTGGTGTAATCCACCCATAAGTCTAAGTACAGTATGGCATCTAAGCCATGCTTGTGGTACATAAAATGTCCAGGAGTGTCCCTAGGTGGGATGGGAACTGCTTCTTCAAGTATCCCTTTCCTAGTTCCTATCTGTCGTAATTTCGAGAACAAAGGCATTGCTACCTCTATGTTGAATGCAAACACAATGAACACAGTAAAATATGCAAACAGTCACTCATACCACGACATTAGACACATTGAAACATTTCGAACAGATATTGACTACCCATAAATTCTATAACAAAAACAAAACTGAATTGTTGAATACTAGAATAACTAGATGTACTGCTAAACAGCACAGATACACTGCTAAAACAGTGTAGACCGGATCTGTGTACCCAAACCCGTCTTGACCGGATACAAATTAATGCACCCGTCTTGATGCGTCCCCAGCAACGGTACTCACCGGGAAGCACGGAACGGAAGGCCTCGGAAACTCGACTGGACTGGACCACTACGACGTCACTGCTACCGCGCACTACGCATGCGCCTCGACGCTTCGGACAGGTGGGCCTCTGGACACCTCGGACACTGTTCTCTCGGCTGGGCTCTGGTCGGGATCCTCCGCACTCCTCACCGCCTCGTCTGGATGTCGATCGCAGTCTCCGTCACCTCCGTAGGCCCGAGGGAGATACAGGAAATCCTGCAGATGCGCATAGATGTCCGTCACGGCTGTGGCAGGGGGCAAGGCCTGCGACGCATCGCCGGCGCGTGGGGTGGGGGAGGGGTCCCTATTCAGGCGCCAAATTATGTGGTAAATATAATTTACCGTATACTATTTTTCCGTAAAATGACAAGTAAATGAATAGCTCAATAAAATGAGAGGCAGAGTCCGGGGTGTCTGAGTCTTAAGGGCTTTAATTCAGAATGACTCGAGTCATGGAAATCAATTCCATCAATACAAGGGTTCGGGGGTATATGCAATGATGGCAAAAAGATGTCAACGATTTATTAACAGTACATGACATATATAGTATAATGGTGCAATAGTAATGAATACAGTAGGCGTGACAATTAAATGTGCGTAGCAAAAAGGCGTGTACAAAGGCGTGCACGAAGGTGTGTGCTGGAAACGTCACAGAAAAGTGTCATAAGTGGGTGGATACATAGTAAATTCTGCAGAGTCAGCTAAAAACTGTAACTTGGGTGCGCGCGCAGCTGGTATGACGTGTGATTGACGTGTATCTGGAGAAAGCTAAGGGTCTGACTTTTAGCACTAGTAGAAGAGACAGACGTCTGGCATGTCAGACCGACCTGTTCCTATAACATGTCTGATATATGGTATTTGGGGTAGGTGTAATCTGAAGTAAAAGGTCTCTCGGGCAGAGGCTATTCTATACTGGATGCATATGTGTCTAGGTGCAATGTGCGGGGCCATGGGCCTACCATGGTAACGGGAGCTATGAATTACATGAGGGAGACAGGGAGGCTTGGCCCTTTGCTCTGCAGCCGGGGAGCTGTTTACCTATTTCACTAGACAGGAATGTGTTTTCGAGGAGGCTGAGCCGGCTACACTGATAACTTGAAGGCAAAATACTGTTTGGCAGGCAGGTCAGGCCGAGCCAGGCACCGCTTCGCTTGACAGGAAGTAAGGCAGAGGTCAGGGATGCATTTCCACGTTGCAGCTTTCGGAGACAGAGACAATGGCAGAAATCAGGGCCTAGCTCTGCAGAGCCAGGAAAAAAACTTGAAAGTGCACTATGTAAAGACGTTGGCAAGGCATAGTTAGGAACGGAATTATCAATCCATTCATGGTGGATCTGATAGAGGACATGTTAACGTTAGACGCAAATGTATTTGCGTCTTTAAATTCGGTTGCGGAGGGAAGTTACATGCACCTTAATCTCGTACATGGAGACGATGGGGTACTCGTTAGGGGACATACCTGACCATAAAAATTTCAATTACCTCAAGGGGACTTGGTAAAAGTGAAACCTGGCGGAAATCAGAGGATGTTCAACAAATTTAGAGGGCCTTACCAAGTTAAGTCGGTGGTTGGTAACTACATAAAGTTGCAGAATGGACAAACTTGGAATCTCCGCAGGGTAGCACTTTACCAAAAAAAGGTCAAGCCAACAACTTCAGTGCCGGTCACTAAAAATGTTGTTGCTGAAGAGATTTGCAGACCACTTCGCAAAAGGGTTGCACCTGCCTATTTAAAAGACTTTGTGTAATGTTGCTTGTTTAAGCAAGGGTGTGGGGTTACATGGTCCTGTGTTCTCAAGGGAAAACTGTGTGTTGAATGCAGTATCATTAATTTTCGTGTTTTATCTTATCTTTACAGTGTGTTGGTGTAAATTCTTGCCTAATTTGTTTTGTTACGCTCTCTTTATTCATTGTTTAAGGAAAAGAGATGTGTTATATTCACCCTGTGCCTCAGCTTGTGTCTCGCGCTGAGCTCGTGCTATCTAACCCTGTTACGTGTCCAGTGTTTGGTCCAACGGCAGTTAGATGCCCGTTTGGTCCCGGTCTTGCTGGTTGGGTTTTCTACGCCTGTTCTTAATTAAAGTCCCTAACCAACGCGACACTGGTGTGCAGCCTCATCCTTATTTATAACACAAATATAGAAAGATAGGGAAAAGGAAAAAAAGGAAGAGAAAATAAGCGGAGGAAGGCCCTCATCTCGCCGCCCGGCCCCGCCCTTCACCCCTACACTTCGGAAATCCCAAAAAGGAAACAATACCATAAGGAAGAATAGCAAATCCCGAGCACAAAAACAATGAAATATCGATCGAAGATACCCACTGCACCGTCTGTCAGCAATAAAGCAGATAGATTGTAAGCCACCTCATCCCTGACCCTGTCTGGCAGTAGTACCGCCCGAAGTCCTCTCGTTAATCAATGTAAAGCACAGTCCTGAGGGTCCAAACAGTATGGATGAGCCCGGACGGGGCGAAGCCATAAAAGAGCATAGTAATCCAAATCTGTCAAAATATAGATGGCAAAGATCAGGCAACAACAACGCCGGTCCCATGAACCTCCCAAAGCTGTCAAAGAATAACATCATCCAGGAGAGGAGAGTCAAATAGTCTGGCCACCACCGCGACACAACCAGGCCAGTCCATAAAGGAAAACAGCGCTCCACCCCCAGCCGCCAGCCGGACATGTGTCCCAAGGATACCTCCATACGAGCAACCAAGACAGTTTGCGCGGGCACGGGAGCCACGTCTTCAAGTGACCCAAGGTGCCCCGAGGATCCGAAACCTCCTCCATGGACACAGCAGCAAGTCCATTGGCCGACCCCTGGAATAGGACCGTGGCCGCCATAGATGGCGAAACAGCAATGGTGTCCATCCCTGCACCCAGGTCTCGGGCATGGCAATCAATAGTCTCGTGCAAAACTGTTAGGGCAGCCAACACGTCCCAGGGTGTGAACTCTGTCGTGCGTTGCGGGCATCCCGGCCCCATCCTTGCAGCAGCCGTCCAACCTGGACGTGAACCGCAGAGAGGGGCACCAGCCGCCATCTTGATCCAGTCGGCCCCGTCCCTCTTCACCATATTCAGGGATCAGGCCTTACTGTGAGGGCACCGCGGGATGCGTCCCCAGGGCAAACGAACTGTGGGGCAGGGTCCAGAAAGGAGAGCCACCAAAAGGCTAAAGTCCCGCAGGGCCCCGGGAGTCACCCGCATATGTCGGGGGCAATCCTTGGCTATGCCCGGGCAACAAGACTTTGGGAGGGGGCAGGAGTCAAGCACCCCCCTCGATCCTGCGCCACCACACTGCCCCTCAAGGGTCCCCGACAAGCGGGTCGGGTCTTCACCGCTGGCAGCGGTCCTTCATATCATCGGCCCCCACCGGCAGGCTCCCCGCCGCCATCAACGGCCGTTGGTGCTGCAGCTGCGGCCGAAGGCCCCGCCTAATCAACGCCCCGGTCTCACCATCGCATGGGCCGCAGAGCAGTCGGGGAGAATTCCCAGGATCGGCGGCACGCAGGAGCTCCGGAAGCAAACGGTAGGTGCTCATTTTCTTCCCTTTATCAAAGTATGCATCCGTGGGTCAGGATATTCGGCAGGATAGACGTGTGGGGCGAAAGGGCTCGTGGAGCCGAGCGACTATGCGGCCATTTCGAATGCCTGCTCAGGTACTGTTTTTAAGGTTAATGTACTGTTCGTTTGAAGTCTCAGCCCTCCTTAGCGCTGCTGTGTGCCTCGTACGCTCAACGGCAAAAGGCCCTACCAAATCTCACGCATCTCGCGTGAGACACATACACCGCGGCTGATCAGGACAAGGGGTACGAGTCGTACTAAGCTTGCGCGACTAGTACCTTCAGGCGGAGGAGCACAAGAAAGTTTACAATTACCAGCAGGGTGTGTGCACAGCTCAAGGTGTACCTGGGGTCTCTGGTCAAACAGGCAGTGCGAGGCGGGACTCGCACAGCGCACAAGTCGAGGCGTACCAGGGGCCTCAAGGCACACAGGCGGTGCGAGTCGTAGTGATAGAATGCGACTCGTACCGTGATTCGATTTACAGTACCTTTGGTCTCACTTGCAGGTTCGGGGCGGACAGCTCTATGCTGCGGTCCGACGTTGCGGTGCTTTCCATGAGGGCGGGGTGGCACGGAGGCCACTGGGTCGCTTTGCGATGCGAGTTGCGTCACAGGTGTTCAGGAGTCGCGTTGCTTGGCGGGATGGAATGCACAGGCTCTCAGAGTGTAGGGCAGCTTCCCTGTCGCACTCAGGTCTGGTCACACCAGCAGCAGCTTCTTTCTTCAGGGGGTAAGCGCCCAATGTTCCTGGGGCGCAGTTCAGGGGGCAAGGTCGCAAGCAAGCCCTTGGAGCTATTTGTAGCAGAATGCACCAGTTGAATAAAATAAAGTCTTTCTCAGTCTTTGTCTCCTCTCCTTCTTGCAGCAAGGCATCCACCACAGGCCAGTCTCTCAGGCTAGAGACAGTAGTCCTCCATGCAGCTTTCCCAGGTCCTTCTCTTCGGGCAGAGTTTCTTCTTAGCGCAAACAGGATCTGATTTGTTAGGAGCAGGGCCCCTACTTTTATAGGACATTTCTTTTGTTCTCACAGACCAGGGGGGCCTTTACTTAATCCAGTCAGTCTCTGAGCACTTTGTTTTGCAGGCTCTGGTTTCTCCTTTCAGTGTGCAGGGCAGGGACATCAGCCGGTCCGCAGGAGGTGGAGCCAACATTGTGATGACAAGTACAACCAGGAGCACTCTGTTGACAGTCTTTCCTCTTCCTGGGCCAGGTGCAGGGCAGAGTCATCAGTCGCTCCCCAGGGGGCGGAGCCAACATTGTGGTGGCAGAGCACAGCCCTATTCAGAGTCAAGGGGCACTCCCCCCACCCATTCTGGTGTAATCCCTCCATTCACCACCTGTCATCCCTAGCCCTGTCACTCACAGAACCCAGACAGCAGATACACATAAGAGCAGAGGCAGGCTGAAATGGTTATGCAAGCAAATACTAACTTTCTAAAAGTAGCATTTGCAAACACAGGATATTAAAATAAACATTACTAAAAGAAGTATTGTATTATTCTGAGTTCAGGCATACTAAACTTGACTTTCTACCATGCTCCCTGAGCCTGCTGGGATTATAGGGTGTAATAATTCCAGCAGCCCATTCTAGCCTATGAGAACAGGTATCCTTACAATAGTGAAAAACTAAATTGGCTGTAATTCACTATTAGGACATGCCACACACATCAGGGCTTGTCCTACCTTATGCTTACAATGCACCCTGCCCTTGGGCCTACCATAGGGGTGACTAATATGAAGTTAAGGGAAGGTTTAGGGACTGGCAGGTAGGTGCACTTGCGCAGTCAGCATGACAGTACCAGACTGCACACAGGTTCTGCAATGGCAGACCCTAGACACATTTTACAAGGCCGCTTCTGTGGGTGGCACAGCCAGTGCTGCAAGCCCACCAGCAGCATTTGTATTTACAAGCCCTGGCACTCCTGGTGCACTTTACTGGGGACTGACAGTAAACCAAATAGGCCAATCATGGAATCCAATCACATATACATTTTATACAGGGAGAGTGTTAGACCTGACACCCTTGGCGTGGTTTTCGTCCATCTTTTTGCCTCTGCCTCCTGTATTTTTGATGCTGTGCTGGATTTCGTTTTTGCTGGTTTAGATGCTTTGGACACTCTGCCACTGCTGATCAGTGCCAGAGTGTAAGTCACCGCCGAGGCCGTGTGCTGGTTGGTGACCAGGGACGGTCATCGCAGGCCTGCCCCGGGAGCCGCACTGCCATTGGCTGACTCCCGGGCGTGTGTGGAGGCTTGCCCCGAATGCCGCGACCGGATTGGTCTACGGCGTCATCCTGAGTGAGAAGCTGCGTAGTGAACGGCGAAGCCGGGGAAGATCGACCCGACCTCGCCGAGGGAGCGCCGCGTGTGTCCCCTGCCCCTGGCCTGTCTGTCTCTGCTCGGAACGCCGAGCTAGCTCCCCGCCGCCCCCCGAGGAACCGAGAGCGGGCGGAGGGCTGCTGGGACAGGCCGGAGCAAGGAGCGAGTCTGCTTTGATCATGGCGGTGCGCCTGGAATCAGTGGAGAGGCACAACCGCATTGTTAGGAGCGCAGCATTTCGAAGGGCTGATTCGTGTGCCCATATCACGTGGGCATTACAGTAAGAAAGCAGTTGGAGAGCTAAGTTTAAATAGGTTAGGAGCATTATTCTCCTATACAGAGACTAGAGACTATTTTGTCTATATACAAGAAACTTCCTACATTACGTGCAACAATTAAGATTAAGTGCAACATTTTCCTAAAGAAGTATTTATCGTATACTGTTGATTTTTACTGCTGCAAATAGATAAAGATATATATTTTTTTATAAATATACTTACCTGTGTGGTCTCAGTGTGTGGTGGATTGGGGATTATTGTTGTGTTAAGTGCATTTATTACACACATTGCCTTGGGGATAAGCCTGCCTGCTCGCGCCAAGCTACCTAGAGGGGGAGCAGGGGTTATCTACTGTGTGTACTCCTTCACCCTGACTAGAAGCAAGGGTCCCTACTTGGTCTAAGGTACTTACCTCTGCCAATTAGAGACCCCCAGATCTAACAGAGAGCATATGCACTTTAGCACTGGTCAGCAGTGGGAAAGTGCCCAGAGTCATTAAACCAACAAAAACAGGTCAGAGAGAATATTGGAGGAAGGCAAAAAGTTAAGGGATGACCCTGCAGAGAGGGCCAAGTCCAACACCACCACTATTGAAGAACACACCAAGAAGACTAGGGTGGTTAGAACTAAACATATACCAGGTGAGCACCAGCCAGCACAGGTGACAATGAGAAAAACATACACAATCCACTCCACACAGGTTAGGTTGAAAAGTCCCAAGAGCTTCTCCCCTTTTGGAGTACCCCTGTAAGGACTCTCTCCAAACTACCTACCCATAGTAACTGATATTTGGGTAAGAATGCCACCATTGGATACCAACAATGTATGACTCTGTTGCAGACCGCAGTCTCTACCCGAGGTCAAGTATATGGCTAGGCTTTCCTGTTTTCAGTTTCTTTTTTTGGTAAATTCTGGTGTTGTTTTTTCAGTTTTTTCCAGTGATTTCCATACCTCAAAAAAACAGTGCTTTTCAGTGTTTACTCATTTTCGCGCCAGAAAAAACAACTGAAACGGTGTTTTGCCGGTGTTTATGGAATGCTTTGCTTTTATGATTGCTTTTTCAATTTTTCTTCAGCATATTGTATGGTAGTGTAAGTGGTCATGAGCCACTCATGAGAAAAGCTAAGCAAGGGATCTATACAAGAGTATGAAATACAGGTATATTTATGGCGCTGTTAGAGTACTCTTTAGAAAGATCTAAGGATGGTACTGCAAAAGTTCAAAGTACTCACAAGTAATACTGATGAAACAGTTTCACAGTACTCACGATAAAACGCTACGCAAGGCATGCACTTGCAAACAAAACACCTGTGAGTTTCTAGCACCTTCTAAGAAGCATAAGAGCAAGCAATATATAAGTGTGTAGGCCAGTGCTTCATTTGTGAAAGAGAGTGTCAGGGCCTGAAACTCTGCTCAGAAGCCCGCAGCAGGTGCAATTAAACGTGGGCACGTGGAATACCAAGGCTGGTAGTTTTAATGCCACCTCATACCTCTTTAATCCACTACCAGCCACTCCCTCCCCTTTATCTCACTCCTTGAGGTTCCTGAATTTTCATTTTGTAATGGTTTTGCCGTCATCCGCCGTCTTTCAGCTCTGTGTAATAGGTACATAAATGAGGTTGAAAAATAAGTGTGGGTTCCCCAAGAATAAGTGTCCCCACTGGCAACCACCTGCTCAAATTAGGCCCTGGTGTAGACAGAGGGACTGCAAACTACAGGTAGACCAACAGTCAGAAAGTTCATAAGCCGGCGCTAGGGTGATAAAGAAATTTGCAGGCAACCCTACCTCCGAGGCAGATTGGTTGACATTTTAGGTGTTGTAAGGCATTCCACCTGCGCCAAAGCGATGAGAGGATGTTGGGTGACTCTCGGGGAGTGGTGGGGTGGTTCCAGTGCTGTAAATGGACTGAGTTTCTTACACTTTTTTGTTGAGAAGGAGAGTGCCTGATCTCAAGAGTGATATAATACGTTTAATTGGAGAGTACTGGCTCTTCTCAGGAGCTGAAAACCATCTCCTTTCAACATTGATTTGTATCACATGAATTGTTGATCACATTGTTTTATTCTCATGTATAAAGAAATTCTCACTTTTTATCTAACAAAATATATATATCTTGAATTTTTATCATGATGATATTTAATAAATCTGACTCTAATTGTAATTTCTAGTGCATATCTGTTTCTTTTAGTTGCACACATTGCCGCTCTTCTCGCTTTGCCTGGGCTTGGTCTTTGTCATAACTTCTCAGGAGCAAGCAGACACCTCGGTACAGGGTACCAGCACTTCTGTTTTTCCATTTCAAGCACTGGATGGTTCAAAGGGTCAGGTTACATGTTCAAGCAGTCTGCCAAATGGCACAAAAGTCAGTTTTTCGTGTTTTTCTTGACACTATGGCAACAGGATATTGTAACCCATAGAACAGCTAACAGAAACATGGTGCCCTAAACATCATAGAAAAACACCCCGACTGTGGTTATTAATAGTAAACCTGCACCCAATGTGACAAGATTTTTTTTCAAGGAAATTTATGACCGGATACTTGGATGAGGCAATATTTTTGCTGATGATATTCTGACACCGAACCCTTACAGAGCGTATCCAGGCCTCTGGACAATCAACCCAGGCTCTCCAGTTTGCAGGCCACTTTGCGTGGAGTTTGGAGTCTGGAAATTTGAAGAGTGTGGGGCAGATTTATTTTAACTGGCGCATCCCCAGGGATGCGCCAGTTAATGTGCGCCACAGTGCGCCACAGCTCCGCCACCCATGGTGCGCCGCATTTACAATGTCGTATAAGCTAAGTGTCCAGGTAGGAATCATTTATAATGTCAATTTAATATTCAACAGTGTCATAACTATGATCACTAAATTGAGTGACCGTAGGGTTTCAGTAACAGCCAACATTGAATAGTATCAAAAATATATTTATTCTTTTTTGGTTTTCAATTATAAACCTTTTTATATATTGCAACTTGATCCAAGAATCAGAAGTCCGGCAACATTAAACCACCAAAAACATATCTCACAAATCATATGGTGGCATATAAACACCTTTACCACATAGTGTGGACACAATGAAGGACCACATGCACGTTATTACATATGCAGCTTAATTCACAAATTATTATTTCACGTGAATTATACAATATGATTGTGTAAAAGGTGTTAGGCGTCGACGTTTCGGTCCATGTAGGCCAAAAAGATCCGGAGGACCATCTTCAGGACAAAAAGGTTGCACAGGGGTATCTGTGTACTGTGTAGTGTTTCCAAAGCCAACAACCAAAAACGCCTCACAGGTCGTTATCTGGCGGCCGCCCACAATTTTAGCTAACCGAAAGACGCCGGCTCAAAGGAGTCCGAATGTCTTCTCCGTGACAGAACGCGGCATTTACAATGTGGCGCACCATGGTGCAATGCAGGGAAGATGCGTGACGCATCTTTCGGCGTACAGGCGGTGCATTGCTGGAGTCATGTCGCAAGTGCGACATGACTCCTGCAATGCACAGGGGCCACCCCTACATTGCATGGTGCATCACCCTTACGCCTGCTTCAAGCAGGCGTAAGGAATTGACGTAGAAAGTGACTCCTTGAAATCTTGTAGATTTCACTGAGTCACTTTCCAGGGGCGTTCCTGCGACGGAACCGCCCCCACACCGGAACGCCTACATGAAACCTGACGCAGGTTTCATGTGGCGCAGGGCCATACACCGTGATGCATCTCCATAGATGCGTCACGTTGTAAATGCCTCGTAGGGATGCGCCACGTTTACACCGCCTTGCGTGACGCAACAGCGGCATAAACGTGGTGCAAGGGCCTCATAAATCTGCCCCTGTATGTTCTGCTGGAGGCGCAGCACGCCAGGTAGGTTGGCAGACTTTTATCTCAAGCTTTGTGCAGTGAACTCTTGCGGTCCTGGCCCACCTCAGCCTCAAGCTCTCACTTGACGCAGACCCTCGTGACTGTGCGCGCCTGGTGTGCTGTGGTGCAGGAGGCGCCTCATTAAAGCGGAGCACTGTGAGGGAGAGAGAGGAGGCCACACTGTGTGTGTTTGTTTATAAAGTTTACCATGTGTTCAAGTCAAGTCAAGTCAATAAATTTATATAGCGCGCTATATACCCAGAGGGTCTCAAGGCGCTTGAAGAAGGATGGGGAATTACTTGTCAAATAACCACGTTTTAAGTTGCTTTCTGAATGCTAGGTGGTTCTGAGTAAGGCGAAGGTGAGTGGGAAGTGAGTTCCAGGTTTTAGCTGCCAGGTAGGAGAAGGATCTACCTCCCATGGTGGTTTTGTTGATGCGAGGTACAGTGGTAAGGGCTTTGTTGGAGGATCGTAGCTGGCGGGGGGGGGGAGTAGAAGTACAGTCGTGTGTTGAGTCATTCAGGTCCGATTTCGTAGAGTGCTTTGTATGCGTGGGTAAGGAGCCGGAAAGTAATCCTCTTATTGACGGGGAGCCAGTGGAGGTTTTTCAGGTGACCAGAGATGTGTTCTTTACGCGGGATGTCTAATATGAGCCTGGCTGAAGCGTTCTGGATGCGTTGGAGTTTTTTCTGGAGTTTTGCAGTGGTACCGGCGTAGAGGGTGTTTCCGTAGTCCAGTCGGCTCGTGACCAGAGCGTGTGTGACTGTTTTTCTAGTTTCGGTGGGGATCCAGCGAAATGTTTTTTTGAGCATGCGAAGAATGTTGAAGCAAGATGAAGAAACGGCGTTGACTTGTCTGTTCATTGAGAGTGAGGAATCCAGGATGACGCCCAGGTTCCGTGCGTGGTCCGTCGGGCTGGGTGCTTTTCCAAGGGCCTCTGGCCACCAAGAGTCATCCCAGGCGGAGGGGGAGGTGCCTAGGATGAGGACTTCTGTTTTGTCTGAGTTCAGTTTCAGACGGCTGTGCTTCATCCATTCTGCTACTTCTTTCATTCCTTCATGCAGGTTGGTTTTGGCAGTGTTAGGGTCTCTGGTGAGTGATAGGATCAGTTGAGTGTCGTCGGCGTAGGAGATGATGTTGAGGTTGTGTTGGCGTGCGATGACCGCGAGGGGGCTCATGTATACGTTGAAGAGGGTGGGGCTGAATGAAGATCCTTGTGGGACGCCGCAGATGACTTCAGTGGCCTCTGACTTGAATGGTGGAAGGCGGACTCTCTGGGTTCTTCCGGTGAGGAACGAGGTGATCCATTCCAGTGCTTTTCCTTGGATTCCGACGTTTCTGAGGCGTTGTAAAAGAGTGCTATGGCAGACCGTGTCGAAGGCAGCGGAGAGGTCGAGGAGGATGAGGGCGACAGTGTCTCCATTGTCCATTAGAGTTCGAATGTCGTCTGTTGCTGCGATGAGGGCGGTTTCAGTGCTGTGCTTGGCTCGGAAGCCGGATTGTGAGGGGTCGAGGGATTTGTTGGTTTCGAGGAATGAGGCGAGCTGGTTGTTGACCGCTTTCTCGATGACTTTGGCCGGGAAAGGAAGGAGTGAGATAGGGCGGTAGTTTTTGAGTTTGGTGGGGTCAGCTGTGGGTTTTTTCAGGAGGGCGTTGAGTTCGGCATGTTTCCAGCTTTCCGGGAAGGTTGCGGAGTTGAGGGAGCAGTTGATGACGTCTCGGAGGTGCGGTGCTATGATGGAGTCTGCTTTGTTAAAGATGTGGTGAGGGCATGGGTCTGTGGGGGATCCTGAGTGGATGGAGTTCATCAGACGGATGGTGTCCTCAGTGGAGATTGGCTTCCAGTCATTGAGGATGTTCAGGGGGGGTGGGGGTCCTGCGGGGGGTTGGGTGGGTTGGTCTTTGGGTCGGTTGTCGAAGCTGTTGTGGATGTCTGCAATTTTGTTGTGGAAGAATGAGGCTAGGGAGTCGCAGAGGGCTTGAGAGGGGGTGATGTCGTTGGAGTTGGCTGAGGGGTTGGTAAATTCCTTGACGATGTTGAATAATTCCTTGCTGTTGTGGGCGTTGTTATCTAGTCGGTCCTTGAAAGCGGCTTTCTTGGCATTCCGGATCAGTTGGTGGTGTATGCGGGTGGCGTTTTTGAAGGCGTCCTTGGTGCTGGTGGTTGGGTCTTTTTTCCAGGCCTTCTCAAGGGAGCGACAGAGTTTCTTGGATTTCTTAAGATCATCGTTGAACCAGGAGGCCTTCTTGCTGCCTAGTTTGATTTGTCGTTTTTTTAGTGGTGCTAGGATGTCAGCGCTATTGGATAACCATTGGGTGAGGTTGGTGGCTGATTGGTCTGGGTTTGAGGAGTGGGCTGGGGGGTTTTGAAGAAGCGATGAGGAGATCTGGTCGATGGTGATTTTGTTCCAGTTTCTTTACAGAGTGGGTTGGGGGTGGTTGTAGGATGTGGGCTTGTTGTAGGTAAAGTGAACGCAGCTGTGGTCAGTCCAAAGGAGAGCTGTGGTGTGGCTGAAGGAGACATGTTTGCTGGAGGTGAAGATAGGGTCGAGTGTGTGACCTGCGATGTGGGTGGGGGTAGTGACAAGTTGTTTAAGTCCGAGGTTGGCGAGGTTGTCCAAAAGGGTGGTGGTGTTGCGGTCGTTGTTCTTTTCAAGGTGAAAGTTGAGGTCTCCCAAAAGGATGTAATCCTCGGAGGGGAGCGCGTGTGGAGTGATGAAGTCCGTGATGTCTTCACTAAATTGTGCGCGGGGTCCTGGTGGCCTGTAAAGGAGGGTGCCTCTGAGTGTGGTCTTGGGGTCGATGTGGATCTGGAAGTGAAGGTGTTCAGAGTTGGCGAGATTGACGTCTGAGCTGGTTGAGATGCGGATGGATTTCTTATGGACGATAGCGATGCCTCCTCCTGTGTGGCCGGTACGGTCCTTGCGAATGATCTTATAGCTTTCCGGGATGGCAATGGTGATGTCTGGGGCAGATGCGGCGTTCATCCATGTTTCTGTTAGAAAGGCGACGTCCGGAGAGATGGTGTCTAGTAGATTCCAGAGGTCAATGGCGTGCCTGTGGACCGAGCGGGTGTTGAGCAGGATGCATTGTAGGTGGTTGGGGTCGGATATCTGTTGTGTGTTCGTAGATGAGGAGTTGTTCTTGGTGCCGTCGAACTTGCAGGAGTTGCAGGAAAAGGGTCCATGGGTGTGTCTGGGAGCGGCTAGGACGCACTTGGGGGAACGGCCGGGGTTAAGGGCTAGGAGGGTGGTGGCATCATAAGTAATGCGGGAGGGGTGGACATTACGAGGACCAGGGGCACTGGCGCTGGGCGCGGTCCAGGCGCCGACGGGCGTAGACGGGCTTACCTTTGGCGCACCTTCGGCGCGACTGGGGCGCGATCGCTGCGCGTGGACGCTGCACGTTATGTCATTGGTCATAAATGGATGGTGGAGGGGGCGGAGCGTGGGAGGGGCAGCAGCTGGGAGGCGGTGGCGGGAGGAGGGGCGGACCAGGGGAAAAACAACAACACAAAATGGAGGGTCAAAGGCGAGCACAGCCAGGGGCAGCAAATGCACAGCGTGTTATAGGGAAAAGAGCCTTACACGCACAAACCAGCGATATAGTAGCCAAGATCAGAGTTACTGCTTCAGCGACGTCGCGCTCCTAATTAAATAAATAAAGCTACAGTGCAGCGCAATTTAGTAAATAAATTCGATAGTGCAGCGCTATAAAGTGAGCGTGTAGCGCTATCAATTAAATAAATAAAGGATTCAATGCAGCGCTAGAAACTGAATAAATAAAGGATTCAATGCAGCGCTAAAAACTGAATAAATAAAGGATTCAATGCAGCGCTAGAAACTGAATAAATAAAGGATTCAATTCAGCGCTAGAAACTGAATAAATAAAGGATTCAATGCAGCGCTAGAAACTGAAAGGAGGCAGGATATCAAAACGATACCAGCGTGCAGGTCAGTTGGAGCGTGGGGGAGCAACCGGACTGAAGGAGGCTTCAGTTTATCCGCTGTGATTATATTTAGATATGAGGTGATGGAGACTGCAGCTGAAAAGGCTGCATTCAGGCATGTTTACCCTTTTATTTTAGTTTTATATAGCGCGAACTAGACCCGAGACATTGGGTATCAGAGCGCTTTACATACCAGCAGTCTCATCACAGACGGACACATTCATTTTTGTCAGGCACGGGGAGATGAAGTGATTTTTCCAGAATCACAGGATGTTGAGCGTCTTTGCCGAGACTCGAACCCGGTTCCCCAACTTCGAGGGCGACCGCTCTAGCCGTAAACCTGGGAGTAAGAACGAGAATGTGAAAGGGAAGAACAAAGGCAGGTGAATAATAAAAGGAAGAGTGTGAGAGGGGACGAAAGGAAGAAAGAAAAGAAAAGGGGGGAAAAGGGGGAATGGGCAAAGGGAAGGAGGGTCGAAAGGGCCATGGGATTTGGATCGTGGAAGAAGAGAAGAAACACAAACACAAAGGTATGAAGACATATTGGACCGAAGGCATTTGCTGGTGAATAGAAACATCCTGCCCACACATGGCACAGAGCTTCCAGACCAGGACACGGCTCGGTGTCACAAGAGTCAGTGATAATGCAAACTAGAGGGCCCGGCAATGCAGCTATTCATGGCGCCAGAGCACAAGAGAGAGCAGGGAAAGAAGCGAATGGAAACAAGGAAAGGAGACAATACCCGAAAATGGAAGAACGCAAAATATGAAATCATAAAGTCTGAAGAGGAAGGCAGAACGGAGAGAAGATCAGAGGGCCGAGGGTGGATGGTAGGCTCTTAAGTCGCTCTTTGTTGTCTCAGCCTCCCTGTCCGGATCCGGGAGAGAGGGCCGTCCCAACAGAGGAGCAGGGATTATTTCATAACTTGGCACAACAACACGCTGCCCTGGGGCTTGACTCTCTGGCTGGCAGCAGAAGCATTGCCTGGGAGCCGCGCCAAGCCCTGAGCAGCCACGGCCCGCGGAGGGAGTTTTGGTGGGGCGGAGAGGCGGGCGGGGGAGGGGCAGGTTGGGGGGTGCTAAAAACTGGAGTATGGATAAATTGAAGGTAAGTAAACAATTTAATAAATAAAACTAATTTTGTAGCGCACCCTGCATCGCATTTTGCGATGCAGGGTGCGCTACCTGAGCTGCCAGAGCAGGCAGCAGCACCCTCTGAGCCCGGTGAGAAGGCTGTGAGCAGCCGGGGCTGTCACCCAAAGGAAGTGAGCTCTGCCCTGAGAGCCTGTCTGCTGCAGAGGGCAAGCGAAGAGAGCACGGGGCACTGAGAAATCATTAACACTGGCGATAGATGCCCAGCTGACAGTCCCTGTCCCACCTTCCAATCCAGCTCTAACTTCCAGCTGAGAGGCCATGCGCCACCTCCCAGCTGAGAGACCTTGCGCCCCTCCCATTCCAGCTCCAACATCCAGCTGAGAGGCCCTGCGCCACCTCACAGCTGAGAGGCCCGGCGCCACCTCACAGCTGAGAGGCCGTGCACCCCCTCGCATTCCAGCTCTAACTCCCAGCTGAGAAGCCCTGCGCCACCTCACAGCTGAGAGGCCGTGCACACTCTTCCATTCCAGCTCTAACATCCAGCCGAGAGGCCCTGCGCCACCTCCCAGCTGAGAGACCTTGCGCCCCCTCCCATTCCAGCTCCAACATCCAGCTGAGAGGCCCTGCGCCACCGCACAGCTGAGAGGCCGTGCACCTTCTTCCATTCCAGCTCGAACTCCCAGCTGAGAGGCTCTGCACCCTCTTCCATTCCAGCTCTAACATCCAGCTGAGAGGCCCTGCATCACCTCACAGCTGAGAGGCCATGCACCCTCTTCCATTCCAGCTCTAACTCCCAGCTGAGAGGCCCTGCGTCACTTCCAATTCAGAGCTCTGATTCCAGAAGGGAGGAATTGCGCCACTTCCCGCTTCCCTTCCTGTTCAAAAACCACAGATGCCCCCTGTCTGAAAATAACAGGTCTCACTGCTTCCCAGGTCAGTAGCACTTAAAGATACACTCCCCCAGCAGAGTAATGCAAAATGGTGGGGCCCCACGGGCTGGCAGGGGCAGCCGGGCGGCGGGTGTCCACCTCTCATGGTGCCCCCGTGATGCCCGGCATGGCACTAGCGGCGACGCCAGGGGGGCCAGCTTGGGGGCGCAGGCGAGGTGGGGGTCCTTGAGCGGAAGACGGTGGTCTTGAGGTGGCAGGGATAGGGGGAGGTCGGAGCCGCCAGGCGCTTCCAGGACTCAGCTTTCCTCCTCCTCTCCCTCCCGCAGGCTCAGGGGCCTGGGAGAGGGGGTGTCGGAGCAGGCTGGGGTGTGGTGGGTGGCCACTTCCGTCTGATTCCCCTATCCAACGCTCACTCTCTCCCCTGCCCCTACTGAAGCCACTACTCCAGCCTTAAATCCTCTGGGTGTGGGCGCCCACCCCTAAACACTTCGGGGGGTCTGCCACCCCATGTCAGATCCCCAGGTGATGAAAGAGGCTGGAAGCTCGAAATTTGGAGATATTAGCAAACACACAGCAAGTTAAAAAACAAGCAAGAAACGTGGGTGCCGCCTCTTTCTCCAGTGCCCATCCCCCGGTGCCCACTCCTTTATTAACGCCTTGTTAAGTAAATGGTCTTTTTAACGACCTGTGAAGTACTCGGGTGTGGCCGCAGTTAGACGGCAGATCACAACAGCTCCTCTCCCCCTACATGAGCCAAGCAGGGGGTCTGGTGTTGCTCTGGCCCTTGGGCCATTCACACCTCGGCTCCCCACGTGCAGAAGCAGTGAAGCAGTGTTTTCCCCTGACACCTCCGAGCCAGGTGACCACAGGCAGGCCAATGTTTGTAATGCTTTAGCTCCATCAAGTGGCCAAGCAGAGCAACAACTATGAAAATCAGTGACACTCGGTTTAAACCGGGTCAGCTGATTTTCATCCGGTAGGGTACTGTCGGGGACAGTCGGTTTAAACCAAATTCCTGACAGCCTATATATGGCCAAAGCTGCATTATCCAATACAGTAACAAAACAACGCCTATTGTAGGGATCTCAGAAGGTAACAATATGTGCTACTTTGATAACTCGGTTTCCAAGCCAATTAGAATAGGCATTCGCTGTCTGTCCTGGGAATACACGTGACATGGTTTTATCAGACGTAATTAAAAATTGCAGCAGCTGTTTAATGGGCGAAGGTGAAAAGGGGGTTCTGCTCTGTTCACACGAGAGTCGCATGCTGTGGGCTGCCAGAGACCCTTCCTCTCCAGGAACAGGCGCGCGGCCGGGGGAGTGCGCTGGAGAGTGTAATCTAACCCTGGATGCAGGCGGGCCGGAGTGATGTAACAGGAAGCACAGATGCTTCCTTGCTGCGGATCTGCCAGCAGCTCTGATTGCACTCACGCCGAAACCTTTCGCCATGGCAGGTGGACGGAGCTTGCTGCGGTTTGATCGCCAGCTTCTCAGCACTGGATTGCTAACAGCCAGCAGGATCGGATGACCGCCATCCCTCCGCTTTGCTTGGAAAAACAAGTTGGCTCCGTGGAGCCGACGGGGGAGGGAAAGTGAAAGCGCGCAATGCACTCGCTGACAGAGTGCACATCTCCTGTCCGTACGTGTGCAGATCTCCTGTCCGTGTGTGCCATCCCCTGTCTCCCTTTGGCACAGAAAGCGGCAACAATAGAACGCGCCAAGGCGAGCAACGCGCATGCGCTGCATCGCTAGGCGAGACCTAAAACGAAATGGGCTGTAATTCACTATCACACACCAGGGCATGTCCTACCTTTCACATACGCTGCACGCTGCCCACAGGGGTACCTTGGGCCCACCTTAGGGGTGACTAACCGGTAGAAAAGGGAAGGTTAGGGACTGGCAAGTGTGTGCACTGGTCAAGTCGACATGGCAGTTACAAACTGCGCACAGGCTCTGCAATGGTGGGTCTGAAGTTACCATTTTAAGGCTACTCACGTGGGTGACACAATCAGTGCTGCAGGCCCACTAGTAGCATTTGGTTTACAGGGCCTGGCACACTCAGTGCACTTTACTAGGGACTAACCAGTAAATCAAATATCCAATCATGGAATCGCTAATCCATAACACAATTTACATATTACATATGCACTTTAGCACTGATTAGCAGTGATAAAGTGCCCAGAGTCCTAAACCCAACACAAACAGGTCATGAAAAAATAGGAGTGTGAGGAAGGACTTGTAGGAGAGTAGGGTCTGCAATCCTATGATCACCCAGATTTTTTGCTGTTGTTTCACTGGTTTACGACTTTCTCTGGCTGTGGGCCTGCCAATCAGACCCACAGCCTGGCTGTTCTCTCTCTAAATTAAAACATGTACCCTAGGTGCATTTACCAATTGGTACTGGGCCACCTTATCAGACCCTGTAACTCAGGGCATAGGTGTACCCAGGGCCTACCAGGGGCTGAAGCATGTATTATGCCACCCCTGGCTGGCCTCCTAAATTTGACACAACTGGCTGCATGACAGCTGGGGCAAAGTCGTGTAATCACCCTTTGCTGTAGATATAGTATACCTATATCTAACCCTAAAAATGGACACACAGATTCCTATCAGTCACTCCTATGGCAGGCCTTGACAATCCTGAAGGCAGAGTGCCTGGAATCGTGTGAGATGGTGCTCTGGCATGAGCTGAGCCTGTCTGCAGCTTGCGGAACCAAGTCCTAATAGCTGTTCCATGATATCGCATACCATATACTCTTAAGTGCATTATAATCCTCGCGGTTAAATGCTATCTTTGGTATTGCTTTATCAAAACATGTCGAGTAAGGTGTCATACGAATTGGAATACTAACCCCTCGCCAATTCTGGCGACGGGGTTAGCATTCCACCCTTCTAGAGGGACACGACATGTATGTAACTGTGAACCCCGGTTAAAGTTAAACGAAGCCTCAGCTCCACAAAATGGATGCTGCCACCACAGACACGAGTCTGACCTCCTGCTGCTGGGAGTCCTTCCAGCGAGGAGAGCTTGGACAAAGGGTTTCCTGTCTGGGGCGGTGCTAGCACCATCCCAGACAGGGTTTTGTGTATCCTGGGTAGGCAGGGCTTTACAGGAAGGTGACTGCTGAGTGGCACCCCGGTGCTCACTACGCATAGGCCAGTCAGAACCAGTTCCAGGGGCACACCAGCCCCTGGCCTGGGGAAAGTCCGGCATGGGAGAGGGGTGTAACCACCCCCCTCCTAGTCCCACCCATAGGCAGGACCTAGTCACCGGGTCAGCCCCCTTTTTTAGTATAAAGATAGGAGCGGGCCCCCTGTTCAAATTAGATCATCTTTGGAATCAAGACACAACTTTCTGCGAAAGGACATCAAGATTTCTTCTTCAAGATTCTCCCTTGTGGCTAAGAAGTAGTCACCCTGCATCAAGCGGGCACCATCCTAAGAACACTGCGGTCTGCTGCAAGTCCTTCCTCCGGAATCCGACTGCCCAGCTCGACGAGACCCGGCTTCCCTGGCACCTCTGACCTCTACTCACCTCTACAGCCAAGCTGAGAACTGTGAGTGCGACGAGACCTCGAGGGACCGACGATCGCCAAGACTGCACGACTTCTTTGCAACAAGCCCACCGTGTGCTCCACTGGTGAGTGCTTTGGGGTCCGAGAAGCCCCAACCCTGAGCAGCTCCAGCACCGAAGATCAGCCCTCCAGCATCTCCACGATCTGCGTGGGGCCCTTCTGCTTTTGCCTGCTCACCGCGCTGTGTGGCTACTAGCCGGCTGGCTTGTGGCCTTCTTCACGACGCCCGACAACATCACTGCTGCTGGTCTGGTTGCTCCAGACTGGCCCTTGCTTCCTTGCAACAGAGAAGCACCCCGGACCCTCCTGGTCCACTCCAGACGCCATTTTGAGTCCACCGCGTGGGCTTGAATTTGCCAAGGCTTTGTTGCCCAATCCTGGGTCCAGCGACGCCGACAGCTTCATCCATCGTGGGACAGCTCGCTCCTCCATCCTGGTCGCCGACAACGCCTCCTGGTCCGTGAGATCTGCAGAGCACAGCGTCACCCACTCTCCTAGTCGAGGTGACTACCATCCGGTGCCCTCCTGGTGCCACCTGACTACTGGCTAGTAGTCTCGAACTTGGTCCCCTCTGCTTTCAGGTGTCATCTCTCTTCGATCCAGGCTTGGATCCATCGAACTTTCTTCACTGGTCGCCTGCCAGCAACTTCTTTCTTCCAGGCTTCTGGTCCGTCTACGAGGATTCCCGACGTCTTTTGAGACCTATGCAGCTGCAGCCCCTGGGCTAGGTAACTTCGGCATTTCGGTGCCCCAGCATAGCCTCACTATCCAAGGGTCAGAATCCACTTTCGTTTTCCTCCTACCAGGTCGGGTTCGCCCGAGAACACTAACTCTGTGAAATCTAGCTACCATAGACTTTGTCCCGCATCCCGCGTGAGAGTGCACACTCTGCACCCGAGTCCCCTAGGCCTCCTAGAAGTAATCTGAAGATTCTATAGTCAAGACCTAGCGATTCCAAAGCCTATTAGTACTGTACTTACCTGCTAGTAATTTCGCATTCCACTTTCAGAGTATATGGTTTTCCGTGCCCCTCGGGCATTTGTATATACTGTGCTAACTTAAGTATTTTCGTAAGAGTTTTGTTTTGTGCTTAGTACCCTGTCCTCATAAAGAGTACAGGGCTGTTGTGATTCTTAATAAATATCTTGTTTATTTTCATAACACTTGTGTGGTGTCCTTTCACTTGGTATTCAAGGGGTATATGTGTGGTATAACAGCTGGCTTAACACGCCCTCTCGAGTCTTTAGCCTTAGACTGCTCGTATCCACGCTACTAGGATAGCTGGTCTATAAGGTTGACTTACAACCAATCATCAATAAGGGTTGCTGGACTGATACATAGTGTTCACTAGAATAGTGAGCACTGCATATCAGGCCACCTTCTCTCAGGACTTACCAGTGTGGCGACATGGGCGGATATTCCCCTCAAAGAGTATGGGCCTCTCTATCGCGGGGATCACCAGGATCCAGTGACACAGCAAATTCCATTCCGCTCTTCTGTTTCCCCACAGCGCGGAACTAACGACAACCCGGAAGCGCATGGGTATGCCCCAGAAAGCGCTTCAAAAGGACCAATGAAAGGAGGCGAGTTCGAAGAGCAGGCGGTTCAGACCAGTGGCGCGAGAGGAACAGGGACGGCGTCGGGAGAGCGAACGGAAGGAGACGAACCTTGTCAGCCAAAAACTGAAGGAGAGCCCAGGATGGAAGAGGACGCGAAGGAATTCGACCAGGAGTCGGGAGAGCGGTGGTGTGAAGATTGGTGGAGTCTGCCAGAGGATGCTGGAGAGCGGCCGCAACTCAGGAGAGTTGCGGCAGGGCCGGTGAGTGGAAGCGTCTTGTCTTCGGGGAGCAGGAGGGTGGTACGGTAGGATAACTTCTTGATCAGGTGGCAGGAACCCTCAAGACTACGGGGAGTGCTTGAAAGTTACTATCGGTATTTCATTGTTTTGGTATATTGTTTTGACCGTTTCCTATGTTAAACCTCGCAATAGACTCTGGTGCTGTGAGATATTCCTTCATGAGACAAGCAATGTTTAAGTTATCTTTTTTCCCAGTAAACTCACAAACAGGTTCCCTAGGCACTAATAAAGACCCCCCCTACAAATTCACGACCTATACTCTTCTCTAGTACTTGGAGGTGTGGTGACGGGTTTTACAAATGCAGAAGTAATTAGAAAACACCTTTCTGATGGCTCCCTTCTTTTCCTCTCTTATGAGCCTCCGGGGTGAAGACCGTGACCTAAAAGGAGAGGAGCCGGACCCATCATCCTCTACTGCTCACTCCAGCTCGACCAGGATTACATCTGAAGAGGAAATAAAAGAATCGTCTGTTGGGTCACCTACTCTTGTTACTTCTGACCATAAAAATTGACAAATACATACAGCCTATTCGCCTGTATATCAAACCTGCCCTCCCACAAGGAGGAAGAAGCAAAAAGTTTGGGTATAACCCTGCAAAAAGGGCCATTTCCAACAGTTATTTGGTACAGTTGTACAAGGTTTTCATAGATTTTCGAACTCCACACTTGGAAACTTTTCATAGAAAAATAGTCAATGCTATCCTATGGAGGAAAATAGTGTTATTGGTTCAAAGGTAAGTACTTTGTTGTGAGAGTTGGTATTCGGGGGTAGACTCAGAGGTCCCCCAGGGTCAAGGATGCACTCTTTGTTGCACCCTCAGCAGCACTAGGGTGCCCGGGTGCAGAGTGCTGAGGCCCAATGTTAGCCTATGGAGGAACATAGTGTTATCGGTTCAAAGGTAATTACTTTTGTTGTGGGAGTTGGTATTCTGGGGTAGACTCAGGAGTCCCTCAGGGTCAAGGATGCACTCTTGCTACACCCTCAGCTGCACTAGGGCGGTTGGGTGCAGATTGCTGAGGCCCAGTGTTATCCAACAGGGGATCGGGGGCCTCCGGTTGGTGGCTGCTGGCGAGCAGGCCACTGGGTTGTGGGAGCAAAGCTCCTGGACTTAAGCTCAGGACAAATAGGGGTTTAGGCCAGCACAAAAGATGCACCCTCAGTGACATTGGTGCAGCTGGGTGCAGAGTGCTGTTTTGGCGTTGGGTGCCTTGTAGCTTTCAATGGGGAGTCTCCGGTGTGCAAACACACTGCAGGCTCTGGGACGAAGGTCTTCAGGGTGCAGCCACCACTTGGAGAGGTAAGTTGGGATCTTGGGGGTTGGTTAGGCATTGTTGGTTGGGCCACCCAAGGCCGTGGGGCGTCGGTTGCAGGGGTGACTTTTAGGGTCGGATCTTCTTATCAGCTCCTGGTCTGGTTGGGGGGACCTTCCGGTTTGAGGCTGCAGGCGTCGGCTGGAGGCTTGAGGCAGGACAGGGGTCACCGGATCTCGGGTCAGGATCTCCGGGGAGACCAACTCTTGGTGTTGGGCCACTCGAACTCTGGCCATGGGCATCAGGTGTAGAGGGGGGCAGGGCCGCGGATCCTTGCGGAGCTGGAGTCTGTTGTTGAACAAATCCGGTGTTCACGGGAGACAGAGTCTTTGGGTTTGAAGGCAGGAGGGTCCTCTGGGTTTCTCGAGGTTGCTGGCTGCAGGACACACTGGGATTTTTGCAGGAGCAGGTTCGAGGTGGGTACAGGCTGGTAGGGCTGAGACCAAGTCAGTGGGTCTCTCCTCTCGTTTCTATGGCACGGTTGTTCAGTCCTTTTCTTCTTCTGGTTTCTTATCTGAGGAAGCAAGGTTCAGGGGTGCTCCTAAATACTAGATTTAGGGACGTTACAGGTAGGAGAAAAGGTTGGGAACAATGGGTTCCTTCCTCGGGTGGGTACACCCCATATTTTGCCACCCTTCAGTGGGAGAGGTGCGTAAGCCTTTTCCTGGTTGGCTGGGTCCCCCATCTGCAAGATGGCGTGGACTGAGAGTTGTGCTTCACCCCGCCTCCCCCACCTGAGGGGTGGAGTTGGCAGAAGTAGGCACACCTCTCTTCCTTTCTTGTTTTTGCTGCCGGTTCTCCCACCCAAAGTGGGAGTCAGAACCAGTGGGGACCAGTTGCTGAAAGCAGCAAGTGGCCCTGAGGAAGCTCACAATGGTGGCAAGCCTTTAAAGCTTCCCCTCCGCGAACTCTGCCCATCTCGGGGGAGGAGGCTTGGCACCTCGTCCCAGAATGTGCATTGTTTCAGGCCCCTGAGACCAGCAGGCGCTCAACCCAGGGTTCAAGAAACACGTCTGGTGGTGGCAGCTGAAAGCAGCCAATCAGTATGAACACTAGTGGTAGGTGGTTTTTCAGGGGGCATCTCTAAGATGCCCTCTGTGTGCATTTTGCATTAACTTCCACACTGGCATCAGCGTGGGTTTATTGTGCTGAGAATTCTGAATAAAAACTTCTCAGTTTTCAGTGTAGCCATTATGGGGCTGAGGAGTTTGTAATGACAACCTCCCAGCACCATATACTCTTAATGGCAGCACTGCACTTACAATGTCTACAAATGGACTTAGACACTGTAGGGGTACAGTCCCTCACCACGGGTATAGTGCACCCAGCCAGAGATTTGACTGATCTATACCAGGACAGGGGGGTGTTGGCATGGCACACAGGGATGTGTTCCATGTCGACTCTTCACTTTGTTCTGCACCAAGACACACAGCCTGCAAAGGCAGTGTGTAAGTGTCAGGGTACAGGGCCTCTAAGGTGGCATATTAGGTGCAGCAGCCCTTAGGGGGATTCCCTGGTCACAGTGCCCTGGGTACCTGTGGTACCATTTACCGGGGGCTGACCTGTGGCCAGAGATGCCAATTGGATTTTGTTTTCAATGTAGGTTTAGGGAAAGAGCATAGGCCCTGCGTACCTGAATGGTAGGAGCCCAGGGCACCCTCAGTCAAAGCACATCAGCAGTTCAGCAAAAAGTCCTGGGAAGGCATGGCTTGGCAGTTCGGGCTGGACTGTTCCCATGAGGCACTGGGTCAGACTGATTTGCAAATGGCCATGTCTGAACTGGGGTGGCAGAGTGGGCTAAAGAACGGTGATGGATTAAACCCAGATCTGTTGACTGGGTGTGAGTGTTTGATTGGTTCAGATGCTCCGTCCATCACCACCCCCTTTTGTACCGCTTTGTTCGCCATAAGTTGGCAGGGTATGCTCAGACGTGAGTCCCTTGCTCACTTTGCCACTGGATTCAAGCAAGCCAGGCTGAAGACGGCTGAAATGCCAGAAACCGGTCCTCGGAAGCTTGTTTCCGGTCCAGGAAAAGCATGGCTTGGCAGTTCGGGCTGGACTGTTCCCATTAGGCACTGTGTCAGACTGATTTGCATATGGCCATGTCTGAACTGGGATGGCAGAGTGGGCTAAAGAAAGGTGATGGATTAACCCCAGATCTGTTGACTGGGTGTGAGTGTTTGATTGGTTCAGATGCTCCGTCCATCACCACCCCCTTTTGTACCGCTTTGTTCGCCATAAGTTGGCAGGGTATGCTCAGACGTGAGTCCCTTGCTCACTTTGCCACTGGATTCAAGCAAGCCAGCTGAAGACGGCTAAAATGCCAGAAACCAGTCCTCGGAAGCTTGTTTCTGGTCCAGGGAAGGCTTGGCTTGGCAGTTTGGGCTGGACTGTTCCCATGAGGCACTGGGTCAGACTGATTTGCATATGGCCTGTCTGAACTGGGGTGGCAGAGTGGGCTAAAGAACGGTGATGGATTAAACCCAAGTCTGTTGACTGAGTGTGAGTGTTTGATTGCTTCAGATGCTCCGTCCATCACCACCCCTTTTGTACCGCTTTGTTCGCCATAAGTTGGCAGGGTATGCTCAGACGTGAGTCCCTTGCTCACTTTGTCACTGGATTCAAGCAAGCCAGGCTGAAGACGGCTGAAATGCCAGAAACCGGTCCTTGGAAGCTTTTTTCCAGGGAAGGCATGGCTTGGCAGTTCGGGCTGGACTGTTCCCATGAGGCACTGGGTCAGACTGATTTGCATATGGCCTTGTATGAACTAGGGTGGCAGAGTGGGCTAAAGAACAGTGATTGATTAAACCCAGATCTGTTGACTGGGTGTGAGTGTTTGATTGGTTCAGATGCTCCGTCCATCACCACCCTCTTTTGTACCGCTTTGTTCGCCATAAGTTGGCAGGGTATGCTCAGACATGAGTCCCTTGCTCACTTTGCCACTGGATTCAAGCAAGCCGGGCTGAAGACGGCTGAAATGCCAGAAACCGGTCCATGGAAGCTTTTTTCCGGTCCAGGGAAGGCATGGCTTGGCAGTTCGGGCTGGACTGTTCCCATGAGGCACTGGGTCAGACTGATTTGCATATGGCCTTGTATGAACTAGGGTGGCAGAGTGGGCTAAAGAACAGTGATTGGTTAAACCCAGATCTGTTGACTGGGTGTGAGTGTTTGATTGGTTCAGATGCTCCGTCCATCACCACCCCCTTTTGTACTGCTTTGTTCGCCATAAGTTGGCAGGGTATGCTCAGATATGAGTCCCTTGCTCACTTTGCCACTGGATTCAAGCAAGCCGGGCTGAAGACGGCTGAAATGCCAGAAACCGGTCCTCAGAAGCTTGTTTCCGCTCCAAGGAAGGCATGGCTAGGCAGTTCGGGCTGGACTGTTCCCATGAGGCACTGGGTCAGACTGATTTGCATATGGCCATGTCTGAACTGGGGTGGCAGAGTGGGCTAAAGAACGGTGATGGATTAAACCCAGATCTGTTGACCGGGTGTGAGTGTTTGATTGGTTCAGATGCTCCGTCCATCACCAGCCCCTTTTGTACCGCTTTGCTCGCCATAAGTTGGCAGGGAATGCTCAGACGTGAGTCCCTTGCTCACTTTGCCACTGGATTCAAGCAAGCCGGGCTGAAGAAGGCTGAAATGCCAGAAACCGGTCCTCGGAAGCTTGTTTCCGGTCCAGGGAAGGCATGGCTTGGCAGTTTGGGCTGGACTGTTCCCATGAGGCACTGGGTCGGACTGATTTGCATATGGCCATGTCTGAACTGGGGTAGCAGAGTGGGCTAAAGAACAGTGATGGATTGAACCCAGATCTGTTGACTGGGTGTGAGTGTTTGATTGGTTCAGATGCTCCGTCCATCACCACCCCCTTTTGTACCGCTTTGTTCGCCATAAGTTGGCAGGGTATGCTCAGACGTGAGTCCCTTGCTCACTTTGCCACTGGATTCAAGCAAGCCGGGCTGAAGAAGGCTGGAATGCCAGAAACCGGTCCTCGGAAGCTTGTTTCCGGTCCAGGGAAGGCATGGCTTGGCAGTTCAGGCTGGACTGTTCCCATGAGGCACTGGGTCAGACTGATTTGCATATGGCCATGTCTGAACTGGGATGGCAGAGTGGGCTAAAGAAAGGTGATAGATTAACCCCAGCTCTGTTGACTGGGTGTGAGTGTTTGATTGGTTCAGATGCTCCGTCCATCACCACCCCCTTTTGTACCGCTTTGTTCGCCATAAGTTGGCAGGGTATGCTCAGACGTGAGTCCCTTGCTCACTTTGCCACTGGATTCAAGCAAGCCGGGCTGAAGACGGCTGAAATGCCAGAAACCGGTCCTCGGAAGCTTGTTCCCGGTCCAGGAAAGGCATGGCTTGGCAGTTCGGGCTGGACTTTTTCCCATGAGGCACTGGGTCAGACAGATTTGCATATGGCCATGTCTGAACTGGGATGGCAGAGTGGTCCTGTCAGGTATAGAGCCTGTCTCAGGAGCACAGGGGGCGGAGCTGTAGGGCCCTGTCAGGTATAGAACCTGTATCAGATGCACAGGGGGCGGGGCTTTAGCACCCTGTTAGGTATAGAGCCTGTCTCAGGTGCACAGGGGGGCAGACTGTAGGGCCCTGTTAGATATAGAGCCGGTCTCAGATGCACAGGGGGGCTGTAGGGCCCTGTCAGGTACAGAACCTGTCTCGGGTGCACAGGGGGCGGGGCTGTAGGGCCCTGTCAGGTATAGAACCTGTCTCAGGTGCACAGGGGGAGGCTCTAGGCCCTGTTAGGTATAGAGCCTGTCTCATGTGCACAGGGGGCGGGGCTGTAGCGCCCTGTCAGGTATAGAGCCTGCCTCAGGTGCACGGGGGCTGTAGGGCCCTGTCAGGTATAGAACCTGTCTTAGGTGCACAGGGGAAAGGCTGTGGGGCCCTGTTAGGTATAGAGCCGGTCTCAGATGCACAGGGGGGGCTGTAGGGCCCTGTCAGGTATAGAGCCTGTCTCAGATGCACAGGGGGCGGGGCTGTAGGACCCTTTCACACAATCCCAAGGCGAGATGGTTAGGGGGAGCCAGTAATGGCAGGAGGGGTTGTGATGGTGAAGTTAGGCGCAGTGAGGATAGAAGGTTGGTTGGTGGTGGGGGGAGGGGTGCTGGTGGTGGGGGGAGGGATGCTAGTGGTGGAGAGGGGGAGGGATGCTGGTGGTGGAGGGGGTGTGGTGGAGGGGGGAGGAATGCTGGTGGTGGGGAGGGGGGGATGCTGGTGGGGGGAGGGATGCTGGTGGTGGAGAGGGGGAGGGGTGCTGGTCGTGGAGGGGGGAGGGATGCTGGTGGTGGGGGGAAGGGATGCTGGTGGTGGAGGGGGGGGGAGGGATGCTGGTGGTGGAGGGGGTGTGGTGGAGGGGGGAGGGATGCTGGTGGTGGAGGGGGGAGGGATGCTGGTGGTGGAGGGGGTGTGGTGGAGGGGGGAGGGATGCTGGTGGTGGAGGGGGGAGGGATGCTGGTGGTGGAGGGGGGGGGATGCTGGTGGTGGAGAGGGGAAGGGATGCTGGTGGTGGCGGGGGGGAGGGATACTGGTGGTTGAGGGGGGTGCTGGTGGTGGAGGGGGGTGCTGGTGGTGGAGGGGGTGCTTGTAGTGGAGGGGTGCTGTCACTGATGGAGTAGTGCTGGTGGTGGAGGGGCAGGGGTGCTGGTTGTGGAGTGGGGAGGGGTGCTGGTGGTGGAGGGGGTGGTGGCACTGATGTAGGGGTGCTGAAGGTGGAGGTGGGAGGGGGTGGTGGCACTGATGGAGGAGTGCTGGTGGTGGTGGGGGGTGCTTGTGGTGGAGGGGGAGGGGTGCTGGAGGTGGATGGGGGTGCTGGTGGTGGCAGGGGTGCTGGTGGTGGCGGGGGGAGGGATGCTGGTGGTGGAGGGGGGGTGCTGGTGGTGGAGGGGATGCTTGTGGTGGAGGGGTGCTGGCACTGATGGAGGTGTGATGGTGGTGGAGTGGGGAGGGGTGCTGGTGGTGGAGGGGGTGGTGGCACTGATGGTGGAGTGGTGTAGGGGGGTGCTTGTGGGGGTGGGGGAGGGTTGCTGGTGGTGGAGGGGAGGGGAGGGGTGCTGGTGGTGGAGAGGGATGGGTGCTGGTGGTGGAGGGGGGAGGGGTGCTTGTGGTGGAGGGGGGGTTTGTGTTGTGGTGGGGGAGGGGTGCTGGTGGTGGAGAGGGGAGGGGTTCTGGTGGTGGAGGGGGTGCTGGTGGTGGAGGGGGAGGGGTGCTGGTGGTGGAGGGGGTGGTGGCACTGATGGTGGAGTGGTGTAGGGGGGTGCTTGTGGGGGTGGGGGAGGGTTGCTGGTGGTGGAGGGGAGGGATGCTGGTGGTGGAGAGGGATGGGTGCTGGTGGTGGAGGGGGGAGGGGTGCTTGTGGTGGAGGGGGGGTTTGTGTTGTGGTGGGGGAGGGGTGCTGGTGATGGAGAGGGGAGGGGTTCTGGTGGTGGAGGGGGTGCTGGTGGTGGAGGGGGAGGGGTGCTGGTGGTGGAGAGGGGAGGGGTGCTGGTGGGGGAGGTGTGCTGGTGGTGGAGAAGGGAGGGGTGCTGGTGGTGGAGGGGGTGCTGGCACTGATGGAGGGGTGCCTGTGGTGGAGGGGGTGGTGGCAATGATGGAGGGGTGCTGAAGGTGGAGGAGGGGGTGGGGGTGGTGGCACTGATGGAGGAGTGCTGGTGGTGGGGGGGTGTGCTGGTGGTGGAGGGGGAGTGGTGCTGGTCATGGTGGAGAGGGGAGGGGTGCTGGTGGTGGAGGGGGTGCTGGCACTGATGGAGGGGTGCCTGTGGTGGAGGGATGTTATGTATGAGGTGATGGAGAGGGGTGTGAGGGAAGGCGTGTGATGGATGGAGGGCCGGGTATGATGTAGGAATGAGGGTCAGTGGTGATGTGGGAGGGGTGGGCAGGGAGGGGGCGGGTGATGCAGAGGGGTGGTGATTGGGAAGGAAGGAAGCGGCGGTGGGAGTGACTGGAGGGGGGGGGGGGGGGGGGGGGGGGTTGGCGCCCATGGGCAGCTGGCGGGACCCGGGGGAGAGGGCGGGGCTCTGGACCTGGGGATGGGGGTGGGGGGCAGTGTCTGCACAGCCGCCGTGTGATGCAGCCGCCGTGTGATGCTGAGGGCGGTGCGCAGCGCGGGCGGCTCTCACCCCACTGCTGGGGAGGGGGAGTGAAGGGGGGGGGGGAGGAGGAGCGAGCCCCCCAGGCTTCAGCAGGGAGCTCCCACCGACGAGGCCCCACCGAGGACCGCAGCGAGGACCCCCGCCGGCGCAGGTGAGAGCTCCAGACGCCCCCATCACCCCACCCCCTGCATTCATCTCCCTTCCTCCCCCCTTCCCCACCTGCTCCCGCTCTCCCCTCCCGCCCTCCCCTCCCCCGCGTCCGCCATTTAGCCTCCGGTTTATAAATAGAAGCGATGACTCCTCATGGCAGCAGGAAGAGAAGGGGCCCTGCAGCCCCCCCACCCCCCAGGCAAGAGATCAGAGCCCTGGAGGGGCCACTACAGCCCAGAGCCAAGAGACCAGAGCCTGTAGAACCACCCACTACAACCCGGAGCCAAGAGACCAGAGCCTGTAGAACCACCCACTGCAACCCAGAGCCAAGAGATCAGAGCCTGTAGAACCACCCACCACAACCCGGAGCCAAGAGACCAGAGCCTGTAGAACCACCCACTGCAACCCAGAGCCAAGAGACCAGAGCCTGTAGAACCACCCACTACAACCCGGAGCCAAGAGACCAGAGCCTGTAGAACCACCCACTACAACCCGGAGCCAAGAGACCAGAGCCTGTAGAACCACCCACTACAACCCAGAGCCAAGAGACCAGAGCCTGTAGAACCACCCACTACAACCCAGAGCCAAGAGATCAGAGCCTGTAGAACGACCCACTACAACCCAGAGCCAAGAGATCAGAGCCCTGGAGGGGCCACTACAGCCCAGAGCCAAGAGACCAGAGCCTGTAGAACCACCCACTACAACCCAGAGCCAAGAGATCAGAGCCTGTAGAACCACCCACTACAACCCAGAGCCAAGAGACCAGAGCCTGTAGAACCACCCACTGCAACCCAGAGCCAAGAGACCAGAGCCTGTAGAACCACCCACTACAACCCAGAGCCAAGAGATCAGAGCCTGTAGAACCACCCACCACAACCCAGAGCCAAGAGACCAGAGCCTGTAGAACCACCCACTGCAACCCAGAGCCAAGAGACCAGAGCCTGTAGAACCACCCACTACAACCCGGAGCCAAGAGACCAGAGCCTGTAGAACCACCCACTACAACCCGGAGCCAAGAGACCAGAGCCTGTAGAACCACCCACTACAACCCAGAGCCAAGAGACCAGAGCCTGTAGAACCACCCACTACAACCCAGAGCCAAGAGATCAGAGCCTGTAGAACGACCCACTACAACCCAGAGCCAAGAGATCAGAGCCCTGGAGGGGCCACTACAGCCCAGAGCCAAGAGACCAGAGCCTGTAGAACCACCCACTACAACCCAGAGCCAAGAGATCAGAGCCTGTAGAACCACCCACTACAACCCAGAGCCAAGAGACCAGAGCCTGTAGAACCACCAACTACAACCCAGAGCCAAGAGACCAGAGCCTGTAGAACCACCCACTTCAACCCAGAGCCAAGAGATCAGAGCCTGTAGAACCACCCACTACAACCCAGAGCCAAGAGACCAGAGCCTGTAGAACCACCCACTACAACCCAGAGCCAAGAGATCAGAGCCTGTAGAACCACCCACTACAACCCAGAGCCAAGAGACCAGAGCCTGTAGAACCACCCACTACAACCCAGAGCCAAGAGACCAGAGCCTGTAGAACCACCCACTACAACCCGGAGCCAAGAGACCAGAGCCTGTAGAACCACCCACTACAACCCAGAGCCAAGAGACCAGAGCCTGTAGAACCACCCACTACAACCCAGAGCCAAGAGACCAGAGCCTGTAGAACCACCCACTACAACCCAGAGCCAAGAGATCAGAGCCCTGGAGGGGCCACTACAGCCCAGAGCCAAGAGATCAGAGCCTGTAGAACCACCCACTACAACCCAGAGCCAAGAGACCAGAGCCTGTAGAACCACCCACTACAACCCAGAGCCAAGAGACCAGAGCCTGTAGAACCACCCACTACAACCCAGAGCCAAGAGATCAGAGCCCTGGAGGGGCCACTACAGCCCAGAGCCAAGAGACCAGAGCCTGTAGAACCACCCACTACAACTCAGAGCCAAGAGATCAGAGCCTGTAGAACCACCCACTACAACCCAGAGCCAAGAGACCAGAGCCTGTAGAACCACCCACTACAACCCAGAGCCAAGAGACCAGAGCCTGTAGAACCACCAACTACAACCCAGAGCCAAGAGACCAAAGCCTGTAGAACCACCCACTACAACCCAGAGCCAAGAGACCAGAGCCTGTAGAACCATCCACTACAACCCAGAGCCAAGAGACCAGAGCCTGTAGAACCACCCACTACAACCCAGAGCCAAGAGACCAGAGCCTGTAGAACCACCCACTACAACCCAGAGACAAGAGACCAGAGCCTGTAGAACCACCCACTACAACCAAGAGACCAGAGCCTGTAGAACCACCCACTACAACCCAGAGCCAAGAGACCAGAGCCTGTAGAACCACCCACTACAACCCAGGGCCAAGAGATCAGAGCCTGTAGAACCACCCACTACAACCCAGAGCCAAGAGATCAGAGCCTGTAGAACCACCCACCACAACCCAGAGCCAAGAGACCAGAGCCTGTAGAACCACCCACTACAACCCAGAGCCAAGAGATCAGAGCCTGTAGAACCACCCACTACAACCCAGAGCCAAGAGATCAGAGCCTGTAGAACCACCCACTACAACCCAGAGCCAAGAGATCAGAGCCCTGGAGGGGCCACTACAGCCCAGAGCCAAGAGACCAGAGCCTGTAGAACCACCCACTACAACCCGGAGCCAAGAGACCAGAGCCTGTAGAACCACCCACTACAACCCAGAGCCAAGAGACCAGAGCCTGTAGAACCACCCACTACAACCCAGAGCCAAGAGACCAGAGCCTGTAGAACCACCCACTACAACCCAGAGCCAAGAGACCAGAGCCTGTAGAACCACCCACTACAACCCAGAGCCAAGAGACCAGAGCCTGTAGAACCACCCACTACAACCCAGAGCCAAGAGACCAGAGCCTGTAGAACCACCCACTACAACCCAGAGCCAAGAGACCAGAGCCTGTAGAACCACCCACCACAACCCAGAGCCAAGAGATCAGAGCCTGTAGAACCACCCACTACAGCCCAGAGCCAAGAGATCAGAGCCTGTAGAACCACCCACCACAACCCAGAGCCAAGAGACCAGAGCCTGTAGAACCACCCACTACAACCCAGAGCCAAGAGATCAGAGCCCGCAGAGGGGCCACTACAGCCCAGAGCCTGTAGACCAACTCACTACAACCCACAGTTGAGAGATTAGAGCCCGTAGAACAAGCCACTACTGCCCAGAACCTATACACCAAGCCAGTACAACCCCAGTCAATAGGTCAGAGTCTGTAGAACAAGAGACTACAACCCAGAGCCTGTGGAACAAGCCACTGCAACACCCAGGCAAGAGATCAGAGCCTGTAGAGCAAGCCACCACAACCCAGAGCCTGAAGAACAAACCACCACAACCCAGAGCCTGTAGAACAAACCACCACAACCCAGAGCCTGTAGAACAAACCACTAAACTCCAGAGCCTGTAGAAAAAGCCATTATAACCCCAACCCAACCCGCTGTAAAAACTTAAACTGAAAACCTCTTATCTGTCAGAATGAATCAATCCCAAATCAAATCTTGCTCTTAGTGTGAAATTATACAGAAGGATGACACAAAACCCGTCCCGGCACTAGGACTCAACAGCCTCTGGAGTGGTAGAAGCACACCGGCTGCCATTCAACCACATCTACTCAATGCCTTGGACGGTGTCCAGCTGACAAGAGAAAGGTCATTGTCGGCACCCCGGGCCAGTCCATAGTACACAAGCGCTCCCGAACACCTTTGAGGATGGTCTAAGGTTCCATTCTGTAGACGAAGTGTGACTCACATTAGCATCTTGGACAAGGCTCAGCTAGGGTCAGAGAGTACGAGCTCTAGACCTGCTGAGCACCGCGAGTGACCAAGGAGCTTCTGACGTCAACCAGAACATCACCGCCTTAAACGATCAGCAGCCAGTGCGAGAGAAACCTACTCAACGCCGGCTCGACATTTTGGATGACGAGGACCTTCCGGCATTAAAAAGCATATCAAACCTTAGATGGTGACCGGCCAGAATTAGATAGGATCGGCTGAACACCTGCTCCACATCGTAGGTGACCAAGGACCTTCTGGCATTAAGGAGCACATCAGACCTTAGACGGTGACCCTCCAGAATTAGAGAAGTCTTTCTGAACATCTGCTCGACATCTTGGATGACCGAGGACCTTCCGGCATTAAGGAGCACATCAAACCTTAGACGGTGACCCTCCAGAATTAGAGAAGTCTTTCTGAACATCTGCTCGACATCTTGGATGACCGAGGACCTTCCGGCATTAAGGAGCACATTAGACCTTAGACGATGACCCACCAGAATTAGAGAAGTCCTTCTGAACATCTGCTCGACATCTTGGATGACAGAGGACCTTTCGACATTAAGGAGCACATCAGACCTTAGACGGTGACCCGCCAGAATTAGAGAAGTCCTTCTGAACATCTGCTCGACATCTTGGATGACCGAGGACCTTCCGGCATTAAGGAGCACATCAGACCTTAGACGGTGACCCGCCAGAATTAGAGAAGTCCTTCTGAACATCTGCTCGATATCTTGGATGACCGAGGACCTTCCGACATTAAGGTGCACATCAGACCTTAGACGATGACCCGCCAGAGTTAGAGAAGTCCTTCTGAACATCTGCTCGACATCTTGGATGACCGAGGACCTTCCGACATTAAGGAGCACATCAGACCTTAGACGATGACCCGCCAGAGTTAGAGAAGTCCTTCTGAACATCTGCTCGACATCTTGGATGACCGAGGACCTTCCGGCATTAAGGAACACATCACACTTTAGACGATGACTCCTCAAAATGATAGAAGATCTACTCAACCAAGAAGCTGCAGACATTAAATGGCGCATGAGCACCTGCTGGTTTTCAAGGAAATGTACTCACTTCCTTTGATTATAATGGATTCTCTAATGACCTGCGAACAGGACACAAGGCCTACTCACTATCTTGGCTCACCACTGCTGACAAAAAAGAAGAAGAAGGTAGACAAAGATTGACTGGTATTAACGGACACCTGTTCAACACCAATTTTCTTTCCAAGTAAAATTAGAAACAATGCAGCCGACGTACGCAATATCAGACTAAGAGAAATTATTTTAGTGCCTTGGATGAAGACGAGCACTAGGGAACACCTACTCAACTCCTTAGACAATCACCATCCAGAATCAGAGAAGGCCCAGATAAACAACAGAGGGCATAGGAATACAAAATACCTTTCATCCATTGACAATGCTTGGCCAGCATTGGAGATGACCAGTTAAACACCTAGAGTGATAAATGCCAATTCTTTGGACTGATCTACTCGAAGCCTTGGACAGTAAAATGATGGGCGTAGAGAAACTCTGATGTTTGATGAAGCCTGTCCAATATTTGAGAAGGCCTGCTTATTGCCACAGATGATGACCTAGAAGCATAACAGAAACCCTATTCAATGTCTTGAACATTGACAGGTTCAACTAAGAAATCACCTAGTAAATGCCGCAGACAGTGACTGGAGACCATAAGAAAATAACACTGTGAAGACTGTCACAGGGGACTGACCATATGACTTAAGGGAAGACATAGTCATTTCCTTGGACGAAGATCGGATGATTTTACAGAACGTCTTAGATGATCAACTTATTGAAAGACCTATTCGGTACCTCAGACAATCAATTTTACGGTGTATGGAGAGGCTTTGTCGACACTTCGATGACCGACCGTAAAACATATTAAATGGACTTCTCAACAACCTAGATGATCTACCGTAGGACATATGGAAAGGCCTGTTACATCCAGGGAGGATGACTGGCTGATATGAGAGAAACCAACTTAACGTCTTGGTCGAGGACCGGAGGACATGAGGGAAGACCCAAAAATGCCTTAGACAACAGCCAGTTAGAGGAACACTTGAACACTACAAGATGACCGTCTGCCATCAGAGAAGACCTGCTTAAAACCTTTGGCCCTGACTCTCCGCTATTTGAGACCTCATCATCATTTTAGATTATAAGTGGACGGAATAAAACAAAGATCTAGCTAAAGCAATAGATGTTGACAGGCCTTGAAGGATTACTGTGGACTGACTGACATTGACAAGTTGATGTTAGAAAAGTCCTACTCAGCACCTTTGGCAGTCGTTGGATGATAATAGAAAAGTGTGGGTGGCTAAAAGTTCAGCTTTGCCAGCAGAGTTCGAGGAGTTTTGCCCACTCCGCGTTCAGCTTGGAGTTCCAGCAAACTCCGCCAGCCGCCGCGTGACAGAGTTTTTTCTCACGCATGGCTCACCAACATTAACTTGCCAAGTGAGAATGTACGTCCCCTAGGATGATCTTCAGGTGCTAGAACACCTCCCTGCAAGATTTCTCAACGCGGGCAGTCGCAACTGTTCGCGTTGAAAGAGCTGCCACTCAAGTAGAAACTCTACTTGAGTGACAGAAAGAAGCAGCGCCCTTTGGTGTACCATGTGGTGCAGTTCGTGCTGATTTAACAGTGCGGAAAAAGCTCCTGACGCTAAAAATGAGCACGAGAAATGCAACATGCCGAATTCTGCCGCTCGTGGAACTCTGTGGAATTTCCCAGAGCTTTTATGTGACCCTGCGGAATTCTGTGGGGTAATACTTTTCCAGTTCCACCCATCCCTATAGTAAAGATCAACCAATGCATTGGTATTGACTGGTCAACTGTTTAAAAGACTTACTCTGTGCTTAAACAATCGCTGGAAGCCTTAGAGAAGAGCTATTCAATACGGAGTCGGCAGACCAGCCAACGTTCACGAAGACCTACTTTTGAGTATTTTTTTCATCCAAAGCAATGACTTTGTCTTTGACTGGCCAACTCAGGAAGATCACTTCAGCACCTTGGAGGAGGAGGCTGACCAGCGTTGCGTAGCAGTTAGTAGAAGGGACATATTTCACATCTCGGAGGATGACCAGATGGCAGAAGAAAATACCTCTTCAATGCCTTGGAGGAAAATTAGCCAGTAATGTTTAGCCCGCGATAAGTTAAAAGGACATAGTCAACGTCTCCGAGAATGACTGGACAATACTCACCAGAGGACAGCAGAACATATCTCTGCAATTGCTTGAAGGGTAACTGCAAAGCTGACTGCCCAGCATTAGAAATGACATATTCAAGGCTTCGGAGGAGGACTGGCTGACAATGACTGATCCACCTAACAAGATACCTATGGAGCGTCTTGGTGGAGGTTAGCCGACAATTGTCCCGCTACATTAGAAAGTAACTATTGAAGGAACTGAAGGATGCCTAGCGGACGACAACCGACTAATATCCCAAAAGAATTATTCTACACATTGGGGATTCAGCGGCCTAAAATGTCTGTCCAGTGCCTTGGAGGAGGACAGACAGGATTTAGAGCGGATGGCGATCTGCCGTAAGGATACACTGCTAATGCAGCTGCTGCATCGCCCTCCTGTGAGCGTACACCGTTACAGCATTTACTACAAAACGTTGACCATCAATGGACCGGTTCATCATTTTGTTGACACTGTAAGATTGAAAAGTTGAGTCAGTCCCAGCTGAGGGTCAAACTTGTGAGCCGGCAGGTTTCCCAGACATCTCTGCAGCAGGTACATTACATTTCTGAACTATCTTGTTGCCTGATACTTTTAGAGCTCTCAGCAAGTTCCTACTATTCTAAGTGTTTGGCTTAAAGTCTCCAGCGTGGCATGAGCATTTAACCCTTCCTCTACAAGGAGCCCACCAGTGAAAGCAGGTTTGGTACTAGAAGGCTGTCCTCGGTCCCCTCTGCAGTGCCCATTGATATGTGTCCAATTACACGAGTCATATATCTTTTTCAAAAGATACTAAGGGCCTGGTTTAGATCTCGGCGGAGGGGTTACTCCGTCACAACGGTGACAGATATCCATCCACTGAAATATAAATCCCATTGTATCCTATCGGATTGTTACTCAGTCACAACGGTGACAGATATCTCATCCACTGAAATATAAATCCCATTGTATCCTATCAGATTGTTACTCCATCACAACGGTAACAGATATCCATCCACTGAAATACAAATCCCATTGTATCCTATCAGATTGTTACTCCGTCACAACGGTGACAGATATCTCATCCACTGAAATATAAATTCATTTGTATCCTATCGTATTGTTACTCCGTCACAACGGTGACAGATATCTCATCCACTGAAATGTAAATCTCATTGTATCCTATCGGATTGTTACTCCATCACAACGGTGACGGATATCCCATCCACTGAAATGTAAATCCCATTGTATCCTATCGGATTGTTACGCCGTCACAACAGTGACAGATATCTCATCCACTGAAATATAAATCCCATTGTATCCTATCGGATTGTTACTCCGTCACAACGGTGACAGATATCTCATCCACTGAAATGTAAATCCCATTGTATCCTATCGGATTGTTACTCCGTCACAACGGTGACAGATATCTCATCCACTGAAATATAAATCCCATTGTATCTTATCGGATTGTTACTCCGTCATAACAGTGACGGATATCTTATCCACTGAAATGTAAATCCCATTGTATCCTATCGGATTGTTACTCCATCACAACGGTGACAGATATCTTATCCACTGAAATATAAATCCCATTGTATCCTATCGGATTGTTACTCCGTCACAACGGTGACAGATATCTCATCCACTGAAATATAAATCCTATATCCTATGGGATTTATATGATAGAGTAACTCGTCCGCCAAGATCTAAACCAGGCCTAATGTTCTAAAACCTTTATTACAGGAAAGTAACTTTCTTTAACAAGAGAGCTGGGATAGTCATGCGATTCTATAACAGTTTATAGCCCAATCGCTCTCCATCCTTTCATACACTGCCGATACCTTTATTGCGTTTCCCAGGGTAGACACACTTTACAGGTTTTATCTTCCTACAGGTGTTCGATATTAGCGTCATGACAGCATCTTACCAATCGTGCAGGTCTAACCCTTTTCTGCACATGAGGGGCTTTGTATGATACCGAATGCCCGCTGTATTACTAAAAGAGCTCTTCGGACACCCGTAGACCTCCCCTCCATATCTTCCTGTCCTTGGAGACTTTCCTAATACTGCCCTCTGAAAACCTCGCTAATCCTCCCATGGTTAGGTCCTTCCTGGAATCCTGTAGCAGCTTCTCCGCAGGCCGCTCCTGTGCATCTGTCTCAGACTCCAGAGGGTTGTAAACTAAGCTTGATGTTAGACCTGGAATGGGATAACCAGTTCACTCTGGTGCTGAAACCCATCCATGATTCCATGTCAAAGGAAGTCCATCCTTCACAAGTACCAGTCTAGGACTTAGGGCAACCCATGTTCAAGGACGGAACTAACTCACAAACCAGGCAAACATGGGCCAAAGAGGCAACGCCCGGTGCTGGGCACCCCCTTACCAGCCGCCCACGATGCAAATTGTATTTAAAAATAGGTCGAAGGTGCAAACATCCTAAACAATCAGGTACATTGAAAATACTTCGAGGAGTCCATATTCAATTCATTAAATTGAATTTATTCTTCCAGATTCGATATTTAAAGGCTACAAATTATCAATTCTGTAGCAGATTGCCATTGACTACACTTTGTCATTTCATATGCATCTCAATATGGTCATTACACGTCAAATGTTTGGATACAAAGTTCTCTACTCAATGTCGGTTGTGCACGAGCGCTTGTATCATACTTTTCTACCGCGATTCAAGATAGAGCGATCCGTATTATAAAATAAGCCTTAGTCTAATATATGGCCTCTGTTTTAGAACGTGTGTAGATAGATAGATAGGTAGATAGGTAGATAGATAGATAGATAGATAGATAGATAGATAGATAGATAGACAGATAGATAGATGCATAGATAGATAGATAGATAGATAGATAGATAGATAGATAGATAGATAGATAGATAGATAGATAGATAGATAGATAACCTGTGAACCAATCTTTTCCACACCTGTTTTACATCTTGTCCTTCAATTTGGTAGAGAAACCTATTCAGTGCTTTTCTAGGTTAATCATTGTATAAATCTTTTTTTTATTTCATAATGTCCTCAACATTACAATTCTAAAAAAATTCATAGAGCATTCTTGGCCCTTTTCTCATTTTTTGAGAATCTGGATAAACTACCATACACATCTATACATTCGTATATGATTCATAAGGGATCTTAATTAATGTCGAGAATTTGCATGCATTCTGTTAGAATTTACAGTTAAATATTTCCATGTTGTGGAAACTGTCATTTTAAGTCTGAATTATTCAAATCCAGCTGCAAATGGCAGTTAAATAGCAGTATGAACCTCATAAAATTTGCTGTTTTTTTTCAATTCTGAAAATGCTCACATCTGTTGAAATTTCAGTAATCTACAATGTGTGACAAATGTTGGTAATTTGTATGTAGAGTCTAACATTTAGGGGAACAGCCATGACAAAGCGGGGATTACCCCGCACGGCCTTTACAACGCAGGGATTACAACGGAAGTCGTTACAACGACTTTCACTGGAGGGCGCTGTTGGATAGGGAATAGTTTAATTTTCTATCCAACACCTTCCCTACTGTCAAAGTGGGCTGGAGGTGGAATAGAAAATTAAAATATTCCACTATCCAGCGCCCTCCAGCGAAAGTCGTTGTAACAACTTTTGTTGTAATCCCTGCGTTGTAATGGCAAGTGGGGTAAAAGCCCGCGTTGTAATGCCATACAACCAACATTGATGGTGTTCGGTTAGATTGATGACTCATGATGAAGTTGATCTAAAAATGCAAAAAATTGATTGTAGTAAAATTTGCTGCTGGATTATTTATAGAATTCACAAAACCTTTCAGCCTTTACCTACTGTCGGGATCCGTCAGGTTTGCAAATAGAGGTCTCTTGACCAGGGCCACTGAGATTATGCCATTGTGCGGCCGCGATGATTTTCGCCATATTTATATATTTGCTGCATTTGCCACATAATCCTACATCTGCTGCAGATTTTAACAAAAAAATAGTTTCTATCTCAAACGGTTCCAAAGGTACTAAAAATGCAACAGCGCGTGTTACTGCTCTGTGGAAGGCCTTATGCAAAGGTTGACGGGTCACCTTTCTGTTGCTTATTTTTCAGCGCCGGGAAACTCTGATGGGTAGCTGCGCGCGTTATAAATCTTTAAAATAAATAAATAACTATGAAACTGGGAATAATGAGGTGCACCCAATGCCCAATGGCGCTGTTAAAAAGTGTAAAAGTACCAAATAATGAAGTGATACTATTAAAAAATGTGCCGCATCACGCTGCATAATTTGCCTTTTCTTGCCGCATAATTTACTCAACCCTGCCGCATAATTTAGCCCTCTCTTGCCGCATAATTCCAGTGGCCCTGCTCTTGACCGACGAGATACAAGAGGTTGAGAGTCAAACTCTTCATGCTCTGGGACCCTCCCAGTGGGACCCTTTCACTCCCCACCTGAGGCGTGAGGGTGACTCTGCCAAGGTCAGGCGGTCCTTGGAGACCTGCCTGTCCTCCTCCACCACGTGACGTCATTCCTCCTCAGTCGTTCATTGGGGCTCTGGCCGGTCGGATGCCTAAGCTCACCTGCGTCCTCTGTGATCACCATTCACCTGGCACATGGTGACCTGGGACAACCACAGAGAAGGTACCTTTAGAATTCACCCACTCCCACTCAGGGCTGAGCACAATCTCCAGGCTTGTCCAGATGGGACACAGGTGGGCAGCAGTGAGGCTTGTGTGTGCTAGCCTCCACCTTTGAGGCTCAACCAAGGTCCTCGGAAGGGGGTGACCTCCAGCACAGCCCGGGAGGGTGGTGAAAGCGGGGTGACCTCCAGCACAGCCCGGGAGCTCAGGCAGTGAGGGTGGTAGAAGCGGGGTGACCTCCAGCACAGCCCGGGAGGGTGGTGGAAGCGGAGTGACCTCCAGCACAGCCCGGGAGCTCAGGCAGTGAGGGTGGTGGAAGTGGGGTGACCTCCAGCACAGCCCGGGAGCTCAGGCAGTGAGGGTGGTAGAAGCGGGGTGACCTCCAGCACAGCCCTGGAGGTCAGGCAGTGAGGGTGGTGGAAGCGGGGTGACCTCCAGCACAGCCAGGGAGCTCAGGCAATGAGGGTGGTGAGCGAAGCGGGGTGACCTCCAGCACAGCCCGGGAGCTCAGGCTGGGAGGGTGGTGGAAGCGGGGTGACCTCCAGCACAGCCTGGGAGCTTAGGCAGTAAGGGTGGTAGAAGCGGGGTGACCTCCAGCACAGCCCGGGATGTTAGGCAGTGAGGGTGGTAGAAGCGGGGTGACCCCCAGCACAGCCCCGGAGCTCAGGCAGTGAGGGTGGTGGAAGCAGGGTGACCTCCAGCACAGCCCGGGAGCTCAGGCTGGGAGGGTGGTGGAAGCGGGGTGACCTCCAGCACAGCCCGGGACCTCAGGCTGGGAGCTCAGGCAGTGAGGGTGGTAGAAGTGGGGTGGCCTTCAGCACAGCCCGGGAGCTCAGGCAGTGAGGGTGGTAGACGCGAGGTGATCTCCAGCACAGCCCGGGAGCTCAGGCAGTGAGGGTGGTAGAAGCGGGGAGACCTCCAGCACAGCCCGGGAGCTCAGGCTGTGAGGGTGGTGGAAGCTGGGTGACCTCCAGCATAGTCCGGGAGCTTGGGCAGTGAGGGTGGTAGAAGCGGGGTGACCTTCAGCACAGCCCGGGAGCTCAGGCAGTGAGGGTGGTAGACGCGAGGTGATCTCCAGCACAGCCCGGGAGCTCAGGCAGTGAGGGTGGTAGAAGCGGGGTGACCTCCAGCACAGCCCGGGAGCTTAGGCAGTGAGGGTGGTAGAAGCGGGGTGACCTCCAGCACAGCCCCAAAGCTCAGGCAGTGAGGGTGGTGGAAGCAGGGTGACCTCCAGCACAGCCCGGGAGCTCAGGCTGGGAGCTCAGGCTGGGAGCTCAGGCTGGGAGCTCAGGCTGGGAGGGTGGTGGAAGCGGGGTGATCTCCAGCAGAGCCCGGAAGCTCAGTCAGTGAGGGTGGTAGAAGCGGGGTGACCTCCAGCACAGCCCCGGAGCTTAGGCAGTGAGGGTGGTGGAAGCGGGGTGACCTCCAGCACAGCCAGGGAGCTTAGGCAGTGAGGGTGGTGGAAGCGGGGTGACCTCCAGCATAGTCCGGGAGCTTAGGCAGTGAGGGTGGTGGAAGCGGGGTGACCTCCAGCATAGTCCGGGAGCTTGGGCAGTGAGGGTGGTAGAAGCGGGGTGACCTTCAGCACAGCCCGAGCTCAGGCAGTGAGGGTGGTAGAAGCGGGGTGACCTTCAGCACAGCCCCGGAGCTCAGGCAGTGAGGGTGGTAGACGCAAGGTGATCTCCAACACAGCCCGGGAGCTCAGGCAGTGAGGGTGGTAGAAGCGGGGTGACCTTCAGCACAGCCTGGGAGCTCAGGCTGGGAGGGTGGTGGAAGCGGGGTGACCTCCAGCACAGCCTGGGAGCTTAGGCAGTGAGGGTGGTAGAAGCGGGGTGACCTCCAGCACAGCCCAGGAGCTCAGGCAGGGAGGGTGGTGGAAGCGGGGTGACCTCCAGCACAGCCCGGGAGCTCAGGCAGTGAGGGTGGTAGAAGCGGGGTGACCTCCAACACAGCCCGGGAGCTCAGGCTGGGAGGGTGGTGGAAGCAGGGTGACCTCCAGCACAGCCCGGGAGCTCAGGCTGTGAGGGTGGTGGAAGCGGGGTGACCTCGAGTACAGCCCCGGAGCTCAGGCTATGAGGGTGGTGGAAGCGAGGTGACCTCCAGCACAGCCCTGGAGCTCAGGCAGTGAGGGTGGTAGAAGTGGGGTGACCTTCAGCACAGCCCGGGAGCTCAGGCAGTGAGGGTGGTGGAAGTGGGGTGACCTCCAGCACAGCCCGGGAGGGTGGTGGAAGCTGGGTTATTTCCAGCACAGCCCGGGAGGGTGGTGGAAGCGGGGTGACCTCCAGCACAGCCCCGGAGCTCTGGCAGGGAGGGTGTTAGAAGCGGGGTGACCTCCAGCACAGCCCGGGAGCTCAGGCAGGGAGGGTGTTAGAAGCGGGGTGACCTCCAGCACAGCCCGGGAGCTCAGGCAGTGAGGGTGGTGGAAGCGGGTGACCCCAGCACAGCCCGGGAGCTCAGGCTGTGAGGGTGGTGGAAATGGGGTGACCTCCAGTATAGCCCCGGAGCTCAGGCTGTGAGGGTGGTGGAAGCGGGGTGACCCCAGCACAGCCCGGGAGCTCAGGCAGTGAGGGTGGTGGAAGTGGGGTGACCTCCAGCACAGTCCAGGAGCTCAGGCAGTGAGGGTGGTAGAAGTGGGGTGACCTTCAGCACAGCCCGGGAGCTCAGGCAGTGAGGGTGGTGGAAGCGGGGGGACCTCCAGCACAGCCAGGGAGCTCAGGCAGTGAGGGTGGTGGAAGCAGGGTGACCTCCAGCACAGCCCGGGAGCTCAGGCAGTGAGGGTGGTAGAAGCCGGGTGACCTCCAGCACCGCCCGGGAGCTCAGGCAGTTAGGGTAGTAGAAGCCGGGTGACCTCCAGCACAGCCCTGGAGCTCAGGCCGTGAGGGTGGTGGAAGCGGGGTGACCTCCAGCACAGCCTGGGAGCTCAGGCTGTGAGGGTGGTGGAAGCGGCCTGACCTCCAGCACAGCCCCGGAGGTCAGGCAGTGAGGGTGGTGGAAGTGGGGTGACCTCCAGCACAGCCCCAGAGGTCAGGCAGTGAGGGTGATGGAAGCGGCCTGACCTCCAGCACAGCCCCGGAGCTCAGGCAGTGAGGGTGGTGGAAGTGGGGTGACCTCCAGCACAGCCTGGGAGCTCAGGCTGTGAGGGTGGTGGAAGCGGCCTGACCTCCAGCACAGCCCCGGAGGTCAGGCAGTGAGGGTGGTGGAAGTGGGGTGACCTCCAGCACAGCTCCGGAGGTCAGGCAGTGAGGGTGATGGAAGCGGCCTGACCTCCAGCACAGCCCCGGAGGTCAGGCAGTGAGGGTGGTAGAAGGGGAGTGACCTCCAGCACAGCCCTGGAGCTCAGGCAGTGAGGGTGGTAGAAGCGGGGTGACATTCAGCACCGCAGGGAGGTCAGGCATTGAGGGTGGTGGAAGCGGGGTGACCTCCAGCACAGCCCTGGAGCTCAGGCAGTGAGGGTGGTGGAAGCGGGGTGACCTCCAGCACAGCCCCGGAGGTCAGGCAGTGAGGGTGGTAGAAGCGGGGTGACCTCCAGCAGAGCCCGGGAGCTCAGGCTGGGAGGGTGGTGGAAGCGGGGTGACCTTCAGCACAGCACCGGAGCTCAGGCAGTGAGGGTGGTGAGCGAAGCGGGGTGACCTCCAGCACAGCCCGGGAGCTCAGGCTGGGAGCTCAGGCTGGGAGGGTGGTGGAAGCGGGGTGACCTCCAGCACAGCCTGGGAGCTTAGGCAGTGAGGGTGGTCGAAGCGGGGTGACCTCCAGCACAGCCCGGGAGCTCAGGCAGTGAGGGTGGTGGAAGCGGGGTGACCTCCAGCACAGCCTGGGAGCTTAGGCAGTGAGGGTGGTCGAAGCGGGGTGACCTCCAGCACAGCCCGGGAGCTCAGGCTGGGAGGGTGGTGGAAGCAGGGTGACTTCCAGCACAGCCCGGGAGCTCAGGCTGTGAGGGTGGTGGAAGCGGGGTGACCTCGAGTACAGCCCCAGTGCTCAGGCTATGAGGGTGGTGGAAGCGGGGTGACCTCCAGCACAGCCCTGGAGCTCAGGCAGTGAGGGTGGTAGAAGTGGGGTGACCTCCAGCACAGCCCGGGAGGGTGGTGGAAGCGGGGTGACCTTCAGCTCAGCCCGGGAGGGTGGTGGAAGCGGGGTGACCTCCAGCACAGCCCGGGCGCTCAGGCAGGGAGCGTGTTAGAAGCGGGGTGACCTCCAGCACAGCCCGGGAGGGTGGTGGAAGCGGGGTGACCTCCAGCACAGCCCGGGAGGGTGGTGGAAGCGGGGTGACCTTCAGCACAGCCCGGGAGTGTGGTGGAAGCGGGGTGACCTCCAGCACAGCCCGGGAGCTCAGGCAGGGAGCGTGTTAGAAGTGGGGTGACCTCCAGCACAGCCCGGGAGGGTGGTGGAAGCGGGGTGACCTCCAGCACAGCCCCGGAGGTCAGGCAGGGAGGGTGGTGGAAGCGGGGTGACCTCGAGTACAGCCTGGGAGGGTGGTGGAAGCGGGGTGACCTCCAGCACAGCCCGGGCGCTCAAGCAGTGGGGTGGCCCCGGCTGTAGACGCGGGGTGAGCACAGAACCCCTGCACACCCCCAGCCCACCAGACATTCCTGGGCTCCAGGGCAGGAATCTTGTCCGTGCAGATGGTCCCCTTTGAAGGATGATAGCCTGAAGGGGGCACAGTTTGTGGAAGCACCTGGACCGTCTCTGTCCCCCTCCCCCCCCCCACACCCATGGTAGGACTCAGGGGATTTTCAGGGGGTGCCTGGGGACCCTCCCTCCAGGGGATGAGGCCAGACACCTGTGGCTGGCCCCCCCTGCCTCAAGCATCCAGCCGCCCTTGTCCTGGTGTGAGTTGAGTGGCACCAGCCCCCGGCACAATGGGGGGGGGGTAACTGTGCTGCACCCCAAGAACCGGCCTGCTGGGGCCAGCACAGGGGACCCACAAAGAGGGGCCCACCCCCAGAGCCGGGACAGGACCCCCTTGTCCCGCCAGGAGGTCGGCCTTGTGCGCCACGGGTGTGGCCACTGGCCAGAGCAGCACTGCACCGGTGTCAGGGCCCGAGGGCCCCTCCGGGGCCAGAAGCAACACATGGACAGCTGCAGACGCTGCCACACACACCCAGGGCAGAGGTGCCTCGTGACCCCCTCGTGGGCCTCCAGGAGCTGCACCAGCCACAGGCCCTGGTGGGAGTTTCCTCACACACCACTTCCACCCACTCACATCCGACAGACAAGAGATGCGTCGCTTCCTCTTCTGTGGACCAGGGCCACAGCCTCGGAAGCAGCACTGACGGGGCAGGGCGACGAGATTTCAGGAGCAAGCCCAGGTTCGTATCCCCCCGGCTGCCTCCGTGCCACTCTGGAGACCCCCGGCTGCCTCTGGCCCACTAGGGAGACCCCTTGGTGCCTCGTACCTTGGGGAGACCCCTGGGTGCCTCTGTGCCACTAGGGAGACCCCTGGGTGCCTCGTGCCCATGGGGAGACCCCCGGCTGCCTCTGTGCCACTCTGTAGACCCCTGGGTCCCTCGTGCCCCTGGGGAGACCCCCAGCTACCTCTGTGCCACTAGGGAGACCCCCGGCTGCCTCTGTGCCACTAGGGAGACCCCCGGTGCAAGGTGGGACATGGGCCCCAGTCCAAGGTGGGACGTGGGCCCCAGTGCAAGGAGGGACAGGGGCCCCAGTGCAAGGAGGGACAGGGGCCCCAGTCCAAGGAGGGACGTGGACCCCAGTGCAAGGAGGGACAGGGGCCCCGGTGCAAGGAGGGACGTGGGCCCCAGTCCAAGGTGGGACGTGGGCCCCGGTGCAAGGAGGGACTTGGGCCCCAGTGAAAGGAGGGACAGGGGCCCTGGTGCAAGGAGGGGCTTGGGACCCAGTGCAAGGTGGGACTTGGGCCCCAGTGAAAGGAGGGACAGGGGCCCTGGTGCAAGGAGGGGCTTGGGACCCAGTGCAAGGAGGGACAGGGGCCCCAGTCCAAGGAGGGACAGGGGCCCCAGTGCAAGCAGGGACGTGGGCCCCAGTGCAAGGAGGGACAGGGGCCCCAGTGCAAGGAGGGGCGTGGGCCCCAGTGCAAGGAGGGACGTGGGACCCAGTGCAAGGAGGGACAGGGGCCCCAGTGCAAGGAGGGATGTAGGCCCCAGTGCAAGGAGGGACAGGGGCCCCAGTCCAAGGAGGGACGTAGGCCCCAGTGCAAGGAGGGACAGGGGCCCCGGTGCAAGGAGGGACGTAGGCCCCAGTGCAAGGAGGGGCAGGGGCCCCAGTCCAAGGAGGGATGTGGGCCATAGTGCAAGGTGGGACAGGGGCCCCAGTTCAAGGAGGGATGTGGGCCCCAGTGCAAGGTGGGACAGGGGCCCCAGTGCAAGGAAGGACATGGGCCCCAGTGCAAGGTGGGACGTGGGCCCCAGTCCAAGGAGGGACATGGGCCCCAGTCCAAGGTGGGACGTGGGCCCCAGTACAAGGAGGGACATGGGCCCCAGTCCACGGTGGGACAGGGGCCCCAGTCCAAGGAGGGACGTGGGCCCCAGTCCAAGGAGGGACGTGGGCCCCAGTCCAAGGAGGGACAGGGGCCCCGGTGCAAGGAGGGACGTAGGCCCCAGTGCAAGGAGGGACAGGGGCCCCAGTGCAAGGAGGGACGTAGGCCCCAGTCCAAGGAGGGATGTGGGCCCCAGTGCAAGGTGGGACAGGGGCCCCAGTCCAAGGAGGGACGTGGGCCCCAGTCCAAGGAGGGACAGGGGCCCCAGTGCAAGGAGGGACGTGGGCCCCAGTGCAAGGAGGGACAGGGGCCCCGGTGCAAGGAGGGGCGTGGGACCCAGCGCAGGGAGGAACAGGGGCCCCAGTCCAAGGAGGGACAGGGGCCCCAGTGCAAGGAGGGACGTGGGCCCCAGTGCAAGGAGGGACAGGGGCCCCAGTGCAAGGAGGGGCGTGGGCCCCGGTGCAAGGAGGGACATGGGCCCCAGTGCAAGGAGGGACGGGGAACCCAGTGCAAGGTGGGACGTGGGCCCCGGTGCAAGGAGGGACATGGGCCCCAGTCCAAGGAGGGACAGGGGCCCCAGTGCAAGGAGGGACGTGGGCCCCAGTGCAAGGAGGGACGTGGGCCCCAGTCCAAGGAGGGGCGTGGGACCCAGTGCAAGGAGGGACGTGGGCCCCGGTGCAAGGAGGGACATGAGCCCCAGTCCAAGGTGGGACGTGGGCCCCAGTGCAAGGAGGGACAGGGGCCCCAGTCCAAGGAGGGACGTGGGCCCCAGTGCAAGGAGGGACAGGGGCCCCAGTCCAAGGTGGGACGTGGTACCCAGTGTGTTGGACTTGGCCCGCAGGGCAGGTTCACCCCTAGACTTTTTGCCTTATTTGTGACCCTGTGTTAGTGATTTTTGGGTCTCTGCGCACTTTCCCCTGAGTCCCAGAGTGAAAGTGCGTGCGTGAAGTATGGCTGGCCTGCCCTCCCATAGGAATGCATGGGGAATGTGGGTATCCCTGGTAGTTCCTGATGCGTGGGGAGTGCAGGCTCGAGTTTGGTATGCCTGAACTCGTGAGAGCGAATGCTGCTAGATGGTGTCTGCGGCATGTGTGTGTCTAGTTGGGAAGTGCTACTTCTGGACATTGAGATATGTGTGCAGTGAGGGTGCTGGAGCGTGATTGGCTGGAGCTGGCTGGCATGCCAGGCTCCAGGAAGTCTGGATGGGTCTGCCCGGTGGTGAGTGGGAGATTAGCATGAGTGATGTGTGGGAGGAGTGTACCTGTGTCCTGGATGGGCTGGGTTTTCCCCACACAATGCTGGCTCCGCCCCCCTGTGGTGTGTCTAACGACCCTAGCCTCCCCAGTGAATGAAATGGGTGGTTGGGCCATCAAGAGTGCTCCAGAACCAGCTGCGACTGGTTTTCCCCCCACCCTGCACATTGTAACAAAGGAATTTACAGTATAAGAAGGGGCTGTGTCCCCTTGGAAAATGTTCTTCTTTTGGATCCTGCCAGAGGGGGCTGTTGCTGCTGCTGGGGCCAGAAGGACCGCCACTTGGGGAGTCTCCCTGCCTGGAGACCCAGTGTGCTGGCTCTGGCCCAGCCTTGCCCCCCTGCCTGCCCTGAGGAACTTTTGCTGGGCTTATTAGCCCCCAGCGCCTGGGAGCGCTTTGTATTGCCTTTTGGCGCTTGAGAGCGCTCTGTGGTGACCCAGCGCTTAATAGCGCTTTATTTGCCACTTTAGCGCTGGGAGCGCTTTACTGGCCTTTATAGCGCTTGGGAGCACTTTGTTCGTGAAGGCCGGTGCCCACCCGGCATTGCCCAGGTCTGTGATTTATTGGATTCACGAGGGAGCCCACTCCTCGGATCCTGGGAAGCCGCCTGCCTGCCTAAAACGGGCCGCCGCGCTGCCCGCGACGACCCGGAAGTGTTCCGGCCGGCCGGCCAATCAGAGCGCGGCCCCGGGAGAAGCAACCGGAAGTCCCGCCTCGCCGCCGGGAGAGAGAAGAGCCCAGCAGCGAGGAGAACGGAGAGAAGCTGCCGGCAAGGCTCCGCCGCCCAGGAGAGCCCCGGGACCAGCGGGAGAGACCCGCCTCCGCTGGAGAGACCAGCGCAACCCGGTAGGTGCCTGCAAGAGGAGGGGGGGGAGCGTCGGGACACATTGCCGGTGTCCGCCCCGCCCCCTCTCTGTAGCGCGACCTCGCGCCTTTGTGTTTTTGGAGCCTGAGGGCTCGGGGGCATTGTGTATTGAAGAGCCCAGAGAGGCTCCAACGTCCCGCGCATGAGGGGCATTTCGCCTGTGAGCCTGCGAGGCTCTTGAGGAGCATTTGTCCTTACCCCGGGTCCCCAAAGAGAGGGACCCCACAGCCCAGCGAGGCTGCACCATTGGCTTGGAGTCCAGAGAGGCTCCAGCCTGCCTTTTACTTTGCGAGCCCTGAGAGGCTCAAGTGCCCCCCCCTTATCTGAGAGCCTGAGAGAGGCTCTGAGGGGGTCATTTCTGGTCTTTGAGCCCAGAGAGGCTCCAACTTTGTGCTAACTTTCCCTGCTCCAGTTGTCCAGCACTTTGTGGGCAACTGCCACGTTTAGGCCCTGACATTGGGACACCGGGACAAGTCACAGGTGGTGACTGGTGAGTTTGGGGAGATAGTTAGTGACTTTTACACCTCTGAATGTTACGGCATCATGTGTTTTGCTTACACCTCTGAATGGGTAGATTATTCATCATGTGTTCTCTTTGTCCTTTTAATGAATATTACGACATCATGTGTGTTGCTTTTGCACCCCTACAGGTAGTGTGACGTGTAGGTGGTTGTTTTCTCCCTAGGTACAGGTGGTGCTAGGGAGGCCCTGTTACCAGTAATTACTGGTGGTATGCTATTACTGAAAGTATTGCTTTATTACTGAAGGTATTGCTAAAGTGCTATTACTGAATGTATTGCTTTATTACTGAAGGTATTGCTAAAGTGCTATTACTGAAAGTATTGCTTTATTACTGAAGGTATTGCTAAAGTGCTATTACTGAATGTATTGCTTTATTACTGAAGGTATTGCTAAAGTGCTATTACTGAATGTATTGCTTTATTACTGAAGGTATTGCTAAAGTGCTGAAAGTATTGCTGCTAAAGTGTTGATACCCTTGACAGTGGTTCAAGTGGCCCTGTCCTGTACAAATATCCCTTGTAAATTCCGCCCGTGCCTGATTGGCACAGTGTAATAAGATGTGTGTTTTATCTGATGTATATTTTTATAATACAAAGGCTATTTTTACATAACCTTGTGTGGAGTGTTTCTTTGTGGTGGGCCTTGGGTGTTGTTGCTGGGGTGCGTGCGCAAATACTTAACTTACATCGCCTCCAAGTTTAGCCTTGACTGCTCGCGCCACGTTACCTAGAGGGCGAGTGAGGGGTTATCTTGGCGTGTAACTCCCTTGCCCTGACACTTAGAACTGGCGATCCCTGACTGACCTCGACGCGAGTCTTGGCCGGCCAGGGTCCCGGGTCTAACATTGGCGGCAAGCGGTGAGGATAAGGATTTGTGTTTGCGTTTTACCACGGTAGCAACTGGCCACTACAAAGCTCTGCATTTTAGATGACCACATTGTTGGGGATTATTGTGTTTTTGGTGAAGTTCCATTATTGCTTCTCCTGAAGAGTGTAATTTGATAATTGTGTTCAGTACATTTGTCCCCCGCCCTGCTTCCAGAGTTTGGTACCTGTGTCACTTGTGGTCAGGTTGAGAAATCAGGGGTGGTAGAAACTGCCTTACCGGTCCGAGGGGAGGGTGTGTGTGGATGAATGGTGTGTTTTCCTGGACGCATGAGTGAGTTCTTTTTTTTTAAGGAGAGTGGAAGTTTTGGAATTGTGTACTTTACTTCAGATTGCTAGGTCCCTTGTGTTGCACGTGTCTGTGAGCATCCTGTCAAGATGGAATCTCCTTTTAACCTTTGTGGCCTGTTTAAGTACAGTGTGCATGAGTTGGTACGGTTATGTAAGGAGAGAGACATCCCAGTGAGTGAGTCAGACACCCAGTCCAAGCTTAGGGATAACATGATCCTGTGGCAGAAGAGTGACTGGGAGCGTGAGCACAGTGAGAGGGAGAGGGCCCGGACCGCACACCATGAGGGTGGTGGGTCTGAGGGGAGCCCTGAAGAGTCTGATGTGGAGAGTGAGGTTGACAGTGGATGGGCGCCAGCAGAGAGCGAGTACCCCCTAGATAGGGAGTCCCTTGCTGGGTCCAGTGTCAGATGTAGCACCCCATCCCTTTCCCTGTCCCCAGAGGAGTGGATGGATAGGAGAGAAGAGAGGGAGCACCAGTTGGCCATGGAGAAGCTCAGGTTAGAGTATGCCTGGAAGATGGCGCAGCTGGGTGTGAATGAGCGGATTGCAGAGGCTGAGAGAGCCTGGGCCAGGGAGAAGATAGCCCTAGAGTGTAGGTTATCCCCTGACCGCAGTCCTAATTTTCTGGATCCCCCAGGGAGGGTGGAGTCCAGTGGTGGCAGCTTTTTGAGTGTTGATGTTGACAGTCCCACTCCCAGTTCCCAGAGTATGGTTCCTGGTTCTCCAGAGGAGGAGAAAAGGTTGAAATTCAGGGGCAGTAGGAAGCTGCCTCACCAGTCGTGGGAGGAATTTGAGGAGGACTGTTGTGAAGCCCTGTGCGATTGGGTACAGGAGCCCACGAAATGTGATTGGGACATATTGTTCGATGTGTTTCTCAGAGAGCAGATGCTCAGTTGTTGTCCCCCAGGGTTGCGACAACACCTGATGGGGTGTGGATTGTCTGAACCATGGGAGCTTGCACTGGAAGCAGACCGCTGGGAGAGGGCCAGAGGTGCTGTACAGTCATTAGAGAGTGAGTCCAACAGCAGTGGTATAGGGAGCTTCCAGCCCAGCGTGGTGGAAGAGGCTCTGTGTAGCCCAGCTAGGTCCCAGTATAGTGAGAAGGGTGAAGGGGCTGACTGCCTGGCTCAGTGGAGCAGGAGTCAGGGGGTGGCTGAGAGCACCCCGAGGCCCGAAGCCCTGTCTCAGAACTTGGGTGGTTTCTTGAGGGAACACCAGGTTGGGAACCTAGGCTGTCCTGTGAGTACACTTGAGGAAGATCTCCTAGTGTCTAGGGAACCTGGAGTGTCTGTAACCAGAACTCCAGGGGTTCCAGTGTCCGGCAGTGTCGCTCCAGTTGGGAGGGCACAGAAGTCCGAAGCGAGGAGTGATTGGGGGACGAGTTTCCCAGTGGATGCACCAGTGGACCAGAGACTAGCCAGTGGGGCTAGGTCTTGGGTGGACCCGGGGGGCGCCACTTCTGGTCTGGGGGATCTTTGCGCCCTGTCAGGTGGACAGGAGGCGGGAGATCTGCGCCAGACAGACCGTCACACGACACATGGGTCATGTGTCAGCCTCAGGGGGATTGCGTGTGAATCCCCAGAAGTCCTGGAGTGCCAGGCAATTATTCCACCAAAGGTTTTAGACCGGAGGTTGGGAGGCCAGGGGCAGGTTCGGCCTGACCTGAGGGGTAGGACGACTGTAAGCAGTGTCCTGACCGGTTCTTCCAGGGGAACTTCTCCAGTTGGGAGAGGGCAGACTTCTGGAAGGGGGTGCAGAGGGTGGGAAAGCCCACCTCTGACCCCGGCGCAACCTGAGGGGTTAAACCCTGGGTTGGAATGGCGTTCTGGGTGCCCCCCTCGCAGGAGGAGGAGGAACCCTGGAAGAAGAGGTAAGGGGAGGAAAGCCTTCTCTGAGACTCCTGGTCCGCCTGAGGTTGTAGACCAAAGGCTGGTGAACCAGTGGCAGTCTAGTCCTGTCTTGCAGACAGGGAGAGTGGAGAATGGACACTATGTGCCAGGGGTTACGACCCCCCGCTCTGCGAATTGGCAAGGACCGGTGGCACCTGGGTGGCCCAGGGCCGGGTCCTGGCCGCGGACAGCTGAGGAGTACCAGTGGGGTAGCCCAGTTGGTCCTTACAGGAGCTTTAGAAGGAACCCTAGGGGTTCACCGTGGCATAGAACAGGAGAGTGTCCCGGCAGTGGCGGGCCTGCGTCCGTGTTCTATCGCCCCAAGCAGGGAAGTCCATCACGGTGGTGATTGTTCTCCCCTGCGTTTTGGCTGGAAGGGGGTTGTGTTGGACTTGGCCCGCAGGGCAGGTTCACCCCTAGACTTTTTGCCTTATTTGTGACCCTGTGTTAGTGATTTTTGGGTCTCTGCGCACTTTCCCCTGAGTCCCAGAGTGAAAGTGCGTGCGTGAAGTATGGCTGGCCTGCCCTCCCATAGGAATGCATGGGGAATGTGGGTATCCCTGGTAGTTCCTGATGCGTGGGGAGTGCAGGCTCGAGTTTGGTATGCCTGAACTCGTGAGAGCGAATGCTGCAAGATGGTGTCTGCGGCATGTGTGTGTCTAGTTGGGAAGTGCTACTTCTGGACATTGAGATATGTGTGCAGTGAGGGTGCTGGAGCGTGATTGGCTGGAGCTGGCTGGCATGCCAGGCTCCAGGAAGTCTGGATGGGTCTGCCCGGTGGTGAGTGGGAGATTAGCATGAGTGATGTGTGGGAGGAGTGTACCTGTGTCCTGGATGGGCTGGGTTTTCCCCACACAATGCTGGCTCCGCCCCCCTGTGGTGTGTCTAACGACCCTAGCCTCCCCAGTGAATGAAATGGGTGGTTGGGCCATCAAGAGTGCTCCAGAACCAGCTGCGACTGGTTTTCCCCCCACCCTGCACATTGTAACAAAGGAATTTACAGTATAAGAAGGGGCTGTGTCCCCTTGGAAAATGTTCTTCTTTTGGATCCTGCCAGAGGGGGCTGTTGCTGCTGCTGGGGCCAGAAGGACCGCCACTTGGGGAGTCTCCCTGCCTGGAGACCCAGTGTGCTGGCTCTGGCCCAGCCTTGCCCCCCTGCCTGCCCTGAGGAACTTTTGCTGGGCTTATTAGCCCCCAGCGCCTGGGAGCGCTTTGTATTGCCTTTTGGCGCTTGAGAGCGCTCTGTGGTGACCCAGCGCTTAATATCGCTTTATTTGCCACTTTAGCGCTGGGAGCGCTTTACTGGCCTTTATAGCGCTTGGGAGCGCTTTGTTCGTGAAGGCCGGTGCCCACCCGGCATTGCCCAGGTCTGTGATTTATTGGATTCACGAGGGAGCCCACTCCTCGGATCCTGGGAAGCCGCCTGCCTGCCTAAAACGGGCCGCCGCGCTGCCCGCGACGACCCGGAAGTGTTCCGGCCGGCCGGCCAATCAGAGCGCGGCCCCGGGAGAAGCAACCGGAAGTCCCGCCTCGCCGCCGGGAGAGAGAAGAGCCCAGCAGCGAGGAGAACGGAGAGAAGCTGCCGGCAAGGCTCCGCCGCCCAGGAGAGCCCCGGGACCAGCGGGAGAGACCCGCCTCCGCTGGAGAGACCAGCGCAACCCGGTAGGTGCCTGCAAGAGGAGGGGGGGGAGCGTCGGGACACATTGCCGGTGTCCGCCCCGCCCCCTCTCTGTAGCGCGACCTCGCGCCTTTGTGTTTTTGGAGCCTGAGGGCTCGGGGGCATTGTGTATTGAAGAGCCCAGAGAGGCTCCAACGTCCCGCGCATGAGGGGCATTTCGCCCGTGAGCCTGCGAGGCTCTTGAGGAGCATTTGTCCTTACCCCGGGTCCCCAAAGAGAGGGACCCCACAGCCCAGCGAGGCTGCACCATTGGCTTGGAGTCCAGAGAGGCTCCAGCCTGCCTTTTACTTTGCGAGCCCTGAGAGGCTCAAGTGCCCCCCCTTATCTGAGAGCCTGAGAGAGGCTCTGAGGGGGTCATTTCTGGTCTTTGAGCCCAGAGAGGCTCCAACTTTGTGCTAACTTTCCCTGCTCCAGTTGTCCAGCACTTTGTGGGCAACTGCCACGTTTAGGCCCTGACATTGGGACACCGGGACAAGTCACAGGTGGTGACTGGTGAGTTTGGGGAGATAGTTAGTGACTTTTACACCTCTGAATGTTACGGCATCATGTGTTTTGCTTACACCTCTGAATGGGTAGATTATTCATCATGTGTTCTCTTTGTCCTTTTACACCTCTGAATGTTACGACATCATGTGTGTTGCTTTTGCACCCCTACAGGTAGTGTGACGTGTAGGTGGTTGTTTTCTCCCTAGGTACAGGTGGTGCTAGGGAGGCCCTGTTACCAGTAATTACTGGTGGTATGCTATTACTGAAAGTATTGCTTTATTACTGAAGGTATTGCTAAAGTGCTATTACTGAATGTATTGCTTTATTACTGAAGGTATTGCTAAAGTGCTATTACTGAAAGTATTGCTTTATTACTGAAGGTATTGCTAAAGTGCTATTACTGAATGTATTGCTTTATTACTGAAGGTATTGCTAAAGTGCTATTACTGAATGTATTGCTTTATTACTGAAGGTATTGCTAAAGTGCTGAAAGTATTGCTGCTAAAAGTGTTGATACCCTTGACAGTGGTTCAAGTGGCCCTGTCCTGTACAAATATCCCTTGTAAATTCCGCCCGTGCCTGATTGGCACAGTGTAATAAGATGTGTGTTTTATCTGATGTATATTTTTATAATACAAAGGCTATTTTTACATAACCTTGTGTGGAGTGTTTCTTTGTGGTGGGCCTTGGGTGTTGTTGCTGGGGTGCGTGCGCAAATACTTAACTTACATCGCCTCCAAGTTTAGCCTTGACTGCTCGCGCCACGTTACCTAGAGGGCGAGTGAGGGGTTATCTTGGCGTGTAACTCCCTTGCCCTGACACTTAGAACTGGCGATCCCTGACTGACCTCGACGCGAGTCTTGGCCGGCCAGGGTCCCGGGTCTAACACAGTGCAAGGAGTGACGTGGGCCCCAGTCCAAGGAGGGGCGTGGGCCCCAGTGCAAGGAGGGACAGGGGCCCCAGTCCAAGGAGGGACGTGGGCCCCAGTGCAAGGTGGGACAGGGGCCCCGGTGCAAGGAGGGACGTGGGCCCCAGTGCAAGGAGGGACAGGGGCCCCAGTCCAAGGAGGGACGTGGGCCCCAGTGCAAGGTGGGACAGGGGCCCCGGTGCAAGGAGGGACAGGGGCCCCAGTCCAAGGAGGGACGTGGGCCCCAGTGCAAGGAGGGACAGGGGCCCCGGTGCAAGGAGGGACAGGGGCCCCAGTCAAAGGAGGGACGTGGGCCCCAGTGCAAGGTGGGACGTGGGCCCCAGTGCAAGGTGGAGTCAGACGTGTTGCTGCAGTCCGTGGTGGGTTGTGTGCGTAGGGTGCAGCGGCGCCTGGACAGGGCGGACACATTCACACACTGCCAGTGTCAGACGTGTCACCGCAGTCCGTGGTGGGTTGTGTGTGTTGGGGTCGGGGGCGGGGGCGGCTGACAAAGGGGCTTGAAAGGACGCGTCTGAAACCACACACCTTTAGGATGTGTTTATTAGAAGAAGGTGGTGTTTGCTAAAGGGCTGGTGTTCTTGGAAACTCAGACACGGGGGCGCTTTCTTTTACTCAACAATGGCGTGAGTTTGTTTTATCCTCGTGGAGTAAACGAAGTTTGTCAAGTTAAAAATAACACCACCCACCGAGGTACATATTTGCGCCTCACCCCCAGGACACACAAAAATACTTTGGGCCGGACGTTCCCGAACGTTCTCTCACAAAAAAAAGGTGTTAATTTTCTGCTGGAAACTGACTGCCTTTGCAAACAGCCCTGGAGGGAAGTAAGCTTACCGTCACCAACCCTGACGGAAGCATCTAGAACAAGCATTGGCTGTGCAACAGGGCTCGCATTTGCGAGAGTTAGGGCTATTTGTGCTAAGTGATGCTGAGGGGGTGATGCTGAGAGGGTGGTGCTGAGGGGGTGGTGCTGAGTGATGCTGTGTTGGTGCTGAGTGATGCTGAGGGGGTGTTGCTGAGTGATGCTGCGGTGGTGCTGATGAGCAGTGCTGAGGTAGTGGTGCTGAGCAGTGGTGCAGTGGTGATGCTGAGCAGTGCTGCGGTGGTGCTGATGAGCAGTGCTGAGGTGGTGGTGCTGAGTGATGCTGAGGGGGTGGTGCTGAGCAGTGCTGAGGGTGTGGTGCTGAGCAGTGCTGCGGTGGTGGTGCTGAGTGATGCTGAGCAGGTGATGCTGAGGGGGTGGTGCTGAGTGATGCTGAGGGGGTGGTGCTGAGTGATGCTGCTGTGGTGCTGCTGAGCAATGCTGAGGTGGTGGTGCTGAGCAGTGCTGAGGGGGTGGTGCTGAGCAGTGCTGCGGTGGTGCTGCTGAGCAGTGCTGAGGGGGTGGTGCTGAGCAGTGCTGAGGTGGTGGTGCTGAGTAATGCTGAGGGGGTGGTGCTGAGTGATGCTGAGGGGGTGGTGCTGAGTGATCCTGCGGTGGTGGTGCCGAGCGATGCTGAGGTTGTGCTGCTGAGCAGTGCTGAGGTGGTCCTGAGTGATGCTGAGGTGGTGGTGCTGAGTGATGCTGAGGTGGTTCTGCTGAGCGATGCTGAGGTGGTGCTGCTGAGGTGGTGGTGCTGAGCAGTGCTGCGGTGGTGCTGCTGAGCAGTGCTGCGGTGGTGGTGCTGAGCAGTGCTGCAGTGTTGCTGCTGAGCAGTGCTGCGGTGGTGGTGCTGAGCAGTGCTGCGGTGGTGCTGCTGAGCAGTGCTGCGGTGGTGGTGCTGAGCAGTGCTGCAGTGTTGCTGCTGAGCAGTGCTGCGGTGGTGGTGCTGAGCAGTGCTGCGGTGGTGGTGCTGAGCAGTGCTGCTGTGTTGCTGCTGAGAAGTGCTGAGGTGGTGGTGCTGAGCAGTGCTTTGGTGGTGCTGCTGAGCAGTGCTGAGGTGGTGGTGCTGAGCAGTGCTGCAGTGGTGGTGCTGAGCAGTGCTGCGGGGGTGCTGCTGAGCAGTGCTGAGGTGGTGGTGCTGAGCAGTGCTGCAGTGGTGGTGCTGAGCAGTGCTGCGGTGGTGGTGCTGAGCAGTGCTTTGGTGGTGCTGCTGAGCAGTGCTGAGGTAGTGGTGCTGAGCAGTGGTGCAGTGGTGATGCTGAGCAGTGCTGCGGTGGTGCTGCTGAGCAGTGCTGAGGTGGTGGTGCTGAGCAGTGCTGAGGTGGTGCTGCTGAGTTGTTGTGCTTTTGTAGCGCTGTGTTGTTGCTGAGGTGGTGATTGTGGTGTGCGCCTCTAACAATCTGTAAAACCCGGAGCGCTCCTAACTGGCAAGGGTTATTTTTTTTTTTCAAAGGGAGTAATTTAGGTCGCATTTACAACTGTTTACTTTGCATTCAATTAAACATGTAAGAAGGGCTGGGGAAAGGTCACTTTGCAGCCACACTGTTACTGTGTAATAAGTGATTAGTGAGGGCCCATGCTTTGTAGCCATGTGGGATGGACACCTAAGCGCTCCCAAAAACACAAAATGTGAGGCGGGCTGCGGAGAGGTCACTATACTTAAAAGATCCACTGTGGAAAATGTTTACTATGCATTAAATAAAACTCGTAGGATGGATTGGGAAAAGGTCAGTTTGCAGCCACGCTGTAACTGTGAAGCAACATTTGTAGGTCGAGCCTGGCCAGCGCATGCGCTGCTCTGCGGCAAGCTGTATTAGAGTATGGAATTGAAGCCACGCCCACTCTCCGCCCATATGTCATTGGCTTGTGTCATTGTCCTTCGTAAATCCTGGCTTCTGATTCGTTAATAGGCTTCTTAGTACCGCCTTGTCTTCATTTGTAACCTCCCATGAGGAGTGGCCCTTTTACTTTGCTTGTTACACGGTACGTCTTCTTAAGTCTGTACGTTACACTTCACTAGGGAAAACCCCAAATCAATCAATCAATCAATCCAATACATATATAGAGCGCGCTACTCACCCGTAAGGGTCTCAAGGCGCTGGAGGGGGGTGGGGGAGGAGGGTGCTGCTACTGCTCGAATAGCCAGGTCTTGAGGTGTTTCCTGAAGTTGAGATGGTCCTGGGTCAGTTGTAGGTGGGCGGGGAGGGAGTTCCACGTCTTGGCGGCCAGGTAGGAGAATGATCGTCCTTTGACGGTGGTTCTGCGAATCCGTGGGACTGTGGCGAGGGCGAGGCTGGCGGAGCAGAGCCACCGGAATCAGCCACCGTACCTGGGTCAATATCAATACAGAAAGACAGGGGGTCCCAGTGGAGAGCCTAATAAACAGATATCACATCACCCATCTCATTAATTGAAAAACAATTTCTAAAGTTAATTTCACTTTTTATTGTTGCATTATTAGTTATGCATCATAAACAAACATATGCATAGGTGCTCCGGGAGGGAAAGTGCTCAAAGGAAGTGCTTGTTTGTGAGGGTTTTTGGAAATGTGAGAAAGGGGAGTGTATATACAGTATTCAGTGTCTTATAAAAGAAGACCTGTCTGATAGCCAATGAGGCCATAAAGCATTTACATATACAAGCAGTTAGTTAGATACAGTACCACAATTACTGTTATCACAGTTGTGTGACATAATCAGTACAGGCATTGAAATACAGTCGACGTTTCGACCCTATCAAATAAGGTGCATTGAGTCCTTCAACCGGGGTCTTCTTCAGGACAGAGGGAGCCACCTTATATCAAGCGGTGGAATCGCGATGCGAATGTGGGCCTATAGGCTCCTATGACAGAGGTGTTGAAAGAAAGACGTAACCCTGTCCCATTGCTAGACTGCTTGAGTAAAAGGGGTCAGTGAATTGAAAACCGGTATGACCCCAAAAGGGAATAAATCACGACGTGTCTCGTGTAGAATGTAAAACGTATATCCTGGCTGCCAGCCGGCTCACGTCAAGTAAATTGCAATTCAAATTGTGCTTTGGACCAAATGGTGCGTGCGAGGTATCTGAAAAATCAAGTTACTTAATTCTGCGCATTGCTGTTGAGTCTGTAAGCCCTATTTTCTTTCAATAGTTTCTCCTACTTGCTTTCCTGCAACATTCAGCGCGCCATGCCGCTTTCACAGAGCGCTTTTACAAAAAAAAGCATTTTGTTTGCTTACTTGACACCGACAGTGCAATAAAGATAAAAGTGGATTAAAAGTAAACCTTGTTATCTTTATTACAGTGACGTTCGGAATAGAGATTAGATACTGTACCTTAAACCACTAGATGTGAAATTCCACATAGAAAATTAAACCGAGTCATAAAGCTGGCAAACCATTTTTAGGGGGAAAAGCGCAGCGGCGTCGAAGCACATATGCACTTAAAATGCCCCGGAATCACGGCTGTCGCCCTGTGAAGAGCACTGGTGCTCATTGTAATGCAAAGAGCATTTTTACTTTTAAAAGAATGAAACACGTCAGCGTCGCTTGGGCGGGATCATCGAACCCTCAACCAATGTGTGTGAAGTGTGCCGGTGTTCTAACGAGCGTTGTACCCCCATCGAGCGCTGTACCCCCATCGATCGATGTACCCCCATCAAGCGCTGTACCCCCATCGAGCGTTGTACCCCCATCGAGCGCTGTACCCCCCTACGTCACGGGGTGCAGAATTGCACAGAATCGGCCTATCTGCCGTCGCTCTCCCATCGAGTTTTGTACCCCCCTAGATTAGGGTTTGCGATTTATATTATGCAGGATTCGTGACTTGTTTTTCGAGATTTTTTATTTTATTTATTTATGCATTTTTATATAGCGCGGACTTTACCCGAAGGCGTCAGAGCGCTTCACATTAGGAACAGAAATGAAACATAATGAGAAACATTACAAAAGAGCAGATTACAAAAGCAAACGTTACTTACATAAGGTAATAGTGACAATTGTGAGCAAACAAAATAAATGAGGTAGTAAAAATTGTGAGCCACCAAAATTACATGAGGTAGTAAAGGTAAAAGTGACAATTGTGAGCAAACAAAATACTTGAGGTAGTAGTAAAAATTGTGAGCAACCAAAAATACATGAGGTAGAGTTAACCCTTCGTGAATCTTTACAAGTCAAGGGTCAGTAACTGATGTTGCTCCATCGTTGCATTACTGCAGCCCTTTGCAACTCGTCAATATTAAGGGGCACGATTTTAACTGCATCCTCCTATATGGGATTAGGAAAGGGCTGCAAAAGCCCTCTTGCGTGTTCGAATGCGACCCCGACCCGCTTTTGTACATTCGGAAAAAGTGCTTTGCGGTCTTAAAGCAGTGTTTGGTGAAAACTCCCTTGTACATAGGATCCTTTCGTGTTGCTAAGTATGTTGTCCTTGGTGATGTAAACCGCGCATCTCCGCTGAAATAAGCACACCCCGACGATGGAGCAGCTCTAAGCCATGCATGTGAGCGCGGGTGTTTGGTGCGACATTTCAAAGGAAAGGCGCCTCCTCCTTGAACATCGGGCACGAGGCGGCGCGAGGCGGCGCGAGGCGGGCTCTGCAGAGCAGCGGCGCAGCAGCACCCGCCGCGCGCAAGGCCCGGGCATGCTTGAATGGAGCACGCGCAATTGCAAACCGTTAGGGGGTGCACGGAATGATGGTGGGCGTGGTGTCATGTTCCGTAATGTGCGCATGCGCAAAAGGGGGGGGGGGGGTACAGCGCTCGATAGCACACCTGTACCCTGCTGGGGGAGGGGCAGAGGCGCGCGGCGGCTGGGACAGGAAAGGGAGGCGCCTGTAACCAAGAAAACAAGGAGAGCGACCACAAAAACATTCATTAAAGACAGAGGAAAACACTTGTTGCATGGACAGTCTGCAGGGAGGATCCAAAGCAACAGAGGCGGGAGGAATCAAACCTGCTGACGAAACAAGCATGCATATCTAGAAGGCACAACTGGAATCCAATAAAAACACGCATTTGCAATGCAATCGGTCTCGCCTTTCAGACCTTATATGTATGTAGCTCTGCAGCACATTAGCCTGGGGGCTGAAACATCCACTGTTCTTTAACATGAAGGGAAAGGAAGCACCAAACTGCGTGACACGCCAGGTACAGGAACACATGGAGAGAAATAATTGCATTTCAGCGGGAAATGGTATAGTCCAAAGCTCTCGGTTTGATATAAAATCAGGGCCTTCGGGGGTAATATCACTGAAAATACAAGATTTGTAAAAAATATTGTTGTCAACAGGTGCTCGTGGAAGACAATTTCTATGGACTGGAATCTAGAGAATGCTAAAGTGATTCTCATATTTTACTGACCTCTGCTGGCCGCTTTCTATCAAGAAAGTTAAATAGAGGCAGTTCCCAGAAAACCATCATGTACTCTTCAAAGACCCCCTGCAATTTAGGAAAGCGCTTGGCGCTCCCATTGGTTCAGAAATGGGACACGTTAAGTGCTGAGGCTTTTGGCGATAAGTTGGTGTCTAGTATCCCAGTGTTGGGGACTGAAGTAGATACAGTGAGGGGCAGGTCTCTATGCGGATCAAGGAGGCAGTTGATGCTATTGCTCCCTTGAAAACAGGTAAAAGCACCCCTCGAACTCCTTCCGCGAAATGGTTCTCGGTGGCACTGGCCCTTCTAAAAACGGACTGTAAGCACCTTGAACGTCGCTGGAGGGAGAACTACCTTAATGAGAACAGGGTGCTTTACCTGGCAGCCCTTAAGATGTACCGTCAACGCATTAGGAGAGTACGGAGGGAGTTGTACTGTGAATACATTGAAGCTGCCAAAAACTCCACTGAGAATATTTTCCATGTGGTTAGAGAACTGTCCTCTTTATATCGTGCAACAGCAACAGTGCCCGCTTCTACCGATTACTGCAATTAGGTTGCAGACTTCTTCATGAATAAGATTGATAACATCTATGCTGCCTTCCTGGAAAGTAGCAGGAATCATATACCTGCTCCTGCGATAGAGGGGTTAGGGAGTAAAAATGGCTTAACTTTCTGCCTACCTGGAGTAAGTGAGGTTCTTAAACTTATGGAGGCAGTTAAGTCTGGGTCGCCTCGTGACCCGATTCCCCCAAAATATGTGAGGTTGGGGAAAGAAGTAATTGCTGCTGTCCACACTTCGCTTCTGAACACTTCTTTCAGCTCTGGCGAGGTCCCTAGTAACTGGAAGCATGCCACGGTGGTGCCATTGTTAAAAAAAAAGTCCCTCGACCCTTCTCTCCCAGAAAATCTTAGAACCATATCTCTTCTACCCTACGTGGCTAAGATTGCAACGAAACATCTGAAATACCAATTGTCCCTATTCATGGAAGAGAGACAAGTACTGCATGAAACTCAATCTAGGTTTAGACCCAAACATAGTACAGAGATCTTATGTGAAAACTTCTCCAGTCTCCTGACTCTTCCGCCGAATACCTTGGGAAAGTCTTTTTTCCATTTCGCCATGTCTGGCCATGGTTCAGGTTCCGTCAATAGTACCTGCACTGCTCCGCGAGGGTCCAGTTTGATGCCCAAGTCTCCTTGGTCCATCCAACCCAATACAGATGAGCCTTTCTCCGTCACATATAGTTTGCACTCTGCACTGCGTCCTCTGAACTCAAATGTTAGTAGTCGATAACCTGCAATGGGGATGCGATTTCCCAGGTACGTGACCGGTCTGATGTCCGGTGGTTCCAGGTGCGGACCTAGATGGGGCATGAACTTCTCTGTCCATACTGTTCTTTGTACCAACGTGTATGGTGAGCCTGAGTCCGCCACGATACTTATCTTTACGCCCCCTATTAACATGTCCAGCACTGGTTTATTCGATCTCCTGGTGCCTACAATCAGTACCTGTTCCTCGATGCACAGCACTTCGTCCTCTTCCACGTGGCACCTTCCTTCCCCCTCTTCCTGGTCCATATCGACAAATTTCACTGTGTTGCGGGCCATTTTCCTCCGGCACACCTTTTCATAATGTCCCATCACTCCGCAGAACATGCATTTGGCCCGGAATGCTGGACACCTTTTATCATTCGCCTCATGGGCCCAACTGCCACACTGGTAGCATGACGTCTTGCTTCCTTTCGTCTGCCTCCCTGGCGGTCCTGGTTTCCCTTGCCACTTGTTGGGTCCCTCGTAGATCGGACCCGTGTTCCTGTTCCCGCCATTAGGCTCTTCATCCTCTTTTCTGTTGACCATGGGCTTTGCCGCCATTTCTCTTTTTGCCACGTCCGCACATCGACGTGCTAACTCCGCCTTTTTTACCATTGCAATCGCTTCGTTCAACGTGGTAGCGCCACCTGACCATAGCTTGTCCTGTACTGATTTCATTGTCGTATGCATTACTATTTGGTCTCTGAAGAATTCATCATGGAGTCCGCCAAACTGACACGTTGGCACCAACTTTTTTAATGCCGCCACATATTCGTCGATCGATTCGCCCTGTTCTTGCTTCCGCTGTTGGAAATTATAACGATCTATCGACACACACATCGCCGGCCGGTAATGCTCATCAAGTTCTTCCAAGGCGTGCGCATACACATCGTCTTCCCCTGCTTGTCTCTGCTTGGGTACCAGGTTTTTGAATACTCTGATACCCTCCGGGCCCAAGTTGTGTAGCAAGATTCTCCTTTTTCTGATGCTGGTGAAAGTCTCTTCGTTCTCGTCCTCCAGGACTTCTATGTAGTTCGTGATGTATTCCTTCCAGTCCTCCCACTTCATTAGGGGCTCACCTGGTTTCGGTAGGAACGGGACCGGTGCCATCGCTGAGGACGATTGGGCGCACATGGTTGCCCGCCTGTTTGGTTCGACGTTCTGGGTCTTGGGGCTGCCTGGTGCGCTGTTCTCCTCACCCTCACGTGGTTGGGTTTGGTTGTCTCCCACTTCACCGCTCTCTAAGGCCCCTGGATCCGCCAGCGCTACTGTTCGGCTGGGTGCTCCTGTGAGATTTGGCTCCTGTGCTGGCTTGCCGCCCCTTTATCCCGTGGCAGGAGGTGGTAGTGGCCTTATTACCTCAGATCGTGGTCTGATGGCTGTCCGTGTAGGTTCGGCTGCTTCTGCCGCGCGCTGTGTGCCCCTCTGCGTGTCTCCTCTTCCCCCCACGGTGCTGTTCACCAGCGGTCACCCAGCTCTATGGAAATGCCAGGGGGGGTGGTCAAAGTTCCTTTTTTTCCTTCTGCCTGCTCCACCTCGTGGGTCCTCGTCAATTCCGAGCACTCCTCGTCGCCATTGTAAAGATCTGCCTTACATAAATGACAGAGTCTCTCTGGGTGTAAGTAGGTAGGTTTATTTACTTAAATTTGCACACAGAGCGCCGAGCGTGTTACCTCCACACAGCTCAGGCGCCCGACTGATCGCGCTCGGGGACGCGCGATACCTAAAATGGCCGCCGTCTCACGTCACGTCATCACGTGACGTGAATAGACTAGAGCGGCGACTCTACACACAGTGGTGTGTAATCTCTTCAGGTAGGGTCTCCAGTTACGAAGATGCCGCTATATGGGAAAATTGTTGATATTAAAAGAAATGGTTCAAACAGAACTCACTTTCCATTGACTGTATCGAGCTGTTTATTTGGGAGGTAAATTATTCATGTTTACACTTAGTTTGTTATGATTGTTCAATTTACAGTTCGTGCTCGATGAATGCTTTGCTTTATTCGAAATGGTCATATCTTGAAATAACTACTCAAGCAGCTTGCGAAGAGAAGCACTCGATGTTTCAATTTCCTTAACATGTAGTAGACGAGAGCCGGATTTCAGGCCCAGTCATCTGGATTTTTGTATCTATTTGCTTTACCCTTTAAACATTCGCTCCATCTGTTTTTAATAATTAGCTGATACACTTACAGATATTCCAACCTATTACTCGCGGCGCCATCTCGTTTCGCTCCAGGCTGGCACACTTAATATGTGATGTGGCATCTACTGCTTGCTGGTACTTGAACCAAGGACTGTTACTTGCCGCTTGGCTCTTTAATTTGACCCCTTGGATTGTCAGCAATGTTTGTAATATTGCGGGTTTTGAGGTCTCGGGTCCGATCTACCCTAGTTTATTGATTAAATGCACATAAATAATTTTCACTTCTTTTTAAGTGTTTAGTTCAGTTTCTTGGCTCTGATGAAGGTTCCATATTGGGTCTATGACAAGAGTCTATCCGCCCGACTGACTGCTACCTGTTCTGTCCGCCTAATTGACCTCTCTCTCTCCCTGCGGCCCCTCTTCTGCCCGCCTCAGTGACCACTCCCTGTGGCCCCTGTTAATTGTTTAATTTATTTATTTTAAAAGTTTTGTATAGCGCGGACATGACCCCGGAGGGCAAAGCGCTTTATAGGTAGACAAAGGAAAATAAGTAGGTGAGAGAAATCATGGAAACAGTGAGGCGATATACAGCAGGGGCAAGCAGAGATTGGGGCGGGCAAAGGAAGCCAGAAGGGTGATAGCAAAAAGAAGGGCAATATACAGCAAGAGCTAACCAGATAAAAACAATCACTTGGAAGCAATAGGAGCACAGCATCAAGTTCAGCGCATTGTTCATTAGAAGAGTTTGTTCAATAGTAGAGTTTTGACTTCCCTTTTGAAGGCGAGAGTAGAGGAAATTGGTCTTGTTTCCACTCTCGAGGCGAAGCCAGTGAATGTACGATTGTACGTTTTAAGCTTCCTAAATTTCTAGGGCTTGCGCAGCAGTGTGCCGGTGCTTCTTGTGGACCTGGAGCCACCCGAAAGTTCCAGTTTGTTTATCAGGTAGAGTGGTGAAGTGTGGTGCTCTATGGGTCATACAAGCGATCTTAAGCTGTATTCTGGCTTCAAAGGAAAGCCAATTGAGCGATTTCAGGTCTGGTGAAATGTGATTGGTCTTCTTAGAACCTGTGATGAGTCTAGTGGCAGCATTTAGAGATGCTCTGATAGGTGCTAAACTGAGTTTAGGCAGACCGCAAAGAGTCGCACTGCCGTATTCTAGTCTGGAAATGACAAGTGCTTGCACCGCCAATTTAAAGTCTTCTTGGGGAAGGTAGGGTTTGAGTTTCCTTAGTATGCAGAGTTGAAAGTTTGTTCCTTTGGTTGATGATCTGATGCGATCTTGCATGTTTAAGTTTTGTCTCGCACAACTCCCAGTGTTTTAGTGGAGTCAACGATGTGCAGTGTGCAGTTGAGGGCGATGAGGTTACAGAGAAATGTCAACACAGTGGGGGTTTGCTTAGCGGGTGCAATGAGGAGGAATTCCGTCTTGAGAGCGTTCAATTTGAGATGGTTGGAGGTAAGCCAGTTAAGGGCTTTGAGAAGGGTTCCATTGAGAGATTTGATGTCTTCGGGGGAGGAGATTTTCATGTCGAGTCGGGTGTCGTCCGCATACATGTGATATTGGATGTTGGAGTCTTTAAGGATTACAGTCAGTAGTTCAAGGAAGAGGTTGAAGAGAGCGGGGGAGAGTGAGGAGCCTTGGGGATACCAAGTGTGCAGGGACTTGGGTTGGAGAGAGACTGGTTGGATTTGACCCTTTGTGTTCGGTTGTTGAGGAAAGAGGCAAACCATTTAAGGAACATGCCTGAGAGCGCCATGCTGCGTTCCAAGAGGAAGAGTAGATTATCATGTTTGACAGTGTTAAAAGCCGATGAGAGATCGAGCACAATTTAGAGGCAGGTTTCATTTTGATATAGTAAAGTGAGAGTGTCATCCACAATGTGAGTGATGGCTGTTTCAGTGCTGTGCCCAGTGCGGAAACCTGATTGGAATAGGTCGAGAAGCTGGAATTGCTCAATGTTTTTGCGTAGTTGTTCATGAACGCATTTCTCCAGAAGTTTCCCCCGGGTCGGTATGTTTGTGATTGGGCGGTAGTTGTTCAGGTCAACAGGGTCAGCAATGGTTTTTTTTTCAATAGGGAGCACTAGGCCCGCCTTCAAGCAGTCCGGGATCTCACCTTGCAGAAGTAAGGCGTTGATGATTTTTGACCATAGTGGCGCTAGTGAACCTATCATTTCTTTAAAGAAGTTAGGGGGAGGGGGTCATTGAAGTTATTAGAGGGTTTAAGGGTAAAGAGTATGTTGAGGATGGTACTGTCATTGAGGGGAGTGAAATGACTCCAAGAGGCAATGTTTTAGAGTCAGAGACCCAGAGGCGAGGGCAAGGGTGTGGAGACCGAGGTATCAGGAGAGGGAGAGAGGGTGAGAGGGTGAGTGCAGCAGACCTAAGGTCTGATTCCATTTAATTCATCTTTTTGAGGAAGAATTCAGCACCGAATAGCAGTTTGGTTGCGGGTGAGTCGTGAGCTGAGATTGGGTAGAGGTGTTGTTGGATTGTGATTTAATGAGCTCAAAAAGGCATTTCGGGTCATTTTTGGCAACGTCAAGCTGGTGTTTGAAGAAATTGGCTTTCACCGTTTTATTGAGTTTGTTGTATCTGCTTCTTTGGGATCTTAGGGTGTTTAGAAGATCCGTGGAGGGAGAGGATCTCCACTTGCATTCAACTAGTCTAAGACAGCGTCTGTCCGCATTTAAACTGTCATTGAACCACGGTTGGTTTGGAGTCTTTTATGGTAATTCTTTTTAGTTGAAGTGGGGCCGTATCAATCAAGGCCGATAGCATGGTGTTGTTGTAGTGTTCAGTGAGGTCGTGAGCGTCAGACATGTCAGAAGGCTGGTGTTATGGAACGGTCTTTTACATTGTTTAAGTTTGAATGGTTGGGCAGATTTGTGGTTCCAACTTTCAGGTATCAGGAAGTTGATAAAATGATGGTCAGATCAGTCACAGGGGAGAATGGATTCGAGAAGAATGGAGTTGGGGTTGGAGATGATGAGATCCAGTGTTGAACCTTAGTTGTGAGTGGGGCTGCCGCAGAATTGAGTGAGAGATAGATCGGTGAGGATGTTTTTGAGGGTTGTAGCAGCCTGATCGTGCGGATCATTCCAGTGGAGATTGAAGTCCCCAAAGGAGGGGGAGTGACGGCCCAGATTGCAGGAGATGGTTTCCATAACTTGTTCGATTAGGTGGAGGTTGTCACCTGGGTGTTGGTAGAAGATGTGAAGGCTGCATAAGAGTCTGTGTGTGCTGTTGTTATCTATGCATAGGTATTCACAGGAGGAGAGATTAGCTGAGGGGGAATGTTTTGCTGTTCGGCTCTGTCGCTGCCTTTAAGACCAGACAGGGCACACTGCGCGCGCTTTGGAAACCCTAGCGGGCGGTGGGGTACGTGTCCCGGCTGTATACGTCTCGAGGAAGCCGAGCCAGGGGTGGGAGTTAAGTGGGGGAGCCACCTGTGTACGCCCCTACCACTACCACGTGTACTGAATGAGTCGAATTATCCTCCCCCAATGCTGTTTCAGGGGGGCTATCTAAACTTCCCGCCAACATGCGGATCCTAGTTAAGGCGGAGGGGGTTGGGGCCAGGCTGGCAATGGGCAGACCTCCTTGGCAGGGCGATCACCGCTTCTCTCTATATGCATACTTGGCACTCAGAGGATTGTGCGTCTTCCATACAATAGGGTTGTTACTGCCACACTGTACATTGACTTTTCATTGGCCGTTCACCTGGATCGCGAGTGAGGGGACACTGCAAGCTTCGAGGTGCTACATGGAGGCCCAGGTACTCCCCAAGTCTAGTTGCGCGCGGTGCTCTTCAGGCCGGCAGACCAGGCACCAAACCGACTCAAGCAGATGCCGTCCTTGCCCACAACGTGACAGGCTTCACCCAAGCCCTACCAGGCGCTGCTGCCTGGGCGAAACTTTGATTACGGCAGCAATATTTCTGAAAATGTCACTTTATTTTCATGGCGCTTATTTTTAGTGAGTGCACTGCTCTCCCTAAAAAAATAAAACCTACACGGTACCACTAGGAATCCGTGGCGCACAGGAACCCTCTGAGCTGGCCTGGCCCCCACTCTAGAGTTATGAATATCAGTGAAATTGGAAACAGTGGATTTTGCTTTGTGGTCCAGAATGTTTGGTCTTGGATCAATATTGGATTCAGTTAGGTCGCCATGAAGTGTGTGTGTTGCTTTCTCCACACAAGAGCGACAAGCACCACTGCCATAAATGTTCCAGGGGCCGCTTGTGGTATTTTTGACTTCCTGTCTGAGAAACGGAGCCGCTGTCTCCACGCCTATGTCTTGTACTTTTCAACTTCCTGTTCTCATTGTTATGGCACAATGAGGCACCCTGGGCCGTGAGCACCGCTGCTACAACAGAGCCCTAATAAGCTGCTCCAAGTCTCTCTCTCTTGCACATAAGCCACACCTCCGAATGTTACTAAGGGGTGTAGGACTGTGGGACACTTCAGGAATAAAACCCGGATAAACGAAACAGAACAAACACATATAAATTGGGTAGATCATCTGTGCCACCTTACCTGTGAGCTTGCTTCCCTCTCCTGGTTACAGACATTGCTTTTATCCTCTCTCTACTCTGCCCATTTGTGTGTTCATTTCCATGTGTGACAAGTGAAAGGGCTCCAAAGCTGCCACCTGAGACCAGCATAAAAAATGCAATAGGTCTCGCCTTTCATTAAGTTAAAGACATTTGTTTTGCTATACAATTCCATTAGCAAAGCAAATGGCTTTAACTTAATAAAAGGCGGTACTTATTGCATTTTCAATGCTTGTTTGCCTATATGATTGTGGGTGATCGTTTGATAGCGTAGAGGACTGGAGCCATATCATCTCCCACCCATGATTCAGTAAGGAATAGTATGTCTGGTTTTGCGTCAGTGAGAAGGTCGTAGATGTGATGTTTGTTTTTAGAGGGCGATCGAGCATTTATTAGTAGACAGTGTAGAGAGTGGCCTTTGGTGATAGTGAGACTTTGTTTTGTAGAAGAGTGATCAGTATTGTATGGGTTTGTAGCAGATGTGTTTCTAGGGCTGGTATTCGCTGTATGAGGATAGCAATCGTGTAGCTGTTCTGTAATGTGTTCTTTGTCCAGCAGGCCAAGAAGGCATTTTTATGGGTCTGCGTGCATGGGAGGGGGGCATTGTTTGAGAGTGAGTTGGTGTGCTTTGTTCTTTTTGTGGTGTAACCTTTCGTGGTGTAGACATGGAGAAGCAAAGTAGTGATGTGTGGCACGTTGTTTATATTGTTTGCGTTTGTTTACTGCGGAAGGTGTATGAGTCAGGGGTGGTGGTGCAGCATGTGGGTCATGTAGTACGCTTCTAAATTGTAAGTATTATGAGGTGTTGTGTTTGTGAGATTTTGTTGTGCTGGTGTGTGTGATATGTTTTGTTTTTGAGGAGTGGTGAAAAGAGGTGCTGATGTATTTGTTTTGTCAGATGGGTGTATTTGTATAGTATTGTTTGTGAGTGGCATTTGTAAGGTAAAGAAGGTGGTGATGTGTTTGTGAGTAGAGTATATGTTGTGTGTAGGAGGGGTTGAAGTAGATTTAAGACTGTTTGTTTTACATCTGTTTGCTGCAAGAGTTAACATGTGTGGTGCTGTGCCATGTAAGTGTTGTGTTGTGGTAGAAAGAAGTGGAAGGTGTTGGTTGGATGAATGATGGAAGGCAGAGTATGGATTTGTTCATGATAAATGGGGGTCTGTTAGGAGTAATTAGAGTGGGGAGTGTGTGTCTGGATGGGTTGTAGTTGCGAATGGTATGGATTTTGGTTGTGTTCGTGATGAGTGGATTGGTTAGTGGTATAGGATAGAATGATGTATGGTTTGTAGGTGACTGTGGAAATGTGTGGTAGTTGGAATAGAAGGGTGTATAGATGTGGTTTGGGTGGTTATTTTGTAGGGTGTGTTGGTACATTGCTTTGTGCATAGGGTTTGTTTGTAGTAAGTGTGTGGTGTACATTTGGTGTGAGTGTGTTACTCTGTGGATGGTGTGGGGTGGGTATTACTGAATGTGAAAATGGGCAGTATTTAAGGCCCTAGTCCCGACCAGTCTTGAACAGGCTCAAACCGGCACCTGCCCTTGTCCGATCCATCCTTAGCCTCGACGCCCGAGATTAGACGCTCTAAGCCTTGGCCTTTTATAGCCCTAGTACTTAGGTAACCACTTCAGCCAATGGGAACCCTAGCCCTAACACTATCCAATCACAACACAAGCCCTATTTTCCAGAACCAATAGGAGACCAGGACCTTGCAGCCAATCTGAGCCCTGGTCCAAGCATTCAATCAGGTTCAAAAACCCTAATCTCAATGTCCAATAAGGCCCTGGCTCTAGCAGTAGTCCCCATCCTAATCCCAGCAACCAATGACACAGGAAGCCCTAGTCCCTACTTCCAATAAAAAGCCCAACCCTAGTCTTAGTCCCACACCTAATCCAGCAACCAATCACATAAGAAGCCCTAATCGCTACTTCCAATAGAAAGCCTACAGGTAGCAAGTGTTATAAAAAGCACCTTGACAGGACCTGTAACAAGGTGGGCAATTCATTAATAAATGTAACATCCCATCCTGGGTTTACACTTTACCTAAACAAGCCAAAGATCAACAGTGAATTATAAATCTGAGCTGGGCCCACAAACAGTTGACTCACTGCCACTGCATTTGTGGACTGATTGTTAAACTCTGGTTCTCTATTTAGCCAAATTGTGTGCTCTTGGGCAATCGGTTTTTACCTTAACCCTCTGCCTCTATTCTTTGTCTCTGAGACCAGAAGTATTTAGAATCATTCTGCAAGCTGGTGGAACGTTTGTGGTTAAAAACTGAACTGAATTTTAGCTTGATGGAAGGTGGGCGGACAGCGCCCACTCTAATGGTTTGTTCACCAAAGTGTAGGATGGTGCAAAAGTTATAGTCTTTGAAAAAAGCAATACTGGTTACAATCTCGGCTCTCCAACTCTACCAGATTAATTGATCTTGGTCAAATTGCACAACCTCTGTCCTCTGATCTGACTGTGTGTGTGTGCACCTGAAAAACTCAAGTTGAGAAAGTGAACACTAAAGGCATATTCCAGCACCCCCTCTCCCCCCAGCATCGCCCCAGCACCCCCGCATGGGGTTCATTCACACATTCAGGGCAGTTTAAGTCAAGGTCTTCTGACTCCCTATTGGCTCCTCTAAAGGCGGCCATGTCTATGACGCTGTTTTCTGCGGCGGGAATCGTCTCACTCGCCTTTGAGGCCTAGAGGTTGTCTAGTAAGAAACCCGATGAACCTTTGGATTGCGGCGAAGTGCGGACCGTGTCACGAGCCATTCGGAGAGCAGCACTTTAATGACGCTGCCAGAAGAAACACTGGGGCTTATTCACAGGCCTCTTGCGCCACTTTTGCGTCCTGTTTAACACGGGAAAAGTGACGTTCATGCGGCGCAAGGGGCTTGTAAATGAGCAAGTGACCTGTGAGTACGTCTCGGAGAGTTTGTGTGGGTAAATGTTATTTTGTGAAGAGATGTTCTTGTAAAGCGGGGGATCTTCAGCGGGGAAGGGATAGAACCGCTTTGGGTTGCTGGGTGAGGACGCCAAGGGGTCTATGTAACAGCTGAAAAGTGTTGGTGGTAAGAGGGGCCCTGTGGGGCCCCCTGCCCTAAACTGAAGGTGTCTGATGAGGAATTAGATGTGTTTTTAATTCTTTGATCCTTGTATTCCAGATATGAATGAATCCTGGGTGCACACAGGGAGGCCTAACTTGATTGACTGCTTTTGGGGACCCGCACTCTGAGTGGCTGCAGTTTTGGGGTGCACCATCCAAACACACCGGGCCCCTGCGAGAGGAGTCGATGCGCCAGAAGCAGGTCAGCAAGATGGGGGGGCTTCAGATTTTCCAACAATCACGCTAGCATTTAATGTTTAAATACATTATACGACAAGCAGGGCACGAGAGAGGGCCTGAGCGGCAGTGGGAAAGGAGGAGTGTGTATTGGTAGGAGTACTAAGCGAGAGAAACCACATTATTTTGTAAAATAACCAACATTTTTTTCAAGGACTTTCAAAACAGAGAAACGGGTGTATGTGCGTT